>NC_064931.1:281017539-281330317 GCF_023897955.1 Schistocerca gregaria
CCTGGTAAAGGTAGCTACTCAAACTGGTGGCACTAACGAGAATTTTGCGCAACTGTTTCAGCGTCATTATCAGCCTCATCTTAATGCGGCTGTTAGGCGCATTAAACATGGGGCTGGGGAGAGTGTTGACAGCAGATGGCATGGGTCACATCTCAATGGTGCCAGTTGGGTCTATAAGTAGATCGGGATTCACTAGGCATGGCTTGCACCTCAATAACTATAGAAAGGGGAGGCCGGCAAATCTTACAGGTGACAGTGCAGTGGGTGGTGGTGGTGGTGGTGGTGGTGGTGGTGGTGGTGGTGGTGGTATCACTCACAGAAATATTCCTGTAGTAGTTGGTGTTAGAGCTGCACATTTTTTAGATTGGAGTCAGCTGATAGGTATACCTGCATAAAGGAAGTCCCTCTAAGGGCTACCTTCTGAGGATGTAACATTTCCAAGTAGAGAGGGAATTAGCATAGCTGGCCGGAGTGGCCGAGGGGTTCCAGGCGCTACAGTCTGGAACAGCGCGACTGCTACGGTCGCAGGTTCGAATCCTGCCTCGGGCATGGATGTGTGTGATGTCCTTAGGTTGGTTAGGTTTAAGTAGTTCTAAGTTCTAGGGGACTGATGACCTCAGCAGTTAAGCCCAATAGTGCTCAGAGCCATTTGAACCATTTGAATTAGCATATTTTATCAAAATATAAGAAGTATTAGAGATAAAGTTAGTGAACTGCTTATAGATGTTGACTTTGAAATTAATGGTGTATCAGAGCACCACTTAAAGAATTAGACAATTCAGAGGCTTCCTTTACCAGGATACAGATTAGCTGGCTATTTTTCAAGGAGTTCCTTGAGGGGTGGCGGAGTGGCTATGTATGTAAAAAACAGTATTCCATTTGAGTCCATAGATGTATCATGGCACTGCACTGAACAGATATTTGAATGTCGTGCTGGGGCAGCTGAATTTAGTGAAACTAAATTTCTAATTGTTGTTGTTTATAGGTCCCCTAGGGAAACAGAAGCACAGCCATAAACATGTTTTTATTCATTCTTGATTACTAGATGGGCATTCTGTTAGTAAAAGGGTGAATGGCCTTTCAGACGATGATGCACAAATTTTAACACTAAAAGGCATTAGTACTCAAACAAATGTCACATTTAATTACAAACTTTGTAGGAAAGTTAATCCAGAGCGATAGAGAGTTTTTTAAACCTTGTAAAGGAACAAGAGTGGCTTGATGTTTATAGTGCCGATAACATAGATGGTAAATATAATGCTTTTCTTAACACATTTATCATGCTCTTTGAGAATTTATTCCCATTGAAAAGTTCTAAAACGGGTACTAACAGTATTAGGCCGCCCAGGTGGCTGACTAGTGGGATAAGGACATTTTGTAGAACAAAGTGGGAATTATATAAAAATGTTAGAAGTAGTCACAATCAAGCTACAGTAGCCCATTACAAACAGTATTGTAAGGTGCTTAAAATGTTATTAGGAAGGCAAAGGGTATGTGGTATGCAAATAGAATAGCTGATTCACAGGAAAAAATTAAAGCCATATGGTCAGTTGTGAAGGAAGTGTCTGGTCAGCAGCACAAGGTTGACGATATAAAGTCAGTTCGCAGTAAAAATATTTCTGTTACTGATAAATCAGAAATCATTTTCTGAGCATTGCTGGTGAATTAAATAAAAATTTAGTTTCTACAGAGAATCATATAACTTTCTTGGCAAATGCCTTTCCGAGACTGTTTGAAATACTCCTCTGTGATACAGACAAGAGGGAGATTGAGTCAATAATTAAATCACTGAAGACTAATGACTCTCATTGTTATGATGGAGTGCCTAGCAAAATATTAAAGTACTGTGCTGCACATGTTAACCCTGTATTTAGCCATATTTGTAATTTTCCCTTTAGGAATGGTCAGTTCCTGAACAATTACAGTACTTAGTAGTAAAGCTGCTTTATAAAAAAGAAGAAAGGGATAATGTAGATAATTTTAGACCTATTTCTATGCCATCAGTATTTGCAAAAGTTATTGAAAAGGCTGTGTACGTAAGGATAATTGATCATTTTATATCACATGATTTGCTGTAAATTGTACAGTTCGGCTTTACAAGTCATTAATCAACAGAAACTCCTATATTCTCTTTTCCCTGTGAGGTACTGGATGGGTTAAACAAAAGGTTTCGAATGCTAGGCATGTTTTTGATTTAACTAAGGCATTTGATTGTGTTGATCACAAAATATTGCTCCAGATGTTGGACCATTACAGAATACAGGGAGCAGCTCACAATTGGTTCACTTCTTACTTTAGCAACAGACAGTAAAAGGTCATTGTTCACAATGTTGAGAATGGCTGTGATGTGGGGTCTGAGTGGGGTATGGTCAAGTGGGGGGTGCCCCAGTGATCAGTGTTGGGGGCCACTCCTGTTCCTTATTTATATAAATGATAAGCCCTCTAGTATTACAGGTAACTCTAAAATATTTCTGTTTGCTGATGATACTAGCTTGGTAGTAAAGGATGTTGTGTGCAACACTGGATCAATTTCAAATAGTGCAGTTCATGACCTAAGTTCATGGCTTGTAGAAAATAAAATAACACTAAATCATAGTAAGACGCTGTTTTTACAGTTTATAACAAACAATTCAACAAAACCTGACATTTTAATTTCACAGAATCGGCATATGATCAGTGAAACTGAACAGTTCAAATTCCTAGGTGTTCAGATAGATAGTAAACAGTTGTGGAAAGCCCACACTCAGGATCTTGTTAAAAGACTTAATGTTGCCATTTTTATTATTCGAACGGTATCTGAAGTGAGTGATTGTTCGACGCAAAAATCAGTCTTCTTTGCTTATTTCCATTCGCTTATGTCATATGGTATTATATTTTGGGGTAATTCTTCCCATTCTAAAAGGATATTTTTGGCTCAGAAATGGGTGGTTCAGGCAATAAGTGGTGTAAGTTCGCGAACCTCTTGTCGACCCCTGTTCGCTACTCTGGGTATTTTGACATTGGCCTCTCAATATATGTACTCTTTACTGTCATTTCTTGTTAACAATATCAGCTTATTCCCAAGAATAAGCTTTCACTCAGTTAATACTCGGCAGAAATCAAATGTGGATTTAAATCGGGCTAAACTCTTGTGCAGAAAGGTGTGCAGTATACTGCTGCATCCATTTTCAATTAGCTACCACTCGAATTAAAAAATCTTAGCAGTAATCCACAGGCTTTCAAATCGAAACTGAAGAGTTTCCTCATGGGTCACTCCTTCTACTCTGTCAAGGAGTTCCTTGAAAAATTAAGCTGATACTTGTTGTGTTGCTGACTGCATTTACTTAAACTTATGGACTGACTTTTTTTGGAGTTCATAAATATTTATTTTTATTTGTTATTACTTTTTTGTTGTAAGTTCATATACTGACACATCCCATGACCTTGGAGATTTGCTCCTCAATTTGGTCCTATGGAACTTGATGTGTCAATAAATAAATAAATAAAACATAAAACCCAATATCCATACTCTACACATTGTAGACGAGGGAATAAAACATGAACCTTCTGAAACAATTGGTGGTTTTAACTCATAACCGGTGCCTGCTCGTGAGTATACATTCCGAGTGTTCACAAATGTTTGGATTCAGATAAATCTGAGAGTTTGAAATTAAGAGCATCTGCTGTATTGCATTTATCAATAAGTTTATACAACTACAGCCACTGCCAATAATAACAGCTGCAGTAATAATAATAATAATAATAATAATTTAATAGTTACATTGCAGACCCATACACATTCCCTGATACACTTGCACAAGGAATAACTTATCTGAAACCTAAAGACTAAGCAGACACAGCAAACCCAGTTAAATATCGCCCCATAACATGCCTACCAACAATATACAAAACATTAACTTCAGTCATTACACAGAAATTAATGACATATACAACACAGAACAAAATTATAAATGAAGAACAAAAAGGCTGTTGCAAAGGAGCACGAGGATGTAAAGAGCAACTGATAATAGATGCAGAAGTGACATATCAAGCTAAAACTGAACAAAGGTTGCTACACTATGCATACATTGATTATCAAAAAGCTTTTGATAGTGTACCCCATTCATGGTTACTACAAATATTGGAAATATACAAAGTAGATCCTAAATTGATACAGTTCCTAAACATAGTAATGAAAAATTGGAAAACCACACTTAATATCCAAACAAATTCAAATAATATCACATCACACCCAATACAGATTAAGCGTGGAATATACCAAGGGGACTCATTAAGTCCTTTCTGGTTCTGCCTTGCTCTGAACCCACTATCCAACATGCTAAACAATACAAATTATGGATACAATATTACTGGAACATACCAGCACAAAATCACACATTTGTTATACATGGATGATCTAAAACTACTGGCAGCAACAAATCAACAACTCAACCAATTACTAAAGCTAACACAAGTATTCAGCAATGATATAAATATGGCTTTTGGAACAGACAAATGTAAGAAAAATAGCATAGTCAAGGGAAAGCACACTAAACAGGAAGATTACATATTGGATAACCACAGCGACTGCATGGAAGTGATGGAAAAAACAGATGCCTATAAATATGTAGGATACAGACAAAAAATAGGAATAGATAATACAAATATTAAAGAAGAACTAAAAGAAAAATATAGACAAAGACTAACAAAAATACTGAAAACAGAACTGATAGCAAGAAACAAGACAAAAGCTATAAATACTTATGCTATACCAATACTGACCTACTCATTTGGAATATGGAGTAACACAGACCTAGAAGCACTCAATACACTTACACGATCACAATGCCACAAATATAGAATATATCACATACATTCAGCAACAGAAAGATTCACATTAAGCAGAAAGGAAGGAGGAAGAGGATTTATTGACATAAAAAAACCTACATTATGGACAGGGAGACAATTTCAGAAAATTCTTTCTAGAATGAGCAGAAACTAGCAAAATACACAAAGCAATCACTCATATAAATACATCGGCTACACCTCTGTAATTTCATAACCATTTCTACAACCCTTTACATCACATAACATAAACATATACGACTAAAGTAAATTGGAAAAAGAAAACACTACATGGCAAGCACCTGTATCATCTGTAACGGCCACACATCAATCAAGACGCATCCAACACATGGCTAACAAAAGGCAATATATACAGTGAGATGGAAAGATTCATGATTGCAATACAAGATCAAACAATAAACACCAGATATTACAGAAAGCATATTATTAAAGATCCCAATACCACAACAGATAAATGCAGACTTTGCAAACAACAAATAGAAACAGTAGATCACATAACAAGCGGATGTACAATACCAGCATATACAGAATACCCCAGAAGACATGACAATGTAGCAAAAATAATACATCAACAACTTGCCATACAACATAAACTAATAAAACAACATGTTCTCACATACAAGTATGCACCACAAAATGTACCGGAGAATGATGAATACAAATTATACTGGAACAGAACCATTCTAACAGATAAAACAGCACCACATAACAAACCTAACATCATACTCGCCAATAAAAAGAAGAAATCAACACAACTAATTGAAATATCCATACCCAATACAACAAATATACAGAAGAAAATAGGAGCAGAAATTAAAAAATACATCAAACTGGCTGAGGAAGTCAAGGACATGTGGCATCAGGATAAAGTTGACATTATACCAATTATACTATCAACTACAGGAGTCATACCACACAATATTCACCAGTACATCAACGCAATACAGCTACATCAAAACTTATATATACAACTACAGAAATCTGTAATTATTGATACATGTTCAATTACCCGAAAGTTCCTAAATGCAAGGTAACATATACCGTACAGTTAAAAGGAAGTCACGCTTGATCAAGGTCCGCGTCACTTTCCATTTTTAACCAGACCTAAGGTCTGAGAAAGGAAAGAAGATAATAATAATAATAATAATAATAATAATAATAATAATAATAATAATAATAATAATAACTTATCTGACAAAAGAAAGAATCTTATTGTTTTGTACATAATTAAGTACAGTTTAAGACAATAACGAAATAATGTGTAAACTTTCACGACTCTCCGGTTCGTATTTTTGTTTAAGTGGGCAAATGTACAAGATCCCTAACATGTGTATTAATTCACGAATTTACTTCCAGGATGAACATAAGATATTCTTACGCTACACCCAAACAACAACTTGTGCTAACAGTACACTCCCTTGTTCAATGATGGCTTGTAGTCACGCTTATTTGATTTTGTCCCTATCTCAGTCAGTTCTCAGAGGCCCTGGTTCCTTTGCGGCAAATGTTTCCTGGTAATTTACTTTTCTGTTCCCAGAATGAGATTTTCACTCTGCAGTGGACTTCCTGTGAGATTAAAGCTGTGTGCTGCACTGAGACTCGAACTCGGGACCTTTGCCTTTCATGGGCAAGTGCTCTACTGGCTGAGCTACCCAATCACAACTCATGGCCCATTCTCACAGCTTTACTTTTCTGTAAGTATTTAAAATAGATTTAACATAGTTCATGTTTACATTGAAAGCGAAAGCCGATTACCGCACAGCAAACAATCAATTCCAAATGCAAACTGCCGTTTTGTGGAAATGATTAAACTCAAGTAGTGATGTCTACTAACATGCTCACCTGAGTAGAATACAAATGAGGTGCTGAGGTCCATAAGGAACACAGCCATTGGTCTCACATTTAAGTGAATACCAGAGAAACCAGTGATACAGCTTTTCGTGACTTTTCAAATATAGATTATGGGCCTACAGCACAAAAAATCTGACTCACCATAAGATCAATAGATTTCAGAAGCGTGAATAAAAGCAACATTCTAGCAATAGATGGTGATGAGCTTGAGGCTCTTATGATTCTCAGCACCTCAAATGGACTACTGTATGATAAAATTCATAACATAATGTACTATAACTCATTCAGAAACCAACAAAATAGGTTTACTGTCAGTACAACTTTAACCTATACTGACATCCAATCTAATTTTAGTACATAGGGAGTGAATTAATAATCTGAGGAATGTGCTATCATCTAGGAGGATTTATGCCAAGTGAACGGGGATATAAATCTGCTGCAGAGCTCTACCGCCTGGTGGCACTGACGTAAACTTCTACTTGAGTGGCAAGGGCTACCTGTGCACATTGTTTATCAGATCCATTTACATTTGGCCTGTAAGGTAATTACATCACGTGAGTTGCGCATGTGCAGAAGCTCCTTAAAAAGTGCACAACTGAAGGTGTGCTCACGACACTGTTGCGAAGTTTCAAGGAGTCTATAGGAGCGGCACCATGATAGATTATGTGCCGTGTCTGTCAGATTGCAGCATATATTATGTTTAACAGCATTCAAAGAAAAATAATGAATAAATTCGCAAGGTGTCGAAAGTTGGGGTGTTCACGTGCTCCTGTGCTCTTACACAGCAACCGCCACTGATCATAACCGTACATCACCTCACACCATCTTAAACATAATTTCAGTACAAAAAGTTATAGAGGAAATATCATCCTGAACTTAAGTATTATAGATTTTATAAGTAGCACATATTAATTTACCAATAATGACTACAAAGTATGTCATGTTACTTTTGTAATAACGAATGTAATTTAAATCAGTACATATATTTAGTGTCATCAATGTGCAACTTTCGAAAATGCAGGTGTTGAGCAAAGAAAATCTCTGCTCTAATGCAATTCCTTTGACCATCATCTTCAGCCACACTGTTTGCTTTGGTTACATATGTAAAGCACATGGGAGTTGTTGCTGGTGGCAAAATTTGTGTAGTGCCGAAGATGTAACATAAATTGTGTTTTCCAGAGTAATGAGTGCACTAGGATGAAACCCATGAATGCTATCAAACGTAAGTAATGCCTTCAAGTTAATCTTATAACGTATATAATTCCAAATATCACACTGTAGTTAATACTTATTTGATTTGTTTTTCCTATTTTGCCACAGCTACATGACCCTGCAAGGAGAATGATATTATAAAAAAACTGAGCTATTACAAAAGATGACTGGTTGCAGTTTTTCTGAAAACCTTTATTGGTTGGCTCTGAGCACTATGGGACTTAACATCTGTGATCATCAGTCCCCTAGAACTTAGAACTAACCTAAGGACATCACACACATCCATGCCCGAGGCCCAATCCGAATCTGCGACCGTAGCAGTCACACGGTTCCAGACTGAAGCGCCCAGAACCGCACGGCCACACCAGCCAGCAAAACCTTTATTCATCACGGTTACAGTGTTCCACATCCACAATGGATATAAGTTTTAAAGAGGCATATGTTCCCAAGGAGGAGACATAGTGCTCCAGGCATTCTTCATACTGTGTTTTTTATTAGATAGTGAGACTTACTACAAAGTCTCTTTAAAGTGAGGAGGAGGGTCTGTGAAATATGTCACTTGAGATGTTGCAGGACTCTTTCGCAATGCTCGATAGCTGTTGGAAAGTCTTTTGTCCACTATGGCACCACCTGGTGGCAAATGGGGCAGTGTGGATGATCACACTGAAGACATCTTCTGTAACCTTACTGTCGCAGTCTGACAGAGAGGGGGCAAAGGTGACAGCAGAGGTATACAACTACCAGTTGGTTCTTTGTAGCATCAAATGGGGTAACTGGCCAATTGGGGTGGTGACAAGGAAGTGAAAGGATCAACAAAAAGTGGTCACTGTCACAAAGATCATCATGTAGCGATCATTGTACCCAAGCCACAAGATTGGAGACTTGATTGTAAGGCCAACAGACGAAAAGGTGCCATGACCTGCATTGAAGTCTGTGGAAGAACTGTCACTGAGGCAACGCCTATCAAGATTGGAAATAAGCTGGTCATTCAGAAGGCCCCTACCAGACAAAAGAGTACTTCGGCACATTGTGTGATGTAAACTGAAATCCATAAGTAGGAGAAAATGGGGACCAGGGAGGGGGTGCAGGGTGTGGTGGGGTGAGGGCTGTTGGCTTAAGATAGTCATCTCAATGTAAGTAATTGACCTGGCGGGAGGTAAATAAATGTTACAAATAGTGATGGCTGGTATTGTTTGCGCTCGTTCCACTATTGTGTCCAACATGTTATGAAGATGAATCCACTGACTGAAGACAATTGTGGGAAACAATGCACTGACCCCCCAGATGCCCTCTCAAGGTCAGTATAGTTCTGACAGAATGGACAGTAACTGCAAAGCATTGGGGAATAGTCATTAGTGAAGTGTGTTTGTTGAAGAGCAATATGGCAAGTGACAATAATATCCATTACAGTTTCAGTGGACCATCACATTGAGGTTATCCTGGATAGGTGTGAAGGTTCCAGGAGGACAAATCACATCTCAGGACCACTGCCTGTCACTAATGGGGGCAGAAAAGTATCAATGAACATTGGTTAAGAACTCGATGGTGCGGGAGGTTCTGGACCCCATATCCTGAGATTTCTTCTTCTTTTTCTTTTTTGCAGTTTTTGGTGGTCGAGATTCTTGTGAGGGCCTGTCCATTGTGGGTGTAGAAATGGAGGAGAGGAAGCAGCCTAGGGACCCACAATCCACGGCTCTTTCAACCATGGGCTGGTACTGGGTCTCTGATCCATGAATTTCTAGGGAGAGAAGTCCCAAAAGGGAGACATTTCACTGATATGTGATAGAGAAGGACATTGCTTCTCTGGTTGGGTTTGTGGAAGATAACTGCTCATCCTGTATTCAGAGTTTTACGTCAAGCGATGGTTACTGGTATGTCATCCACCTTTTAGTTGTCTGAAGTGCTTGAGATTGTACAGCAGAGGCAGCTTTAATCAAAAGTGATCTGTTTCAAAATTTTCCCAACGAGTCCACTCCAAATTCATGGTCTATTTCTTCCAAGAAAAGTAATGATTTTGTTGCTGTAAAAGTATCTCACTGCCTGTATTCTGACTTGTCCCTCTTCCCATTGAGTAGTCAGGGTAGGGACTACAGTTGGATTGTAACCATCTGCATTGAAATATTTATACCCAGATAGCTGTTTCAGTACCGCCATCATGTTGGTTAATTTGATGTGTGAAATATCAGCACTACTATCATTTACTTTAATTAAGGGCTCTCCCCATGTGCACCAACCAGTTGTAGCACAGGTTATCTGGCAAGACAGCTGTTGCCAGGAGTTCTGATGCCCCACTAAGATGGGCATCGACTATCTGGCGAGCATGGGCAGCAAGTGAGGCTCAAGCATCAGAAGTGTCAGCACCGCATTGTCAGTGGGTTCCATGGAAAAGGTACACAATGATCTCGCCATGTAATATTGACTATTGTGTTGGCTTTTAAGTGCAGTTACTATACCCAGATAATCTTTAACACTGTATGCAGTTGGTGTTAGTTAAGGTGTTCTTCCCCAGTTGGTCTACACTACAGAAAAAAGTTTGGAAAATGAGGTCAAGCGCAAAAGTTGATAGAAAGTACTTCAGCCAAAACAATTATGTAAGTAAATGGATAAAGATGTAAATTAAAGAATGCGGAACCTACAAGAAAGAAAGTAACAGGAGTACGGACTGCCAGAGATGGGACATTGCAGAACAAGGAAGGAAGTACATGCTGCAAAAGCCTTGGCCCTCGTGTTGCCACATACATACTCACAGAAATCATGAGCGACCTAAGGGGGTCCTCTTGTATTACAAGGCAGGAGCATTGTGATGTAAGACATAAATTTATGTCATAATCTGAATTTTTGAGGTCAACAGAATACAACAAAACTGGGAGATCCATCATCACAGAGTTACTTTGATGTTGAATCGTTGGAAATGAAAAGCAATGACATACCAGTTTCCCAGGTTCCCAGGGCATTAACATACAACTATGAATTAAACTCCTTGATGAAATCAAGGCGAAACAAATTCCTTTTGATCACAATGCAAAACATCAGTACCAATGAAGTCCTATCAGTACATTCTTGTAGGTGAAGAGAAAAAGAGAAATTGCCACACAGCTATGGATATTGCTTGCACAGCTCACCTTCAATTGAGGTTGTAACAAGGGTTTCCTTGAGGCCATGTTGTAACCTCACTTCTGATACTGAATGATCCATTATAGATCACTGTTACACGTGGCGCAAATTGAGATGTGTATAGGGCGTGTGGCATGGCGCAGTGCAGTGCGCGTTTTTGTAACTTTGCAGGTTCAAATGGGACCACGCAAGTTGCGACGCGACACAACTGGGATGGGACACGTGCCTGCATCAGGTCACACAGCATTGTGATTGTGGCACAGTTCCTTGTGCAGTGCGTCACGCGAGCACTGCGGGAGGGGTGAGATGGGGAGCAGGAAGGCACTTCTGCCATATGCTCACTTCGGCATGGTGCATATGGGTGATGGAAGTATTGCTCATCTGAAAAATATAGCCTTACAGTATACTTAATTTTATTGTCACTGAGTAGTGTTTTGTTTTTGCCGTTTATGTGCTCCATCTCTTTTCGTTAGTACATAACAGTACTGTATACTTTTTTGTTTTGTTAATTCTTCTGTCAAGGCCAATGCACAGTTCAATAACTGGTAAGCTATTAGCCACTGGAATTATAACTTTTGCCTCGACAGTGTTTTCTGATTGTAACAAGGGACAGACGATTCGTTGTGAGGGTAGGGAATAAGGAACTAAGGAATATTATAAAATCATATTGTTTAGAAGCAAGGCAGAAAAGTATAACAAGGTTATGCACTTGCTACTTAGTTAGTTAGTTACTTTCATATTCCATGGATCATTTTGCACGATAAATTATCATGATGTGCCGTTTACGTGCTCCATCTCTTTTCGTTAGTACATAACAGTACTGTATACTTTTTTGTTTTGTTAATTCTTCTGTCAAGGCCAATGCACAGTTCAATAACTGGTAAGCTATTAGCCACTGGAATTATAACTTTTGCCTCGACAGTGTTTTCTGATTGTAACAAGGGACAGACGATTCGTTGTGAGGGTAGGGAATATCGAACTAAGGAATATTATAAAATCATATTGTTTAGAAGCAAGGCAGAAAAGTATGACAAGGTTATGCACTTGCTACTTAGTTAGTTAGTTACTTTCATATTCCATGGATCATTTTGCACGATAAATTATCTTGATGTGTAACGAGTCATTTTACATTCATGTTGTAAATTAATTTGTACAGCTACTTGGTTCAAATGGTTCTGAACACTATGCGACTTAACTTCTGAGGTCATCAGTTGCCTAGAGCTTAGAACTAATTAAACCTAACTAACCTAAGGACATCACACACATCCATGCCTGAGGCAGGATTCGAACCTGCAACCGTAGCGGTCGCTCAGTTCCAGACTGTAGCGCCCAGAACTGCACGACCACTCCGGTCGGCACAGCTACTTGTACTCTAAACATCACCATATAATTATTTTATATTAATTTTTTTTGCTGCCTGTTATGCTGATGTACCTCTACGATATGTTACATAAAGTCGAAAAGGCGTAATTTTCACAGGTATGACCCCCTTTGTGCTCCTAGTAAAAAGCCTCCAATATATGAAGTACATAAGTTTCACAATCATTATTTGGATAGGGATGTAATAAGTGACATTATACTACATACAAGTGGATGACACATTTCCATTGCAAGCTAGAAACAGGTGAGAAGCCCTCACGAATAATGATCTTATAATTGGCTCGTCATGACAAGAGAAAGCATTTCTGTGGTCGCATACACGCTATCAGCATTAATAAACTAATTATACAACAGGCTACACAAATGAAGTAATGGTCAGTATTACTCCAAACATGAACTCTTCCTCTCACAAAGCACACTTTGATAGCTTTTGCATTCCTGTCCCGCACATTGATCTTAGGTGCTGATGATATTCTGACCATTGAGTTGTGCCACGTATCAATTGTTGTACTTTTCTCAATAATTTCTCAATAACAGCTACTTTTTTCATGAATCACACATTGTCAGTTTGGCAAGCCACAGGTGAGCAACCAGCATTTGACATTATGCCTGAAGGGTACGCTAATCATTATTTTAATACTGCGAAGATGAAGAAAAGGAATAAAATCCTTTGGTAAGTTCCATTCCAGCAGTTCAGTGTTAAAAATACGATGGGTTATGGGATTCAACCAAAATTCCAAAAGAATTGGCAATTTATTTTTGTGTGGATTGTTAACCTTTTCTCATCCAAAGGAGCATAACCATTTATGAGTAATGGCCACATTTCCCTTGTTGACAGGTTTAACTGTACTTCATTTGCCAAAACACAGTAAAATTTCCACATACTCATTTTTGCTGCAGCTATTGTGACAGAATTCTGGAACAGAGTGTCTCATTAAACAACTAACTGGCGACCAAATAGCACAATAGCTGACAAAAAACCTCATTGTGTCAGTTTGTGGTAACATAAGAGAAGAAATTTCATGTTTATTTTCATACTAGGAAACTCTTGTCTCACTATCTTTTGATAACTCTTAAAGAATTACAGACATGGGAATGAAAAACATAAAATAGAAAGTACAACTTCTGATATATCGCCTAAGATAAGAAAGTTCAGTGTGTTTGCAAACTGGCAAAGGACTCTCCTCTCTGTGTGCCATCATTCACCAAAATCTCGTTTCAATGCCTTGAGTGGTTTAGGAGATATGAGGGATGTTGTAAATATTTCATTCCTATGGGTGTGAGACTGGGAGTGAACGTGCTACATAGGATCCATTTTCTCGAGATCGGAGACAGATAGAGATCTCCTCCCAAGTCTACACAAAAATTCAATATGTTAGCTAAATTTCATACGCACCAAACGCAAAATTTCATTGCAAACTTTTCGAATTTTGTGTAGTGTCTTACTAAAATGTGTATATTATAGTAAGCGTGACCACTGGCGAGATGATGGGCACTTTGCCACAAAGCTCACATACAATGCCACCAGTAAGGCACAAATCAATTATTTTCACTGAATAGTTTCTGTAAAATCGTTTGAGGAAGATTTCAGGGTGCACGCACTTCGGTTCTGTGAGTGCAGAGCATCGCCATCCGGCGTGTGGGAAGTATGTGTATGTGTCGCAATATGCGCAGGGCTACCGCGACACGTGTGGAACGTGTGTGTCGCACTGCAGTGTCATGTCACGTCATATGTGCTATACATGACTCAATTTGCACTTAGCCTTACTCTAGGGCTACAATATATAGCATAACAATAATGGAAAGTCTTGGATGGAGCAGTACATAATATGGAAAGACAAGCCACTTCCCTACAGTGGACCAGTGTGTGAAGCATACAAACATGTAACAGGAAACACAATTCACACTACCTTTTGAGCTCTTGACTTTTTATAGCAAAAGTATACACATTCACACATGCAACCACACATGTACCCACCCATAACCCATAACCACGGGAGTGATCATCTGGGTGCCTGTGTTCTTGTGTGTACTCTTACTAAACCGAGCGAGGTGGCGCAGTGGTTAGCACACTGGACTCACATTCGGGAGGACGACGGTTCAATCCCGTCTCCGGCCATCCTGATTTAGGTTTTCCGTGATTTCCCTAAATCTCTTCAGGCAAATGCCGGGATGGATCCTTTGAAAGGGCACGGCCGATTTCCTACCCAATCCTTCCGTAACCCGAGCTTGCGCTCCGTCTCTAATGACCTCGTTGTCGACGGGACGTTAAACACTAAACCACCACCACCACTCTTTCTAAAAAAGATCAAGAGCTCAAAAGCTGTGGATGCTGTTTCCCTTTCGCTGGTTTCTGTGCTACAGTCACACTGGTCAGCTATAGGTGAGAGATTTCTTTCCTTCAATATGTAGCATAAATTGTGTTGTACTCTATATTTTTTAACTATTGCTCTCATTTTGGTAGTGTACAATACATTTATACTCACTGATGGCACGTCAAAACTCTGCCATTTTTGATAAAAACATTTTCTGTTTTACTTCACATCAGGACGACTTTATGGATTAATGTATAATACACTGCAGCTACAAATGACAGCCATAATGCCTGAATTAATGTAACCACCTCAGACAGCTGTCATTTTTCAAAATCTAGATTTTCTCGTTATTCCGATAACCACTAGTATTTATTCATAATATGTGCTTATTTAAACTGGCAATGTACGAAGACTGAGTTACTGTTCAAATGCACCGTGAAATGGAGGAACGAGGAATACTGTTATAAGATGAGGTATTAAAAACTGAAACTGCCCAGGAGGGCAAAAACTTATATGCAATTGTCGGAGACAGGAGGAGGTGGAGGAGAAGTAGGAAGAAGTGTCATTTGCAGAAAAAAATTCGTGATGACTATGATGATGATAGAATAATGTTAGAATAATGATAGAATGTTAGCAGTGCCTTTACTAAAATATTTTAAGATGCACATGGTTAAAATGTCAAGAAATCACACATCCACTATCTTCATGAAAACATGGCATTACCTCACATTTTAATTTACTTGTTTTTCTGTTGGGTGCATGCTAGGTTGAGTTACTTGAGAGGTACTCAAGAAGTTGGAGATGATATGGAATTTCGGTGTACACTATGTGATCAAAAGTATCCGGACACCCAAAAAAACATAAGTTTTTCATATTAGGTGCATTGTGCTGCCACCTACTGCCAGGTACTCCATATCAGCAACCTCAGTAGTCATTAGACATCATGAGAGAGCAGAATGGGCCGCTCTGCGGAACTCATGAACTTCAAACGTGGTCAGGTGATTGGGTGTCACTTGTGTCATACATCTGTACGCAAGATTTCCACATTCCTAAACATCCCTAGGTCCACTGTTTCTGATGTGATAGTGAAGTGGAAATGTGAAGGGACGCAGACAGCACAAAAGTGTACAGGCCGACTTCGTCTACTGACTGACAGAGATCGCTGACAGTTGAAGACGGTCATGATGTGTAATAGGCAGACATCTATGTTCTCTTTCACTCTCTTAGAGTTCCAAAAATAGTACAGTTAAAGACACAGTTCACCTGCAGGTTATATACTGACAGCTACAGAATATAAAGACGTTAATATAAACTACAGAGTATAAAGGTGGTAGAATGAAAAGATGTCTAATGTTACCTGAGGCACAGAAAGAAGAAACAATTAACATTTAGTGTCATTGATTATCAATATGTCCAACAGAAAAAGCCTTTGTAAGTATTCATAACAGCAATACATGATGTACACTTTCAGCAGAGCAGTGCAACATTGTATTTACTAATTTATTTTAACTGTCATGCTACATTTTAGTAGAATGTAAAAATACAATGACATGAAGAAACAATTAGAATATGCCAACACATTCACATAAAGCAATGTAATAATGATATGAAATAGAAATAAATGTGACACTGGGCTTTTCAGAATCAGAACTAGAGTCTTTGTACCTCATCAAGATGTCCTTCGCTTCATTAGTTTTCCCCATAACCATGTAGACTTCTGCAGTCAGCATCATTGCAATGACATCATCTTTCATATGCAGTATAAAAGCTTCTGCAGATTCTACTCTTGTGGTAGGGACCGATTTCTGTTCTGTGCACAGCCTGCATAATAAGAGGGCAGTCTCCAGCTGTGAACTCTTCATATGCACTAATATTGCATCATGGATGATCAAACGAATATTTGTAAAAATATCTTGCTTTTGTGACAGTTCACTGGCATTATAATCCTTTGTCAAGATACTTCCAAGCAATGACATGTACTCTTCTGATGCAGACAGATAATTCTGTAAAAAAACAACTTATTGCTCTCAACTGAAAAGCATCAGGACAAATCAAAAGTCATTAAGTAGTCACTGTGTTATAGCACAGTGCCAAATAAAATTCGATGTAGGATTATACTTCTATAACTGGATCTCAACTGTAAACAATAAAATTATGGTGCATGCAAAAAATATGGATATTATGGAATCAAACAAAAAGTTTACTGT
Organism: Schistocerca gregaria; assembly: GCF_023897955.1. Taxonomy (NCBI): domain Eukaryota; kingdom Metazoa; phylum Arthropoda; class Insecta; order Orthoptera; family Acrididae; genus Schistocerca; species Schistocerca gregaria. The sequence goes on from NC_064931.1 coordinate 281,034,464, forward strand.
TACCAGCCACTGTGTGTCTTTTTAACTGATAACAGTGAACTTGTTTCATTTGATATCAATAACATCACAGAAAAGCATTAGCTAAAATGTTTGCATTTAATTGATGTTATGATCATGCAATACAATAGTGGAAAAGGAAAAAATTAGATTGTGGCTTACTATACAAAAAATTTTTTTCAGGCAGCTGTCAACAGCATTGATACACACTACGGGGTCAAAAGTATCTGGACACCTCCAAAAACAAATGTTTTTCATATTAGGTGTATTGTGCTGCCACCTACTGCCAGGTACTCCACATCAGCAATCTCTGTAGTCATTAGACATCATGATAGAGCAGAATGGGCCACTCTGTGGAAGTCACGGACTTCGAACGTGGTCAAGTGATTGGGTGTCACTTTTGCCATATGTCTGTATGTGAGATTTCCACATCCTAAACATCCCTAGGTCCACTGTTCCTGATGTTGATTAACTCTCTACAATAAATTAATTTCTTAGGATGGATAGGATGTGTGACTGCTGTGTACAGACGCAGGAGGAGCTGGCCACTGTTCGAGAACAGCTGAAAGTGTTGATGGCCACGGTCAGCCGTCTTCAGGCTGCTGCCTCAGAGTGTAGGGGCAGTGGGGAGTCTGGTGCATCGCATGGTACACCCCAGGTCTTACATGCTTCACCCACTGTCCCTGCTGTCAAACCATCTTCATGGGTACCGGGCCATCCTCTCCCCATGGAGGGTTCAGCGGCATTCATAGCGCACGAGGCGGAGGGTCAATGTGGAGGCTGGCCGTGTGGCATCCCCCGCTCTGCCTGTGAGTGGACATGTGGCCAGTCCTTCAGCAAGGTCCGAGCAGGCACACGGGGGAGGGGTTTATTAGTGACTGGGAGCTCCAACATTAGGCGGGTGATGGAGCCCCTTAGGGAAATAGCGGAAAGGTCAGGGAAGAAGGCCAGTGTTCACTCTGTCTGCTTGCCGGGGGGTCTCATCCAGATGTGGAGGAGGCCCTGCTGGCAGCGATAGAGAGCACTGGGTGCACCCGACTGTAAATTGTTGCTCATGTCGGCACCAATGACTCCTGCTGTCTGGGTTCAGAGGTCATCTTCATTTCATACAGAGTGTTGGCGGAGTTGGTGAAGGCGGAAAGCATTGCTCACGGGGTGGAATCTGAGCTATCTATTTGTAGTATCATTCCCAGAATCGATCTCGGTCCTCTGGTTTGGAGCCGAGTGGAAGGCTCAAACCAGAGGCTCAGACGATTCTGTGGAGGTCTGGGATGCAAATTTCTCGACCTCCGCTATTGGGTGGAGAAATGTAGGGTCCCCCTGAATAGGTCAGGCGGGCACTACATGCAGGAAGCGGATACAAGGGTAGCGGAGTATGTGTGGAGTGCACATGCCGGTTTTTTAGGTTAGAGAATTCCCTCCCTAGGCCCGACAAGACGCCTCCTGGGACACGGCAAGGTTGGAGTAGGCAAAATGCAACAGGGAATAACAATATTAATGTGCTAATAGTAAACTGCAGGAGCGTCTAGGGACAGGCTGGACAGTGAAGAGGGAGGTGTGTTTATAGTGATAAGAAATGCAATAGTATCGAAGGAAATTGACGGAGATCTGAAATGTACAATGATTTGGGTGAAGGTCACGGTTAAAGCAGGCTCAGACATGGTAATTGGATGTCTCTACCGGCCCCCTGGCTCAGCAGCTGTTGTGGCTGAGCACCTGATGGATAATTTGGAAAATATTTCGAGTAGATTTCCCCATATCATAGTTCTGGGTGGAGATTTTAATTTGCCGGATATAGATTGCGAGACTCAAATGTTCATAATAGGTGGCAGGGACAAAGAATCCAGTGAAATTTTTTTAAGTGCTTTATCTGAAAACTGCCTTGAGCAGTTAAACAGAGAACCGACTCATGGCGATAACATATTACATCTTCTGGTGACAAACATACCCGAACTATTTGAAACAGTTAACACAGAACAGGGAATCAACGATCATAAAGCGGTTACTGCCTCGATGATTTCAGCCGTAAATAGAAATATTAAAAAAGGTCGGAAGATTTTTTCTGTTTAAGAAAAGTGGCAAAAAGCAGATTTCAGAGTACCTGACGGCTCAACACAAAAGTTTTGTCTCAAGTACAGATAGTGTTGAGGATCAGTGGACGAAGTTCAAAACCATCGTACAATATGCATTAGATGAGTATGTGCCAAGCGAGATCATAAGAGATGGAAAAGAGCCACCGTGGTACAACAACCGAGTTAGAAAACTGCTGCGGAAGCAAAGGGAACTTCACAGCAAACATAAACATAGACAAAGCCTTGCAGACAAACAAAAATTACGCGAAGTGAAATGTAGTGTGAGGAGGGCTATGCGAGAGGCATTCAATGAATTCGAAAGTAAAGTTCTATGTACTGACTTGGCACAAAATCCTAAGAAATTTTGGTCTTATGTCAAAGCGGTAGGTGAATCAAAACAAAATGTCCAGACACTCTGTGACCAAAATGGTACTGAAACAGAGGATGACAGACTAAAGCCAAAATACTAAATATCTTTTTCCAAAGCTGTTTCACAGAGGAAGACTGCACTGTAGTTCCTTCTCTACATTGTCACACAGATGACAAAATGGTAGATATCGAAATAGATGACAGAGGGATAGAAAAACAATTAAAATCGCTCAAAAGAGGAAAGGCTGCTGGAGCTGATGGGATACCAGTTCGATTTTACACAGAGTATGAGAAGGAACTTGCCCCGCCTTCTTACAGCAGTGTACCGTACGTCTCTAGAAGAGTGCAGCATTCAAAATTATTGGAAAAGGGCACAGGTCATCCTCGTTTTCAAGAAGGGACGTTGAACAGATGTGCAGAACTATAGACCTATATCTCTAATGTCGATCAGTTGTAGAATTTTGGAACACATGAAACTTCCTGGCAGATTAAAACTGTGTGCCGGACCGAGACTCGAACTTGGAACCTTTGTCTTTCGTGGGCATGTGCTCTACCAACTGAGCTACCCAAGCATGACTCACGCCCCGTCCTCACAGCTTTACTTCTGCCTGTACTTCGTCTCAGTTGGTAGAGCACTTGCCCGTGAAAGGCAAGGATCCCGAGTTCGAGTCTCGGTCTGACACACAGTTTTAATCTAATCTGCCAGGAAGTTTCATATCAGCACACACTCTGCTGCAGAGTGAAAATCTCATTTGGAACACATATTATGTTTGAGTATAATGACTTTTCTGGAAACTAGAAATCTACTCTGTAGGAATCAGCATGGGTTTCGAAAAAGACGATCGTGTGAAACCCAGCTCACACTATTTGTCCACGAGACTCAGAGGGCTATAGACAGAGGTTCCCAGGTAGATGCCGTGTTTCTTGACTTCCACAAGGCATTCGATACAGTATCCACAGTCGTTTAATGAACAAAGTAAAAGCATATGGACTATCAGACCAATTGTGTGATTGGATTGAAGAGTTCCTAGATAACAGAATGCAGCATATCATTATCAATGGAGTGAAGTCTTCCAAAGTAAGAGTGATTTCAGGTGTGCCGTAGGGGCGTGTCGTAGGACTGTTGCTATTCACAATATACATAAATGGCCTTGTGGATGACATTGAAAGTTCACTGAGGCTTTTTGCGGATGATGCTGTGATATATTGAGAGGTTGTAACAATGTAAAATTGTACTGAAATGCAGGAGGATCTGCAGCGAATTGACGCATGGTGCAGGGAATGGTAATTGAATCTCAATGTAGACAAGTGTAATGTGCTGCGAATACATAGAAAGCAAGATCCCTTATTATTTAGCTACAATATAGCAGGTCAGCAACTGGAAGCAGTTAATTCCATAAATTATCTGGGAGTAGGCTTTAGGAGTGATTTAAAATGGAATGATCATATAAAGTTGATCGTCGGTAAAGCAGATGCCAGACTGAGATTCAATAGAAGAATCCTAAGGAAATGCAATCCGAAAACAAAGGAAGTGTAGGTTACAGTATGCTTGTTCACCCACTGCTTGAATACTGCCCAGCAGGGTGGGATCCATACCAGATAGGGTTGATAGCAGAGAGAGAGAAAATCCAACAGAGATCAGCGTGCTTCGTTACAGGATCATTTAGTAATCCCGAAAGCGTTATGGGGTTGATAAACTCCAGTGGAAGACTCTGCAGGAGAGATGCTCTGTAGCTCGGTATGGGCTTTTGTTGAAGTTTCGAGAACATATCTTCACTGAGGAGTCAAGCAGCATATTGCTCCCTCCTACGTATATCTCACGAAGAGACCATGAGGATAAAATCAGAGATATTAGAGCCCACACAGAGGCATACCGACAATCCTTCTTTCCACGAACAACACGAGACTGGAATAGAAGGGAGAACCGATAGAGGTACTCAAGGTACCCTCCACCACACACGTCAGGTGGCTTGCGGAGTATGGATGTAGATGTAGATGCAGCTGTAGATGTGATAGTGAAGTGGAAATGTGAAGGGACATGTACAGCACAAAAGCGTACAGGCCGACCTCGTCTGTTGACTGACAGAGACCGTCGACAGTTGAAGACGGTTCTGCCTGCCATTCCCCAAGAAACCTTCCAGCACCTGATGGAACGTATGCCTGTGAGAGTGGAAGCTGTCATCAAGGCTAAGGGTGGGCCAACATAATATTGAATTCCAGCATTACCAATGAAGAGCGCCACGAACTTGTAAGTCATTTTCAGCCAAGTGTCCGGATACTTTTAATCATGTAGTGTACATGGAGAAATGCAGGATTACTGGTTTTGATCACGGATCATGTTTGTGTCAACTTCACATGTCATACATGCCATTTACTCAGAAAAGTATATGCCACTTCTGATTCTAAAACACAAGAAAATTATACTTACTGTCATAATACCAACTTAAGCAAGCAGAAAACGCTGAAAAGATAAAAAGATGTAACTACATTAAGTGCACAGCACCACTGCTTAAGCAATGCTGCAATGCAGTTAGTAAAGTATACTACTTAGGTGATTTCGCAAAAATCGCAAGAGTAGTTTTGCATATCTATGATGCACTTGTGGGTTCTCTCACAGAGCACAACATGGTGGTGGTCATGTGGTCAGCATTCCAGCTCTACGACTGGTGGGTCACTGGATCAATACCCCGCATCCTCCTCCTCCTCCTTCTTCTTTTTCTCTCTTTCTTTTCTTTCTTTTGTGTGTGTGTGTGTGGGGGGGGGGGGGGGGAACCCCTTGTCATATTATTACATATATATTATATCCAAAACATAATATATTGAGGCAACAGATGTATCAGCATGAATGTTCACTGATGTTACAATGTTATTTGGTTGCTTACTAATTTTCATTAATACAACAAATATTAAATTTATGATTATCAACCAGTAAATGATCAAACACAGAAAGTTTTCCTGAAAATCCACACCTGGTGTGATTCACGAACTCTCTTTCACCTGCAACGAAGTAAGGTTGTTTTTCCTTAGAAACTGTAAAGATTCCTTGTGCACGCTGGAAAACTGCATTCATTCGATGTACTAGATGTCACGTTAATTTATGTGTTCTGTGTCTGCGTGAAAAATACCATCCCGCAATATGTAATGTTAAAAGCATGTCCACTGATTAATCATACATTATCCATATATTCTGTCATATTTTGAGTCATTGTATTAATGAATCAAGTTATTTGCTGCTTTATTTATCAATGTTTGACTTGGGCTTTCCTTGCCTGTCCCTCATGCTTGAAACTTCAACACCTACATACATACTCAGAAAGCCACTGTATGGTGCGTGGTGGAGTTTACCCTGTTCCACTACAAGTAATTTCATTTTCTGTTCCACATATAAACAGAGCGAGGGAAAACTGATTGTCTACATGCTTCCATGAGCCATAATTTTGCTTATCTTATCATAGTTGTCTTTACACAAAATACGTGTTGGCATCAGTAGAATCATTTTGCCTTTAGCTTAAGGTGTAGGTTGTTTAAATTTTCTCAATAGTGTTCCTCGAAAAGAACTTCACCTTCCTTCCAGGATTCCCATTTTAGTTCCCAAAGCATCTTTGTAACACTTGCATGTTGTTTGAACCTACTGGTAACAAAGCTAGCAGCTTGCCTCTGAATTTCTTTGCTGTCTTTCTTAAATTGACCTCAGATCCTAAACACTTCAACAGTACATAAGAATAGGGCTCACTATTGTCCTATATGAGGTCTTCTTCACAGATGAACCGTACTTTCCCAAAATTATCCCAATAAATGGAAGTCAACAATCGCCTTCCCTACCACTACACTCACATGCCAGTTCAATTTCATATCACTTTGCAGCGTTACACTCTGATATTTAAATAACATCACTATGTCAAGCAGGAATCTACAAATGGTGTGTCTCAACATTACAGGTACATTTTTCCTACTCATCTGCATTAACTTACATTTTTCTGCATTCAGAGCTAGCTGCCATTCATTGCACTAACTTGAAATCATGCCTCAGTCATCTTGTATCCTCCTACAGTCACTCCACTTCAGCACCTTCCACAGCATCATCAGCAAATAACTGCAGATTGCTGCCCACCCTGTCCACAAATCATTTACATGTGTAGAAAATAAAAGCAGTCTTACGACACTTCGCAGGGCCACTCCTACAGGCACCCTTGTCAGTGATAAACACTTACCATTGAGGATAATATACTGGCTTCTATTACTTAAGAAGTCTTCGAGCCACTCACATATCTGGGAATGTATACCTTACGCTCGTACCTTTCTTAACAGTCAACAAATTCTTTCTGGAAATCTAGATATAAGGAACCTGCCTGGAGACCTCCATCTGTAGTTCACTGTAAATCATGTGAGTTTTGTACGAACAATGCTTTCTTAAACTATACCGATTCAGGAACATAAGCTTCTTGGTGTCAACAAAATTTATTATATTTGAACCAAGAATATGTTCAAGGATTCTGTAGCAAACAGATGTTAGCGATATTGGTCTGTAATTCTGTGGGTCCTTTCTTTTACTCTTCTTATAGATATGAGTCACCTGGACTTTCTTTAAAGTTGCTTGTGCCTTTGCACTGGACATGTCACAAAAATGCAAGCCTGCAAGGGTCCAATGGCGTAGAGTACTCTTTGCAACATCAAATCCGGATTCGATCTGGACCTGGCAACTTATTTGTTTTCAACTCTTTCAATTGTTTATCTATGCCAGGAATATTTAATATTGCGTTGTCCATGTTTGTATGGTCCTCCAGCGTGAATGATTTCTTAAATGTGAAATTTAAAACTTCAGCTTTCCATTAGCGGCTTCACATAAAACCATAATTTTCTTGGGTTCTCTGCCAGATCTTTTGCTAAGGGGTGGCTGTGGTAGTTGTTGAATACTTCACACACAGATCTTTCCACAGATGCATGAATCTCTACTAACCTTTGCTAGTCGTCATTTGTACATTTGATTTTGAACCACAAGTACAACAGCCTCTGCTTCTTCAACATTTTCCGAATTTCTTTGTTAAAACTTGGTGGCTCTTTTCTGTCCTTAATCCGCTTACTGGGCACACAGTTTCCCCCACCTTGATTTACAATTTGCTTAAACTTTCCTCATAATTTCTCTATGTCCTTTATACTGGAACTAAATGATGTTGATTCATTGTCTAATGAGGTGCTAACAACTCCGTATCTGCTTTTCCAAGCAGACATTCTCTCCTAGCCTTCTTGACTGATTTATGAAGTTTTATAACCACAGTTGCTATAATGACACCATGATTACTAAACCTGTCTCTATACTGACATTGTCGATAACGTCCAGCCTATCTGTACATACAAGGTCTAAGGTATTTCCACTGCATGTAGGCTGCCAAACTAGCTGCTCAGACAGTTTTCAGAAAACATGTTCAAACGTACTTCACACGACTGTCTGTCCATACCAGCATTGATTCCATAGACATCCCAGCCTATGCTCACTAGCTTAAAGTCACCTCCAACTGGAATTGTGTGATCAGAATATTTACAGGCTATTGACTGCAGACTTTCTTTTAACAACTTTAGAACTACCAGGAATCAGGTGGCTGGTAAAAACATCAAACCATTAACCTGTGTCTGTGGGTCAAAGCAACAAGGTGTCAAGCAGTTCTGGGTACCTTACCCGACTGCAGGTCTAAGAAGTTTTGCAAATCATAATAAACATACATTTTCACAAACAATTATGTGTTTGGTCATTTACTTGCCAATTATAATAAATATAATATTTGTTGCAATAATAAAAATTATTAATCAGCCAAATAACGTTGGAAATTCCTTAAACGTTCATGCCAACACACTTTTTTCATTGCTTTATCTTTCAAATGTAATACACATGAAATAATATGACTAATGTTGGAAAAATATAAATTTAAAAAACACAACAAAAACAAAAGTAATGTGTGGCACACGATCTTGTGACCCACCAATTATGGAGCTTGGACATTAACCATATGGCTGCCATCATCTCATGCTGAGCAAGCCAATACACCAGTACATTATTGGGGCATAAAACTTCTCTTGCAATTTTCTCAAAATAGTCACAGTAGTACACCTCACTATTTGCACATCACATCGTACTAATGGACTACTAAAAGTTCACAAAGTTCAAATAAAATACATGATCCAAAGTTTTGACCGACCCTTGTTAAAACTGGATTTATGTACTTTATGATATTTGTCAAAGTGAAAAACTTACCTGACACTTTGTGTAGGCCCTGGCCAAATCATACTGTAGGGAATACTCTGAAAACTTCGGATCTGCATACAAATAACTGATAACTGTGAATTCAAAGTTCACATTATGTTTCGTTGAACTTATCCAACTTCCACGCAAAGCCTGAATGACAAAAACATTAAATTGAGGGACAAACATATATCTATTTCAAGAGTAATGCTATTTGTCACTTCATTAACAACATATTTACTATCTACAAGCATAACTGTAATTTTCTTTGTGATTACAATAGCATAACGAATTTAGTGACTCACACTTTTTGATGTTTTTAACAGTTGAATGTAACAATCTAAGAATCCTGAGGGGCTGCTTCCAATCCTGTCTTTAATTTCAGTTACAAGAAAACTGTAATTAGAACAGAGAAGTTGAAGAGCTATCATCATCCAGGCACTTTCTATTGATTTGACATACTGCTTATGGGCAGATGAGTAAAATCCACTGTTCTGTAAGTAGTAGCCATGCAGGATGTGAACTGCCGCTTTCTGGCAATCATCTAAATTCAACTGGGTAATGGCCCATAACTGAACTGAACTCTGCTTCAGTTCTGCTTGGCAGATAAATGCAAATGCTGAAACAAAATGTTTGGTGGGGAATATGTTACATTGGTTACGTGCATTACTAAAAAAATATAAAAATCTTTTCACGTTAAAATTGAATGACTTGTCCTCAAACATTACAGTGGCTCTTTAAGAAAAAATAGCATCAACAACAACAACTATTATGATGAAAACGTGTTGAATGTGAAAGAAATGTACAGATATAAAGAAACAACAACAGTCAAAAGGAAAAACAGGAGGAAGCACTGCACTGAAAACATATAATTTTTTGACAAAATACACATTGTCTGATGATGAGCAGATAACAACGCAGGAAGATCTAACACTGTTTTTAGTTCGTAAATTTTCTTAGCATTTGATCAACAAAATGACCAGTTATAAGAATACAAGTAGTTTGACAATTTATAGTAGCAGTTGACATATAAAATAATTTCTAATAAATACTGGCATTGTCAACACAAACACGAAAAGAAAAATACTAATGAAGACATTTTAAAGAATTGTTATTATGATATTTGATGACACCAGCATACAAAATGTGTTTATCACTATTTTAAACTTGAAATGTTAACACACTAGAACCAATGAAAATAATTACAAAACTTGTTATATATAACTCATACAACACATTGTGTAAAGATAAGCATTAACTATAAAGTGGATGTATTGAGCAGTGGACATGTATCGAAATCAAAATCTGAACGTTTTAACTAAACACTCAAATTTGTGTTGTTCTTCGGACAGTGAACACGTGTGCACGTGCATGACAATCCCCCCGCCCCCTCTTACACACACACACACACACACACACACACACACACACACACACACACACACACACACACACAAACCAACTGACATCCACAGGTGTATATATTCTACAACTAGACTTTCCCATGCATAAGAATGTTCATCCTGAATGTTTTGTGCTTTCATCTGTTACTCCCCATTATAATGTATCATAACTGGTCCTTTTTTATCTCTTTGATTCTAGCAAATAGCTGCCTTGGTCCATCTAGCATCCATTCAATGGTTTACATGGCCACTTCCATTTCATTGTCATCACACTTGTACATACATCGCCTGATTCAGTTTCTTTTCTTCTCCGTCCATTTTTTTGTTCTCTCTCCTAGCAGTAATTCCTATCGTGCATCTTTCCTTTCACTGAAACATAATAGGTTTTATAGCAGTTTTGAATTCACTTTGCTGCAACTCAAAACTTGGAACACACACAGATTATTCACTCTCCTTTTCAAATGCACAACAGGCTCAGTACTGAATACCGTACTTACTGTTATATATTAAAAGAATAGATAAATAAATAAAAATTACAAAAGAGGGGGAGAGGGAAAAACAGTGTGGATGAAGGAAGTAAGATTAGGATCTAACATTTGATTGACAACAAATTCATTACAGACAGACTGGAGAAGAAAATCAGCTGTGCCCTAACAAATGAAACTTCCCAGTATTTACTTTAAGCATTTCAGAGAAATCATAGAAAACCTGCATTTGGATGGCCAAACATGGATTTAATCCACTGCCCTTCCAAATACAAGTACACTGTCTCAACACTGTGCCACACCGCTCTGGGTGTGTCGATGATCATTTATAGAACTGATTTATGGATCTAACTATAGACAGCTGAGATTGAGGCCTGGATGGTCATACGACTGAAGGATTTACATGCATTCCAGAGAAGGTGGTGTAGGGATGGGATTCATATGGCATAGGATTTGCATTGTCACTGAAGTTGACCATGTTGTGATAGGATGCATGCTTTGCCACTGTTGTTGTTGTTGTGGTCTTCAGTCCTGAGACTGGTTTGATGCAGCTCTCCATGCTACTCTATCCTGTGCAAGCTTCTTCATCGCCCAGTACCTACTGCACCCTACATCCTTCTGAATCTGATTAGTGTATTCATCTCTTGGTCTCCCTCTACGATTTTTACCCTTCACGCTGCCCTCCAATACTAAATTGGTGATCCCTCGATGTCTCAGAACATGTCCTACCAACTGACCCCTTCTAGTCAAGTTGTGCCACAAACTCCTCTTCTCTCCAATCCTATTCAATACCTCCTCATTAGTTGTGTGATCTACCAATCTAATCTTCAGCATTCTTATGTAGCACCACATTTCGAAAGCTTCTATTCTGCTCTTGTCTAAACTATTTATCGTCCACGTTTCACTTCCATACATGACCACACTCCATACAAATACTTTCAGAAATGACTTCCTGATGTATAAATCTATACTCGATGTCAACAAATTTTTCTTCTTCAGAAACGCTTTCCTTGCCACTGCCAGTCTACATTTTATATCCTCTCTACTTCAACCGTCATCAGTTATTTTGCCCCCCAAATAGCAAAACTCCTTTACTACTTTAAGTGTCTCATTTCCTAATCTAATTCCCTCAGCATCACCCGATTTAATTCGACTACATTCCATTATCCTTGTTTTGCTTTCGTTGATGTTCATCTTATATCCTCCTTTCAAGACACTGTCCATTCTGTTCAACTGCTGTTCCAAGTCCTTTGCTGCCTCTGACAGAATTGCAATGTCATCGGCGAACCTCAAAGTTTTTATTTCTTCTCCATGTATTTTAATACCTACTCTGAACTTTTCTTTTGTTTCCTTTATTGCTTGCTCAATATACAGATTGAATAACATTGGGGATAGGCTACAACCCTGTCTCACTCTCTTCCCAACCACTGCTTCCCTTTCATACCCTTCGACTCTTATAACTGCCATCTGCTTTCTGTAAAAATTGTAAATAGCCTTTCACTTCCTGTATTTTACCCCTGCCAAACTTCAAAATTTGAAAGAGAGTATTCCAATCAACATTGTCAAAAGCTTTCTCCAAGTCTACAAATGCTAGAAATGTAGGTTTGCCTTTCCTTAATCTTTCTTCCAAGATAAGTTGTAGGGTCAATATTGCCTCACGTGTTCCAACATTTCTACGGAATCCAAACTGATCTTCCCCGAGGTCGGCTTCTATCAGTTTTTCCATTCGTCTTTGCCACTAAGTGGTCTAATTTACACTTGGCCATTGTTCGGCAACTAGGTTGCAACCGTGCTCACAAACCACATGAAACCTGGCAATCTGCAGCACAATATAACTGAACTGATCAATAAAAGTAAAGTCTGCAGCACAAGCCCATAACCAGGCTACTGGCCTAACTGTAGTTACAGTGAAGCCTTTCTTCACCATGGCACAAGGAGAGGGAGGTGGCAGGCTCCACCACCCAGGCCACCTTTTAAACCAAGGAAGATACCTGGGACTCATTTCATAACAGGCCGAGTGTGCCTGCGGCCGTCCTGGAGGAATTGGAATGAGGAAAAATCCTGCTCCTGTCCAGGATCGAACCTGAGCCATCCACGGGTGGAGTCAAGTGTTCTACCCACTAAATGAACACAGCCATGACTGGATCAATGGAGGAGGATAAAAAGTGAATTCCGAAACTAAAATTCTTGAGGTTGGTTCTATACAGACTTCAAAAGTGCGAAACCACAAGATATGTCTGACTGTGGCAACACTTTTAATAAATAACAAGCATGAATCGTTACATTCCATGGTTCCTTATCATCAACGAATAGAGTGTTACACAGAAGCATGTAATAAAGAAAATGCATGGTCATTACTCTAGAACCTCCTGCAGAAAGCTCCTTAAACAGATGGGCATACTGAAAACAGCCTAACAGTATATTTATTCCCATATGAAGTTTGATGTCAAAAATAATTACGATTTGAAAACAACAATAACTTTCATAACCATCATATCAGAAGAAGACATACAGTAGATTGTATTTGACCACAAATGGCACCTGTGCAATCTCTTCAATATATTTCAAGTTTCAGCTGTGGTCAGAACAGTTATGTCGGAGTTCTGTGCATTCAAATGCTGGCAAATTGTTGGTGCTAACATGCTGGGTGCTTCTGTAACCAATATTGCCAAAGTGTTTGGTATTTCAATAGGCACCATATCAAAGATTTACACTGCATACATGGAAAGAGGAAAAAGATCATCAGCTAAGTCACAATGCAGACTTGACAGTGAGTAGCACTATCACAATGACAGTGTCATTGTGATAGACAATCAATGAAGAGGATTGTGACAGAAAATACGAGGATGACAGTTCCAAAAGACACTGTGAAACAAAATGTCTCACTTATTAGCACTCAAACTACATGAAAGGAGTACCATAAGCATGGAACAGCAGGGTGAGGTGGAATTATAAAGTCCCTCATCAATGATGCAATTGCGAATAACAGGAAAATGTGGTGCTGAAGGCATGAAACCTAGACTATAGAGCAATGGAAGAAAGTGATGTGGTTTGATGCTTCTCCTCGCACACTGTCTCTAACTTCTGGCTAAGTTTATGTTACACGAGTGACACATGGCGGGGCTTTGGCCATGATTTGAGCTGCCATATTGTGCTATTTCTTGGGCCCCATTGTTACTCTGAAACATTGCTCTACTGCCAAGGTGATCATTTTGGCTGATTAGGACTATCCCATGGTAAAATGTTTGTTCTACAATGGTGACTCTGCGTTAAAAGACGACAGGGTCCCTATTCACACAGCCTGCATTATCCAGGACTGGTTCTGTGAGCATGAGGATGAACTGTTGTATCTCTCTTGGCCACCACAGGCAGTAGATCTTAATATTATTGAAACTTTCTGGTTTACCTTGGAGAGAAGGGTGAGTGGTTGCTACTCATCTCCATCATATTTACCTGAACGTGTCACTGTTTTGTAGGGGGAATGGTATAAGATTTCCCTGAAAACCATACAGGACTTGTCTTTATCCATTCTGTGATGACTGGAAGATGTTTTGAATGCCAACAGTTTTCCTTTGCTGTATTACGCATGGTAACGTGTTGTGTGTTTGGTGTTTCCATATTTATTTTTGTCCAACTATTGCATATCAGTCAGTCTCAGTGTAGCACAGGAATGAGTGAAGTATTAATCCACAAAAACCTTTGGACACTTACCAAGTGATGTAAAAAATTTAATAATCACAATCAAGGAAATGGTCAGCGTGTTGTAATTTTTTCTTTCAGAAGTGTATCATAATTGTAAAATTGACTTGTTCCACTTCAAATGTTCAAATATGTGTGAATTCCTAAGGGACCACACCGCTGAGGTCAACGGTCCCTAGACTTACACACTACTTAAACTAACTTTTGCTAAGAACAACACACACAACTATGCCCGAGGGAGGATTCGAACCTTCGGTGGGAGGGACCGTGCAATCTGTGACATGGCGCCTCAAACCGTGTGGCCACTGCGCACAGCTATTCCACTTCACAGTGAGATGTCAAAATTATGATCCATGAAACATGCAAATAACTAAACTGTACAGATTCCAAAGTAGAGTAAAAAATCTCATTTTAATTGTGTGCTTCACACATGAGCACGGTATCTCTCTGTTTCTGTCAATATAAGCTGTGAGGTTCCTAATTTGTGTGGGATGGTAACTGAAAGACCTTTCTTCTTCTGAATTGCTTGTAAAAATATGATCTACAGCGTGTCAAGTCTTAGTACTCAGTGTATAGAGCCTATCTGCAAACTAATTATTTGGCACTGCAATTACACAAGTGTTATCACAGAATTACACAAAAATATGAATGTGGCTCCATAGCTTTGCATCACCATTTACCACCAGCAACCCATTATTTTTTAATACCTTTTATAAGGCTTTTACATCTAGATGCACATCACATCAGCTTACATTTTCACTGCTCAATTTAAACATACAGTCCAGTTATGCTGTAAGGGTTTGGTCATCTCAAAAGAATGTACCCTTCAATAACAGCTAGAGTGTGGTTTGATAAAGAACTCTAAGGCATGAAGCCAAGAGGGTGTAAAACAAAGAGATGGATCAAACACATAAAAAAACAATGGATCAAACACATACAAAGCAATGGATCAAATACATAAAAAACAATCTACCAAGCCAAAGTCTGGATTTGCAGCAGATTTTGAATGCAGATACCAAACCAAACTCATGTTATTGGAGCATTTTACGTGTTATTGACCACTCCTGCAATATTAGACCTGGTTCAAGATGAGGAATTGTTGCTCCACAGTAGTACAAGAATATACAGCTCTGAAGTGCTACAGTGCAATCACAGTAAACTGAGATTTGAAAGTTCAGCTTGATGGAGGGGACATCGTGCGACTGCCTAGGTAAAACCAATGACGAGCCAGTTTCTCTTCTGCACCACAGAGAGGTCAACAGGTATAGTGTACCATGCTGCTGCACCATCAGAAAAGAGTAGTATGTGATGTTAAGCACCAAATCTTTCCATGTTCCCCAGTTCTTGTCGTGAAGTTTCGTGTTTTCGAACAATGGAGTGTGTTGCATGTATCAACTCTGATTGTGAACTAGTGTTTTTGTACTGGTGTTGTTCTAGGAACAACGTGACATGTCTTAGCTCAGGTTTGTCAGAAAGGAGGTATTCAGTGAACATGTTCACAGCATTCAAAGGTATCAAAGGTTGAGAGGGGATTTGTAACCCACAAACAAGGCCGTGAATGTGTGAGCCTGTTGGCAAGCACATTGAACTCTACTGCAATTATGTGGCTACGATTTTAGATGTTTCAAGAGTGGTGGACAGTTGATGCACTAAACATTCATAGAATTATGGTGCTGAGGATTGGAAAACAGGAAAGAAAGGAAAATGAGAAACACCAGACAACAAAGAAATTATGGCAGATTGATATCCAAAATGGAAACAGGATGCCGTAAAAAGACATTTATATCATTACTAGCTGTGCACTGTTACCTGTGTTAAAGAGTTATTTATAAACATATGCCTGGCTATGTATTTATTCCAGTCTTTTAATAGTCCATATCCTCCTTTGCTCTCTCTCTGTCCATACCCCACCTGGTACATCTCCACCTCTCATTCTCCACCGATCTCCTCCTCCCCCCTTTCTTTGTCCATTTCCTCCTCCCCCTCTCTCTGTCCATCTCCTCCTCCCCTTCTCCCTCCTCGTTATCACCACTGTCTCTGTAGCAGGCTCTGGTGGTTCTTACCCCCCCCCCCCCCCCCCACACACACACAGTATTTCTTTCCAGATTGTAACTAATATTAGTACCAAATTTGGTGGAAGTCATTCCAGGAGTTTAGGATGAGCTTTTTAATCATGCCTTTGCCCATGTACACATGTCAAATATATTTCACATGTATTTAACATATTTCACATGTATATCTAGTGAATTTCATTTGGCAGTTTCACTTTTATGCAGCTCAATGTTTATAACATCATATCAGCTGAACTATGTGACAAACAATGATATATTTTTACATGTATGTTCAGCGGCATATGTGGACACTGTCTGCAAAATGTATTGCAAATAGAATGAGTAAAGAAGTAATACATGAAAATTCTTCATTTGTGTGGCCATTCTGTCCATAGTTGCTTTACAGTTCCTGAGGTTATTTTTGTTCTGTCATTGCAACTACAAGAAAATGCGTGTTTTTTCCACCAGAGACATTTTGTTTTATTGAGGTAAAGCATCATCAGTGGTTTGTAATTGAAGATACAAACAATATGTTAACATATTGTTAATGAACTGTTTTCCAATCTTAAAAAGAAATCAAACAGTAAATATGTTTAATTACAGACCACTAATAATGCTTTACCTCAATAAAGTGAAAAAAAACACATTTTCTTGTAGTTGCAAAGACAGAATGAAAATACCATCCAGAATAAATCAAAAGGTCATGCATGATATGGCAGCTTTTTGTGTATCTCAGATCTCAGTGTTTGACGTCTTAGCTCCCAAACTATGTGTTGCAAAATTGTAAAATAATGTATTTTTGTATGTATGTTTAGTGGAACTAAGCATGTGGATGTGGATACTGTCTGCAAAATGTGTTACAAATAAGAGTTAGTAGTAAAGAAGTAATAAATTAAAACGTCACACATGATGCAACAATTTTTCATAAATCTCAGTATTTGACATGACATGCCCTGAATGATATATTGTACTATGATATAATTTCACTGGAACAGTCAGTTGTATATGTGAATATTATCTGCAAAGTGTGTCATGAATACAGTTAGTAGTACAGAAATAGTAAATTAAAATTTCATGCTTCATGTGGCACATTTACTGCATGAACAGCAAAAATGTAGTAAGCAAGAAACTTTTACCCTTTTCATCATTTTGTTGAGGCGGTCAATGAGAAAAAAGTTTTGTAAAGGTTTGATATTATATGTAAAGTATGTTGCAAGTCACTAAAGGTTCTCGTTCTCAAACACTGGATGAATAAAGTATGGGTATTCGTGTGCCATGGGCTACACTTCTTTTTTGCCCCAACCCTCACCCCTTTGACATGTAGGTATATAGAGGGTGAGGCAGCGTTCATAGCATAATTTGAGTTGCGTAGTACAGTGATGTACTGCAGGAATGCACGCCAGCTCGTGCTGCATTCATGTACTAATGAGCTGCCATTTCAAATGTGACAGTGATATGGAGCGGTGGAGTGCACAGCATCGTGCCTTTGCTGTTGAAAGTTATTGCAAGAATAACAACTCTGTTACTGCTATCCAGCGTCTATTTCAGCAACATTCCAAATTGGGATGGCATGGGAAAATTCCAGATGGACGGACCACTGTGAGGTGGGAACATGCATTTCGAACAACAGGTTTTGTTTGCAACGCAAACTGGGAAGAAGTGAAAAAACTGAGCGGACACCAGATGCCGTGGAAAATGTTTATGCTGCACTATTGTGTAGCCCAAAAAGATCTGCTCGTCGTCATGCGCAAACTGTGCATATATCCGATTGCCCATTCAGGAGTATATTGCACGAAGATCTCCATTTTCACCCATATAAGCTGCAGATTATTCAGGAAATTAGGATTCACGATTGTGTTGCACACAAAACATTCTGCTTAATCGTGTGTGATCTTCTTTGCCAAAATCCACAAATGTTGCACACCATCCTGATGTCAGATGAAGCTCATTTCGAGTTATGTGGTTCAATGAATAAACGGAATATGGGTTATTAGAATGACGTAAACCTGCATGAACTGCACATCAAACCCTTGCACAGTTCTCATGTCACAGTGTGGTGTGGAGTTGCTTCCTTTGGGGTTATTGGCGTTTACTTCTTCGAGGATGATAGCGGTGTAGCTGTAACTGTCACCAGTGAACACCACCTAAAGATGCCGCAAGACTTCGCTCTTCTGCAATTAGGTATGGTCGATGTGGATGTGGAACAATTATGTTTTCAACAAGATGGAGTGACCTCGCATACGATCAGAATTTGCATGGATTTATTGCGACAGACATTTCCCGGTAGAGTAATTTCCCATTTTGCTGACATTTCCTGGCCGCCTCGCTCACCTGACCTTTCAAGTACAGTCTTTTCCTTTGGGGCTACCTGAAGCAAGTAATGTTCTGAACACGTGGTGCCACCATTCCTGAGTTAAAGGATCACATCAGAACTGCCGTCGGCAATGTCCCATGGAATACATTACGCCGAATTATGGAAAGCTTCCAACGCTGCCTAGATGAATGTGTGGTGCAGAGGGGGCATCATTTGACAGGAGTTATATTCAAAAAGCAATCCACGCAATGACTTACACATTAGTAAATGGCATACCTTTAACTATTAATTGACATAAGAGGTAATAAATAAATTACAGTTAGTGCCTGATGGTGTGTTTTTAATATCCTACTATGAACGCTGCCACACCCTGTATAGTATAAGGTAACCTATGTGTTAACTCAGAGTACAAGATATCTCCATTTCAAATTTCGTCCAAAGCCATCTCTCTCTCTCTCTCTCTCTCACTCACTCACTCACTCACTCACACACACACACACACACACACACACACACACACACACACACACACAAACAAACAAACTTTTGCATTCATAATATGTCCTCAGCTTCCACCTATTCACATCTCCAGAGTGGAAAGTTATGTATTTAACTTTCTCCGTTTTTCCTAACAGTAGATTTTTCAAATTTCATGCATGTTTTTCTATTTAAGAAGATTAATCTGGCATTTTGAAACTGTAAGTGTAAATTCAGGCCCTCTGTAGTGCAGTAGTTGTTCATTTATTTTGTTTTGAAGTGAAATATCTGTTCATTTAGTAAACCAGTCAGCGACGCCCTCAGCTGTTGCCTATTCATGTCTACAGGGGAGTGAGTTACATATTTAGTTTTCCCTGTGTTTTGCTAGTAGTATATTTCTTAAAGTTTGTGCAGTTTCCCTATTAATATCATGTTTGTAATTGTTAGGGTAAATTCTGGCAATCCGTAGTGCAGTTTTCATTCCTTCTGAGCAGCCAGTTACACAGCTCATTAAGGCTTCAATGTCCATTGGTGACACATCAGGAGGGTAGCAAGTTGCATATCTACATTTCTGTCTGCTATTACAGTTTGAAGAGACTTTCTAGGATGGGTAGGATGTGTGCATGATGCGCATGGACGCAGGAGTTTGCGAAAAGCTGAATGCCTGTTTGGCTACCGTCAGCTGCTCCAGTCGCGTCACATGGGACACCTCAGATTTTACTTTTTTTTGCCCACAGGCTCTGTTGCCGAATCACCTTCTAGTGTACATGATGCGGTAGATCTCTCTCTCCCCACAGCTGAGTGGGAGGCTGGTGGTGAAGAGTCTGCATCACTCATGGCAGAGGGCTAGCTAGTGTGGAGGCTGACCATCTGGCCTTGTCTATTTACTTTCTGAGTGAACAGGTGGCCATTCCTTCAGCAGTGTTTGAGAAGGCACATGTGGGCAGTGGTTTGCTAGTTATTGGAAGCTCCAACAGTAGGAGTGTTTGTAGCCCCTAAGGAAGATTGATTTCAGGGCTGGAAAGAAAGGCAATGTGCACTCTTTATGTCTGCCATGGGACCTTGCCTGCAGCTATCAAGCATGCAGTGCGCAGTTGTCTGCAAGCTGTGGTTCACGTCTGCACCAATGAAGCCTGATGCATGCATTTTGAGGCTGTTCTCAGCAATACATGTGGATGGCTGTTGGCCTCCTGCACAGGGCACATGCAGAGCTCACAATTTGCAGCTTTGTTCCCAGAGTTGATTGGGGTCCTTTGATTTGCATCTGAGTGGAGGTTCTCAACCAAAGGCTCTGTTGACTCTGTGACGGACTTGGCTGCAGATTTCTGGACCTGCATTATTAGGTGGAGAATTGTAGGGCTGTACCCGGTAGGTCATGGGTGCACTACACAAAGGAAGCAGCTACTCGGGTAACAGAGTACTTGTGGAGTGGACAAAGGGGGTTGTTTAGGCTAGGCAGTAGTTGGAGGTATTCTGATAAACACTCACCAGTTGATATGCAGATAGCAAAATCATAATGCATTCAGAGTAAAGACACTGTGACTGTCAAAATTTTATCAGCAGACTGTCAAATATTTGTAAGGAAGTTTCCAAATTTATTGTCCTCTATTAAAGTTATCATGCTTAAATTATTCTTGGTACTGACAGATGGCTGAAACCCAAAGTAGAAGGCTCTGAAATATTTAGCTAGACATGGAACGTATATTGGAAAGACAGATTAGATGCCATAGGAGGGGGAGTGTTCATTGCAGTTGACAAAAATATTGTCTGCACTGAAATTGAAATTGAGTGTGACAGCAAAGTTATTTGGTCCTGTGTAACTAGTCTAGGTGAAATCAAGTTAATTGTTGGATGTTTTTTAATGGCCACCTAATTTTGGTGTAACAGTTCTAGAGTCACTGAAAGAAAGTCTACGGTCAATAGCACATAAATACCCACATCACACAACACTAGTTGGAGGTTACTTTAAACTACTGCGTATAAAAAGGGATGTCTATGGAGTCATTGGAAGGGGTATAGACATACAGTCTTGCAAAGTACTTTTGAACAAATTTTCTGAAAACTGTCTTGAGCAGGTAGTTCGGCAGCCTATACACAATAGAAATATCTTAGACCCTGTAGCTACAAATAGGTCGGACCTTACCGATGGAGACAGTATAGAGATGGAGATTTGTGATCATGATGTCATCATGGTGGCTATGTTTGTTGAAGTTAATGAATTAGTCTAGAAACCTAGGAGAGGGTTTTTGCTGGAAAGGGCAGATAAGCAGTTGTTAGCATCACTTAGATAATGAGGAGACATCATTTAGTCCCAGCATGATGGACATAGAGGAATAATGGACAACATTAAAAAAGATCATAAATCATACTTTGAAAAAGTACCTGTATGTGCCTAGTAAGTGGCTTAAAGACAGTGAAGACCCTCCAGGGTTTGACCATGAAATTTAGAAATTGCTGAGGAAGCAGAGGCTGTTGTACTCTCACTTCAAGCAAGAATGTGATAACGAAGAGAACAGAGGATAGCAGAGATTCACATGCCTGTGAAACGAATTATGTGTGAAGTGTACAACAACTATCACCGTCATACCTTAGTGAAAGATCTGGCCAAGAGCCAAAGAAAATTCTGGTCCTATGTAAATTCACTGAGTGTGTCTAAGACTTCCATCCAGTCACTCATTGACCAGTCTGTTGTGGCAATAAAAGATAGCAAACAGGAAGCCGAAGCTATAATCTTCTCATTTAACAAATCATTCAGATAGAAGAATCATACAAACCTACAATTATTTGACCATCACACAGTCTCCTGTACAGACAACATGGTAATAGGCAGCCTTGGCATAGAGAAACGACGGAAAAAGTTGAAAACAAATAGGTCATCAGGTTCAGATGAAATCCAAATTCAGTTTTACAAGGAGTACTCTGCGGCAATGGCCCTCAATTAGCCTGCATTTATTGCGAATCTCTCACCCAGTGCACAGTTCCAAGTGACTGGTAAAAAGCATAGGTGACTACTGTATGTATGAAGGGTTAAAGAATGGACCCGCAAAATTGCAGACCTACGTCCATAACATCAATTTGCTGCAGAATTCGATAATCTAAGTTTGAGTATCATAAATTTCCTTGAGAACAAAAAGCTTATGTCTATGAATCAGCACAGTTTTCGAAAGAGTCACTCCTGTGAAACTCAGCTTGCCCTTTCCTCATTTGATATACTGCAAACTATGGATGAAGGGCAACAGGCAGATTCCATATATTTCCATTACCTTAAAGCATTTGACACAGTGCCCTACCTAAAATTGTCACCAAAGGTATGAGCATATAGTAACAGAAGCCAGTGTGTTGATCTTGACACCGAGTGTTCTTTAGAGCTATGGCTGTCATCAACAGTGCCTTAGAGAAATGTGATAGGACCACTATTATTTTCTATATACATAAATGATCTTGTGAGACCTTAACTTTTCCCGGAAAATTGAATGTTCAAATAACTTACGGGTTTGCTGCCGGGTGACATCATCGGACACCGCCGATATTTTGACAGGAGCACACCCTGCCATTCTCAAGGCACAAATGCAAGGAAGAAGGGATGTGCTAGCAAATTTAATACCTCGGTTCACAGAGGAGAAACAAGGAAGACACCACACACAGAACAAGTGTCAACACAAACAAACATAACCAACGTCAGAAATACCGATAGTTACTATTAATCAACAGGTGAGGTAGCACTAATTCTGTCCCTCTGTTGATCAAAACACAAATTCAGGTAGAATCAATGTCTAATTCTTTCACAGTCCTGCAGCAACTGTCCTTGTGATAATTGCTATCTGGTAGCAAGAGAGAAATGTCAGTCTGGAGTAAAAAGATTGGCTCTATGGCCTGAGATGACCATCTTTATACGGAACTTGTAGTTCAAGTACTGGTGTTGCTTGACCCAAAGTGTCCAGTTAATACAGAATGTTGTGTCACATGTGGTGGTCACAGTGCCATGACTGGTGAAGCTTGGTGACCTTATAGATAGCACACTACCTGTATCAGAATAATATGTAATTTTACTTCTGATTGCGATGATAGATAAAATAAGAAACATATTATTATGCTTTATTCTGCTTCACTTCAGTAAAACATTAGTGACATCTATCGGAAATTTTTAGAAGGGAATTTAAATAGCTCAAATAACTACAGGTTTGGAGTTTATAAGTTACAAAAGGAGGAAAATATTAGTCACTTGTGATGTCAACTGAGAAGCTATTTAAATGAGAAGTAGTGGCACCTGCAGTAACCTGCACATTACTCCACCTCTGCCACCTTTCCAGTGGTCACCCACCTGTGAGCATACACATGTGCAACTTAAAAACAAATTACACTCTGTACTTTGCCTTGTGGCAAACATTTAGTCTTGGCCACAGGTACATCCCAGTATGAGGTGGTGGCAGTTATGGCACATAATCATATGGATGAATCTGTGAAAAATACTGGTTTTGTATTAAAATGCTGAATGCAGCTTGGCCGCACTTTTTGCAAGTAGAAAACAAAACCCTTGAAATCGTTTATCCCCTAAAAGAATTTCATGCATTCTTATATGGTGCAAAATTCCCCTTAGTCACAGACCAATAACCTTCAGTTTCCTTGTTGCACCCTTCAACTGTGTTACCTAACAAAGCCACTCATTGTCTTCACTGTTAGGCCTTATTTTTGTTGAGACATAATTATGAGATCCACTTCTGTCCCACACTGAAGCACTCAAATGCGGATGCATTGTCTTGCCTGCCCATGGAGCCCAATTCATTGTTTGATCAGGAAGAATTTTTTTGTTTTCAACATGACAGCAAAGCAAGACAGGTCCTTGATAGTTTCCCCATTACTAGCTCCAGGATTGAATTCGCAGTAGCTGCAGACACAACACTTAAACAAGTTGTGTGGGTGATCCAACATGGGCATCCAACCCATTGCGGAATTTCTATGCTATCTGTCATCATCTTTCCCCATTAGATCCTGCCATTCTCATGACGATCAAAGGTGGTACACCCATATTGTGATTCCAGCAACGCTGAGTAGAGAGGTCCTCAACCTGTTATATCTAGGTCATTGGGGAGCCTCCAACACTAAATTATTGACATGTCAGTACATGTTCTGGCCTGCTACTGACCATGAGGCAGAGCACCTTATTGTAACTTGCCACAAGTGTTCAAATCAACAGGTGGCAATACACACTGTTTTTCCCCCTTTGCCAGTGCCCACACTATCTTGGGAATGAATTTATATCAACGTTGCTGGTACTTTTTAGACAGTTTTTGATTATTGGGTGTTTATGCCTTTTTAAGTACCCTTATGTTGTTTGTTGTCCATCTACCACAGCAGTTGGGACTGCCAATGCATTGTAATTTTTTTTTTCAGGTGGAGGGCTAGAACATACAGTGGTTTTGGGCAATGGTCCTGAATTTTTGTCTCAATCCTTTACAGATTTTTGCACCCACCATGGCATCTGCCATGTCACGGGGCCCTCTTTCATCCACAATCCAATGGTGAGGCAGAATGTCTTGTGCAAACTTAAAAATGCAAATATGTCGCGGAATTTCCAGTGGAAGAGGCCCTTATGTTCTTTCTCAGTTCTTACAGAACGACTCCAGTTGGGGACAAGAGCCTGAGCAAACTCTTACATGGCCAGCAGCTGCAGGCTCTGCTCCATCTCCTGCTGTCAGACAACTACCCTGAAGCACCACTGACATCATTGCAGTTTGCACTAGAACTCCAGTCTGGGCTCAGGGATTCTGATAACACAGGTACTGGATTCCAGGCACCATCAACAGCCGGTGCAGGTGTCTTGTGTCCATGGGGCATATAGATGAGTGCCCTGTTGAGCGCGCTCAGTTGACCTTGGATGGGAAAAGGCCTTCCTTCCACCATCATAGCAGTTCACAGTGGGCAGCACACTGCCTGGGCTCTGCTTGTCCACCCTCCCAAAGTGGTCTCTGGTTTCTCCACCAGTGGATCAGCCCACATAGACGATGTTGCTCAGCCTCTTGATGTCCCTGCAATGCCATCTCTTCCAGGGGAGGGCATACTGGGGCTCTATCGGTGTGTCCACAGGTGCCTCCTACACTAATGACACCCACTTGATGGCATCGCACATGCTATCTTTGGACAAAGTGACTCTCTAGCTCACAGCATCTAGAGAAGAGTCCGATGTCAACATGACTGCTGCCGATAGGGTGTTGAGGTCATCCGCCTGCTCTTCTTGAGGGGTGTGAAGATGTGCACATCCATGCTTACGCCACTTCGTTCACCACTCGCTGGTTCGCATGGACTGGGAACTGTTTGCATCCAGGATAATCGCTTCACACAATATGAATGTATCAACCATCAATGTACCGTGGAGGAGCCAGCATTTGGTCACTCATCCTCCCACAGAAGAATGTGTGAAGTAAACCTCACATTAATGCATATCCACCACTATGGTGCATCTCGATAGGGGCATTCATTTGAGCAACATACCCTTCAGCTGCTCTGGGCTGCTACGAAAGACCGCCAACCTCGTTCCAGCATCTCTATCACCTGAATCCGATAGCAAGCAACCCCTGGTATGCAAATGCTTCTTATACGGCCATGTACTAGCTCCCACCAGCAGTCTTCTGTATGTTCTCTAAACTGTACTATATTGTACTTATGCTGTCATGCCATGATTTAATAAATAGTTTGTTTCTCACAACTGTGCCTTTTATTGTATTTGGAGTTAAAAGATCTCCAAAGTCTGGAAGGCTGACAATGGCAGGGATAGCAGTGTGTTCACCCTATGCCCCTCAATACTGCACCCAAATGATGCCATCTGCAAAATATGGCATGGCAGCTGGCCACCACTGCATGGACCTCTGGGTCTGATCACTGAATTTGTAATATACTCTATGGCTGAATCTAAAGCCTGTACAGAAGAGCAGAATAACAGTAAGAGGTCATTTCTTCACTGAAAGACAAATATGGGACAGTTACTGGTCACATATAAAGCATTAAAGTCTTTTCTGTATCTTTCACTTACGGGATAGATACAAGTTTCACATTTATGCTACTGAATGCTGCTCTGGCATTCACTGTCTCTACATTCTATGTATCAATAAGGAGCATGATTAGTATCATACCCTATATTATTTTATAAAAAGCATATTACAAGAAGTTATAACAAATATAAAAAGAGCATAACTGTAAAACTGCTTCTTTTTTCAATGAGACTAAGCAATTTTCTGTCTTTTCTACATGTCTGCCAACTGCTGAGAAATTCTTCTGTTTGACGAGTAGCACTTTATGCTTATATATACATATTATATTCCATCCTGGAATTTCCAACAACACACATTTGCTTGAGATCTGGCATTTTTCACCCATCCTATCAAGAGCTTTTCTTCCCACTCCATTTGCCATTATTTAAAGTGGAAAAAAATAACTTCTCTATTCTTTGCTTTTGCTGTACCAAAAAGTGTGACTGTGGCTAAACTACTACCATTTCATCTAAATTGCATTTTGATAGTACAAGAAACTGCCAATGTTGTGCATCCAACTTTAATCATGTAAAAGCAGTATGAACAGAAGTCTTCATATTGTCTCATCAGATCAACAGATTTAGGTATTTTTCTTGCGATATTTGTATGTACATTAAAAAGAACAAAAGATTTATATCACTGCATTCTTTCTGATCGACTTTCCTGTCAAATATAAACCAGAATTTTCCGCACATTGTAAATTTCAGTTACACATTGTTCCATAACTAGCATTTCCTTTACTATGGATTTTTATCTATCAATTTTCTTTTGTCACAGCACAGCATCTTTAAAATCTTCATCACATGGAAGCTATGATTCGGAAGTTAAGTTCCCCAGAAATGCTTAAAATGCCTATAACAATCATTAATCAGATCAGTATAGCTTTTATGTTTCATTCTCTTTCTATTAACACTGAACATTCTACAGTCATTGAAACCTTCGAGGGTGGGTGATAAGACTGCTTCTTCATAAAGATGTGGAAGGAAATTGCTAAAGTTTTGTTTAAGGAAATATTACTGCACCTGGAGCAATTTAGGAAAAAATTAAAAATGATCAAGAGAATAACTGAAACAGAATTAAAATGTAACACCTCCTAAAAAGACTATAGCCAGCATAATTGTCTTGAGTAATTCACCCCCTGTATACAAGTAGATACTCAAGACAATTCTTATTCATTGTTCTGTCTCAGTTGCACACTTTGATAATTTCATTACGTGTTTTGATCTCACTGTATCATCTGATCTAAAACAAACTAAAACTAAATATGTACCATCTAATACTTTATAATAGCAGAAAAAAAGAGTTATACATAAAAGAAAAATTACCTAAGTAATTACATCTTGTCTAGTCGGAAAAACATATCAGAGTACCGTATTTTGCTATTGCAGTTGATGTTTTAAATGGGTAAATGTCATCGGAGGTACAGGGCAGGAGGGGGGGGGGGGGGGGGGGGGAGGAGAAATGGAGTAAGGCTGATTCGAGGAGGTGAAAGGAAGCAGGGAGGAAGTGGTGAGGGTGTGACGTAACAAGAGAGGTAATATTAAAATTAAAGAACATATAATTATTTAAAAATTCTCATTAAAACACTAATAGTGTAGAACAATGTATCAGTAAAATGTAAGCAGTATAAAATAATGAAGTCATAAAATGAACCAAGGGGAGATTGACAGTGGGCAAAGAAGGCAAGGGAAGGGGTGGGAGGACAGGGATTCTGTGGAATGAATAAAAGAGAGTCTTACACAAAAGTTCCAGAAAATCAACATGTAAAAACTTTCTATTAAGATACCAGAATGAATGCATGAAGCTGTAAAAGGGGATGAACCTGAATAAGCCTCTAAAGATATTCAAATTGAGAAACTTTGGAAATATAAAGTCATAAGTTCTTACTCTGAATGTATATAAACAAAACTCTATAAAGATTTTTTTTGTTAAAATATTAAAAGTATAAGCCTAGAAGAATGGATGTATAAATAGTGAAAGACTTGTCTACTCAGAACAACATATTAGAGTACTGTATTTTGCTACTGCAGTCGATGTTTTAAGTAGGTAGATTTTGTTTGAGGTAGGGGGCAGGAGGGGGGAGGGCAAATGGAGTAAGCTGATGGCACAATTACAGAAATGGAATTATGTAGAGGACCTAGAACTGTATGAAGTGTCATTAAATGTTATGTGTTAGAAAACGGAGACAAGTTGTATAAAATTCAACAAAATTAATTATAAAAATGAAACTACATTCAGCAACTGAAGTTATAGGGATGGAATGTGACAGTTATGGTTAACTGCATTTCCTTCTGCTTGGTGGCTTTGTATGGCACACAGTTTTGCAGAATTTATGGAAACCAGTCACATGCCGTCCTGCTGCTAGGACATTGTCTGCTGCTGTCTCTTCTCAATGAGTGGAGCTGTTGATAACACATGGGCTGCGGTGAGGTGAATAAATGGAAGAGGCTTTCAAAGTTTCTAAAAAATTCACGCATTTGGAAGTGCCACACAATGAACCTAATGACACCACGTGAGAATATTGGAAGATATTGAGACTTTTACACAGCGTCTGCAAGAGCCTGGCATCACATCACATCGGCACAATAAATTTATTAACAGCGCATTTCTCCAGATACTCTGAAAGCCTGTCAGTACAGCTACATGAGTAGGCAGGATGACTCCCATCATCAGCTGGCTGCATGTCATGAATCACAGTTTTCACAAGATTTACAGGGTAGTGCAGCTATAAGTAGCCCACTTCTCCTTTGAATGTGAATGCAATATTTTGACTTATGAAATAGAATAAACAGCTACAACAATGGGCAGTTTTCATGAATACTTGATTGTTCGCATTCTTCTGTCAGTATTTCAGTTCATTTCATCAGTAAAGTTAGACGTTTCTCTTTGCAGTATGCAAAATTACATTATCAACAGAAGAAAGAACTTAAATTGTGGAAGCATATGTGAAAACAGTTTTGACCCAGGGAACTCCCTAAATATTCAGCGTTAGGTATCCAGGTAGAAGACTACCAGCAAGGAGAGCAATACAGAGTGTGTATAAAAATTGGCACACCTGTGGATTTGTGTAAAATGTAAAATGACAAAGAATTCCTTCAGTTTGCAAATGCCAAAAGTTATGGTAGACATTTGCCAAAGGAATATTCAGAGCCAAAATAAGTCTACAGGTAAATTGGCCCAACAGGTGCCTTAAGTAGGAGGAGTTACCAGTGGATATTGAAAAGTCTTAATCTGAAGCCACATTGTGTGTTGGTTGTGCAGCAATTATGGGAGGATGAGAGTCAGAAATATGTACATTACAGCAAATAGCTTTTGAATAATATCAACAATGGTTTGTTAGACCCTTTGCATTACATCATTAGTGATGAAGCATGGTTTCATCTTTCAGTCATGTGACTTCACAGAACATGAGGTACTGGGCAAAAGCGAATCCTAACACCGTGTGTCTGCAACCACTCCATGATGAAAAAATTGGCACTTGGTGTGGTGTAACGGGAATGTGCATTAATGGACAGATATTTTTTGACACTATCCTCAACATGGTTGCATATATGGAAATTTTGGATACAAGATGAGGCAACACGCTACCCACCTAAGATATCCTTGGAATTAGTCCATGACGCCTTCATTGAGGAATGAACTGTTAGCAAACATTTATGGCCACCATGTTTGCTGTGACACTTGAAGAGGAAGGTCTACGAAACAAATCCACACACAATACAGGAACTGAAAGACATCAGCCATGAAGTTGCCGTCACCAGTTTCCAGACTTTACACTGGATGTATCTGAATATGCTTAGACATGCACAGCTGTGTATTGATGTTGCTGGGGCCAGTTTCAACATCTTCTATAAATGCATATTTCATTGTAAATAAATAGTAAGTCCACTTCAGGTCTAAGTTTCTATAATTTCACTGCATTTCCTTTATACTTACATGGGCTACTTTTATCAGTATTATCTTGTATTAGCAGAAGGATTTGGTTTCCTGTACTGCAGAGCTTTTACCATAAACCCCCCCCCCCCCTCTCTCTCTCTCTCTCTCTCTCTCTCTCTCTCTCTCAAGTGTGTGTGTGTGTGTGTGTGTGTGTGCGTGTGCGTGTGTGTGTGTGTGTGTGTGTGTGTGTGTGTGTGTGTGTGTGTGTGTGCGTGCAAGAACAAACATATGAAACTTCTCTTTTTACAGGAATAAAAAGAGACATCATAGCAAAATATTTTAAATTTCTGACTCAGTGACTAACAATAACAAAAACACCCAAAATAAAATCATGCTTACCTCTTACATATGAATTGATGTAGTGGAAATAAGTCATATTTTCAACAGGCAATGTTAAGAAGGCCACAGCATTCTGTCTGTTTTTCAGTTTAGTGCAACACAAGTTCCGTAGGACTTGTAAGGTCTCACTTATAACTGTACAGAAACTCTGGTGATGAGCAGCACACTGGAGAAAATCAAATTGTGAAATGGGTAGTTTCTTCTTGTCATCAGTCCCAGTTACCTTTGTCTCCTTGGGATCAGGCCCCATTGAACAATGAGCTTTTTCTGAAAGTTTTTTTGATATGTTCCATGAAGTAGTAACCAAATTAATGCATTTTTCCAATACATCATCTCCTGGATCAAATTTCAAAATATACAAAACACTTAGTATGCACAGTTGCAGTACCTTCCCAGCATGAATGACTGGTAATGACAATATTTTCTCCACAACAAGTTCCATGTAACTTATAATAAAAGTACTTCTTCCATTTAAAGCATCAGGCCATACTTTAATCTCACCAAGCATCCCTATGCCTGGAAAACAAAAGTAATGTACAATTAAACTCAATTCCTTCATTTTCATCATTTATTAATATGACGAAAACTACGAATAGGTAAAAGTAAACTGAAGCCCATTTTACACAATTCATGAATGAGTGAACAAGAGACCAGATCTCACAACTGTGTTCATTGGAAAGCTAATTGGCCAATAAGCATGCAAGCAAAGTTGTCTTCATGATTATTGGCCAGTCTGCGGCATATAACACCCTACTACGAGGTCTTCTCATTGATTTACTGAAACAAACTTAAGGAAACTTTATTGCATGAAAAATTCACAGTGATGATTTATTTATTTATTTTTTTGCTCAAGAATATCCTATAACATAAATAACAATATAAATTTAAAAATTCTAATGGATAAATATTCAGGTAACTATTTCCATAGTTTTTATTCAATTTGATTTTGAATGGTTTTGAATTGTTCATGAGTAACTGCAAAATCAGTTCTTCTATGATGGTTCTTTTATCATTTCATTCATAATAAAAGCAAAGATTTGCATAATAATTCACTCCATCAAAACTCTACATTGCCATAAGTATCCAAAAAGTCCAATCAGCACAGCACCTGTCTTACCTAGAGACATCACGGTAACCCCTGGAGTCATGTATGTCCCATCAGACTGCTCAAGTTTTGAAAGTGCAGTGACTCACTAGATTCAAGTCCATCTCTGACAGTCGTAGCAAGGCTCAGCAAGTGTGTCAATATGTTCACAGCCAACAGACACTGGATTTGTGGAATAGTTACTAGTTCACTGAGGACTGGTTCTTTACCATGAAGAGTAATTTATCCACATCTAAATCACACTGTCATTCATGGTACCAAATAGAAATTCTGTTCAAGTCATTCTGTATCCCACTAACACCACTCAACATTTTCCCATTTCCAACAGCATCATCAGCAAACAGTCTCTGACTACTATCCCCATGCCAAGAGAAGTAACAGCAGCTTGTAGGCATGTCAATTGGTGCCAACACTATAGCCTTAACTGCTAACATTGACACACTTACCACACACATAATGAGAAGGCAAATTTTTGTTACCAGGGCCTGGCTACTTGTGTTGCCCATGTGCACAAGGCACATTCCTCTTACTGTGCCCATCACTCATCTGAAAGTGGATGTCTTGTATCATGAGCATAGTACTGGGCACCCTATCCAACAGATAGTTTATGCAGATGGAAAACAAGAGTTGTTCTATCACAGTTCCCTGGGGTACTCATGGCACTACCTTTGCCTCTGATAAATGCTTTCTGTATTTGAGAATTTCTCTAGTACACATTAATTTAAGCTGTAGACCTCAAACTTCTGAGACTGAGTACAGATGGGAACTTCTTATAAGAGGCACAGATTAATAACCTCATGCAAATAGTTCATTGTCTATATTGTCACTGTCAGGACCTGCAATAAATTCACCTGGTTTGCTTTGTAAATGTTCATTTCTAAATATCATTTGCATCAATATTTTGGGGCACCTCGAGCTGCACAAAAAGTTTACATCCAGGGTATATGGTATCCAATCATGAACATCACGTGTACATCTACTCTCTTATAAGCTTTGTTGTTTGCAGCATCTACTTGTTTTAAGGGAACTGCTGCATACATTGACAGAGAGAGTGAATGAGCGAGCGAGCGAAAGAGAGAGAGAGAGAGAGAGAGAGAGAGAGAGAGAGAGAGAGAGAGAGAGAGAGAGAGAGAGAGAGAGAGAATCTATGTGCAGAACTTGACCACGCCTGTGGTTCAGAAAAGTGTGTGTTACTCAGCAGTATGCATTTTCAACAAACTTTCCCAAGAATTAAAGATGCTCTGTGATGAACTGCACATTTTCAAGCTCTATTAGAAGGTTTCTCTCTTTGCAAGCATCTTTCCCCTAGCAGCAATAGATGCCATCAATTTAACTGTGATTGTTTTTATTGTAATGTACTAAAATAAATGACACTAAGGAAATATTATTTTTGTACTGTAACTTAAAAGTATAAGAACCTGAAAAAGCAAACTATGGACCTGACCATAGCGATAATTCAATCACATGACAAGAAAAACTCACGTTCAGCTAAAAGTTGTCCTTACCATGATCTCAGCTAAAAGTTGTCCTTATCATTATCTTGCAGTGTAAATGAAAACTAAACTCTAAAAAGTCTTCACGGACAGGCAAGACAGCTTAATATTAACTTCATTTCATTTACTGATCATGAGAAAGGGGTGATGGTGTCAACAGCAATTAAACAGAGACCAGGATTATCTCCTGATATAGTAATAAATCTTGAAAATGTTACATATCACAACAATAAGAATAAAACACCTTTCTCTAGTTCATAAAAATATACAAATCCATTCTTGGTTGGCTAGTAATCATATGTTTTAAATCTAAGAAAATATGAGACTTTGGCATCAGCAAAAGAAATTCAGCCTTACCTTATCCAGCGTAAGCTTGGGCTTTCCAGGCTTTCCCAGTGAATCAACTATTTGTACTGCTCTCGGGTGTCCATCTGGGTGCAGTCATTTCCGTAACAGGATATTTTGACAGTGTACCTTGCCATCAATTTTCAGTGATAAATGGAGAATGAGTGTCTTTGCTACATCCCACCTTCTTTATACTCTTATCCCCCCCCCCCCACCTCTTCCTCCAATGCCACTTGCATGCTGCAATGTGTGGAATGGTAAGGGGAGGGGGGGGGGGAGGGGGGAGAGTGGGATGTGCTGCCGGATGCTGGGTACGGATGCTCATTCCTCGCTATTCCTTGATTCCTTGGCCTGTGTCAGGCGTGGAAGTCTCTCTAAACTGACACTGTGATTTTAGCTGGGTAAGTGCTGGGTCCCAAGCTTTGCTGAACCCAGTGTTTGTGGATCAGCCACTTGTATTTCAATAGCCTCCTTCAGAACACAGTCCCAATGTTACAAGGTCTTTCTTAGCACTTTCATTTTTTTGTACTTCATGGAGACCCCTGTAACCATACAGTGTTCTGCAACTGCAGTTTTTGTTGGTTGCTTAGGTTCAGTGTATCTTCTGTGTTCCTTGCATATTTCTTTGATTGTATGTACAGTCAGCCCAATATACGCTTTACCACATTTACATGGAATACGGTAAACTCCTGGTTTACAGAGCCTCAAGCCATCTTTCACTGTGCCTAACAGGGCATGCATTTTTGGAGATGGACGGAAAATGCATTTGATTTCGTGCACAATATCGGATGAAGAAAGTCTACTGACGGAATATAACCACCTTAAGCATGTTTTCAAGAAGAATGGATATAATGAGAGAGAAATCCAAAGTGCTTTCAGGCAGAAAGTACCAGCCCAGCAGATAGGAAATCCTGACTCGACATAAGACAAAATGTGTTTTCCGTCCATCTCCAAAAACGCATGCCCTGTAAGGTACAGTGAAAGATGACTTAGAGCTCCATATCGTATTCCGTTTGAGTGTGGTAGGGCATATATTGGGGGGACTGTACAGACAATCATATAAAGATGCAAAGAACACAGGAGACATACTGAAGTTACACAACCACAAAATCTGCACATGTGGAACACTGTGTGGCTACAGGGGACTTCATGAAGACATGGCAGTTGAAAGGCAGACCTTGTCATTTTCAGTTGTGGTGTGCAACTGGCAGTAGAGGAAGTTGTGGGGGTGGAGGGGGAGGGGCAGCAGGGGGTGTGATAAGAGTATAAAGGAGCCAGGATGTAGCAAAGACACTTATCTACAGGTATCACTGGAAGATGACAGCAAGGTAAAGACACTCATTCTACAGGTGTCACCGAAAGATGATGGCAAGGAATGTTGTTGAAATATTGTGTTAAGAAAATGACTGCACCTGCTAGACATTTCGACAACAGTACTAACAGTTACCTTTTCCTGTTTGCAAAATTTTGCAAGAAAATGAATTACACAAATGTGATGTAGAATGTTGTAAATAACAAAATATGTAGTCATAACATATTACACATCTCAATCTCAGAGCTGAAAAAATAATGGCTGATACTGTGAGGAAAGATCTGTCATTATTGGCTGCAATTTAAATGGCAGATCATGAATTCACACACACTGCAGGTGAAAGCAGTGATACTGCTTTGGAAGGTAGTTGTATGTACATGGCCAGCAAAATATCATGTGCAATCCATAAAAGATAACTATATACCTATTCTTAATTTTGTTACAAATGAGCATTTCATTCAGTGAGAGCCATCTACACACTTTGTATGTAATGGTGCTCTACTTGTAAGTATGCTGAAGTGTATTCAGTTACTATTTCTCCATTTATCTCTCTGATGTAAACACAGCAGCGATGCTACTCTTGTCACATCTTCAGTTGGCTCTGTTGATTCAGCTATTCTGATTTCCATTTTTACAAATAATTCAAGGATAATGCTTCAATAACTTTTGAATGTCTTCCATGCTTCCTGAACACAAGTTGATTTGATGCAGTTTGAGTGGCATGTCATGATTCTATTTAAGCACTTATCTTGAAATTCTGTTGCAGATGTCTGATTTCACAGGTCTCTCATATTCATAAAACTTGAAACAATGCGCCATAATGAACCAGGAAATAGATAAGTTCATCAAAAGCTAAAGCAGGAATGTTATAAGAAGTCCAAATCCAACAAAAGTCCAGTGACAGAGAATACACATGAAGTATGAATAGCAAAATAAACACAGTCCGAAAACTGCATAGTGTGTTACAAAGGACACTCTGAGATCACTGCAGAACGCTGGCAGAGGAAAACAGTGAAATGGCTTACAACATCCTGTGGCTGGCTTTTTACTAGTAACAGCAGTTAGCACATGCAGTATGGTGCAATCAGTATCATACCATGTGCTTGCAGTGTCCCAGCCAGACATTGTAGCAGTGACACAGATCAATGATGTATTTTTCATGCCAATTTCTGTTGAGACTACTGCAATTTACATTGCTTTTTACTGCACAAAGCTTCCAATGCACATTATGTCATCATTCCCATGCTTCTGCTATTACCCTGTGATACAAAGGCCTCTCCCGCTTTTGCATTAATTTCATCATATGCCACTACACTCTAAAAATCTGTAATATCATATACAATATCTACAAGTCACTTTAGGCAGCAGCACTACTTCACAGTGACTATCAATAAAACATATGAAAAACATTAGATAGCAATACTTACTAGACAACAATACCATCTTCAAATTTTCATCAATTTTGGTCAACAGAACAGAATCATACAGTTCGTAAAATTTGTTGTATGTCCAGCATAGCCACAAGATATTGCACATCACCCCTAACTTTAAGTCGAGGTATTCTTTAATTACTTCTTCCTTATTCTGGGTTCTCTCATGGATCTTTAATCTGTCCAGCAAACATAGGAAACCATTTAATTTCAAGTTTATTTCCTGCTGTTCAGTAATAACATGGCTATATTTTTCCTGAAAGAAAATAAATATTTTAAATGTGAGATATTAAACCTACAGTCAAAAGAAACTAAGTCAACATGATATACAATGTTTCCTAAAATTAAGAACAAAGATTATGGTTTACTGTATTCTCAACAACGAGGGCCTTAGAGACAAAGCACAAGCTCAGATTGGACATGGGCAGAGCAGGAATTTGGCTATGTTCTTTATAAAGAAATTATCCCCGCATTTGCCTTAAGTGGGCCCAACATTACGAAACCAGGTTCTGCCTTTCACAAGCCTGGATAAAATGTCAATGATAGGGGAATAACACCCCTCTAAAAAACCTGGTCCAGCTGCCTGGCTGGCAGTATCTTGCGAAGGGCCCTTGTTACAGGCATGGATGGTAAACGTTATTGAAGACAGAGAAGGACCCTGCATTCCATTGATAAATAAAATGGATGAACTATCTTCTTCTGCTTTCTTGCTGGTTTGATAGGGGACTATCACAGGCTAAGATAAAAAATCCCAACAAAAAATCAAATGCTGGTCTGTATAACAAATCTGTAGTACAGGGACTTCTATTCAAAAGTAACATTATAAGAAATATCATATACATTTGAATAATCCATGCCATCAAATAATCCCCACACCCTAATTTTAAGAGGACGGGGAGGGGGAGGGGAGGGGGAAGGAGGAAAGAAATATTGGTTTTACTTTGTGTTTGTATATGTACACCATCTATTGCATATACTGCTGTTTAAGTGTACCTATGAATGACTGACTCATATACACATAGTAGTTGCAGGACAGATGGTAGACCTCTAGGGATAAGACCAATTCAGTTTTCCCTTCTTGTAACATGTCTCACACTTCCTCAACTGTTATGTCTGACCGACACGTTACATAAATTCAGTAATGCACTAAGGCAATGTTGCCAAACATGTGTCACCCAATCAACCATAAGGTCACTCAAAGCACTTCATCCAAGATTTCGGATTCACTCTAACTACTATCTAAGGCTCTCACCAATATTCCTTTCACTGATATTTTTGAAATAGTTTTCCTTCTAAATATCACATAAGGTGGTAGATTTCGTGCATCGCTAGCTACACACATCGCTCTACAGTTTTGTTTTTCACTACCGCCAGTTTGTATCATGATGCTGGATACCTCTTTTGATCTGCATTATCAATGTGTGATGAAATACAGAAATGTCCGTGCCATAAATTTATCACAGAGCAATGAAAATTCACTACTTTCTCCTTGTAATTGAATGGAATACATTGAGAGTTTTCCTCCAGTAGCCAAATCCATTTTGACTGAAAAATCTTTTATAGCCAGTCCCAGCTAGCTTTGAAACGGGTGATGCCTTGTTCTTTGGCTAAAGCTAATGCTTTGAGTTGACAAATTTCACTGGTCACCTTGTACCCATACTGTCGCTTCTCATCAACATAATCACACAGCCTTTTTTTGAGGTCTGTATGCTTCGCTTTTTGACTGTGAAATGCTTGGCGGTTATCGTTTATTTCTTTAAGTCATGTTTTGTTTTTTTCACCAGTCGTGAATACAACCCTAGGTCACACTGCGCTTCTTCCTGCTGCACTGTTTCCAATGTTCTCTGCCTTCGTCAGTAATCTGAAGTTTTTTTTTAAAACTGTGTATGAGCAATAACGAGAACTTGTAGCCATAATTAACAAGCTAATACAAGGTTAATACATCACTTATATCATGTTACTGGCACATCACAGACGGAGACTGCAACAACGCTGTAGTATAATACGATCTGTTGCTGGAGGTGGAGCAGTACCCAACATTATTGCAATTTATCTATGCACCCCAGTTTTTTGTCCTTAAATTTGGGAAAGAATATGTTCAGATTATTTGCATGTATATGGTATTGTGATTAATGAAATCTACAATTCAATCCATTTTTCAACTCTGTTTTTTTTTTTGAATATTTCA
Organism: Schistocerca gregaria; assembly: GCF_023897955.1. Classification (NCBI taxonomy): domain Eukaryota; kingdom Metazoa; phylum Arthropoda; class Insecta; order Orthoptera; family Acrididae; genus Schistocerca; species Schistocerca gregaria. The sequence continues at coordinate 281,072,739 of NC_064931.1, forward strand.
AATCTCATATTCAATAGTGAAACCTTTGGTATCAACTTTTTGTATATGAACATTTATTTGAAATTTCTTTCTTTTTCATATTTTCTGCAATATTTTGGAAATGCATCTTCATCTTTGACTTTTAAAAATGTTAACAATCTTTTAAATTTTAATTATTTCTTTCTACTGAAACTGGCACATATTTTACTATGTGAATATATAACTCTGAAAAATCTATCATATCATTTCACTGTTCATAAAAATAAAAACTGTTATAATTTAGCGCAAATACCAGAAAAAACTGTAATGTTAATATTGAAAGAGTATGACTTAGATGCTTAGCACCAATGAGTTGTGCTATCTTTGGTTAGTTTCAGATCAACAGTAGTCTTTGAAAGTAATGGAGAGAGGATGGTTGTAAAAAGTCAAGTGTTGGACTAATTTACATGTGAAATGGAGTGAAGTTATATTTTTGTGAACTGATAACTGTGAATATTGCAACCAAGAAGACCATCAATCTTTTTTTAAATTCTACCTCATTGAAAAGAAATATAATACTGTCGCAGAAGAAGTCGAGTAGCACCGTGGTGTAGTGGTTATGATACTAAATTGTTGCATGAAGGGTTGTTAGTTCAAATCTCATGTGGACTGTACAATTTTAATTTCTATATTCGGTTCGAGTACATTCTAGAAGTATCCACAAATGTCAAGAATTATTGTACTCGAATGTTCTGTAGCTGTATATATACTGTGTGTGTTCTGGCAGTTTGCTCTGTGCTCTTGTACTTGTAAGTGCTGAATAAACCATCATTAAGTGAAGTTAGTGTTGGTCATTCATCTAATTATACCTTCTTCTACCATGACATTATTCTGGTGGAGGCGCTGGGTACTGGAGCTTGTGATAGCGCACATTACCGACGACACAGTGACTCCCATCAGGCCATGACAGAGCCGCAGTTTTACATGGCGAGAAACCCGAGTTCATATTCAACATATCACAATCTATCAGAGACAGAAGAGGAAGAGGACGTTACGGTGACAGCAATTGTGTGCCATCACATGAGACATCCTTCTGGGTTCTCTAGTGATCATGGCCAAGATCGAAACAAGTGGCTGAATGCATACGAGTGTATAGCCAAATTTAACAAATGGTATGACACCGTGTGTTTGGCTAACGTGTTGTTCTACTTCGAAGGCACTGCCGAGCAATGGTATGAGAACAACGAGGAGTAGTTCACAAATTGGGAAGTATTCCAGGCAGAACTGCGCACGTATTTCGGAGACACACAACAACAGAAGTCCAAGGCTGAAGATAAACTAAAGTGCAGGGCACAGCATCCAGGAGAAACTACAGCATCCTACATTCAAGATGTCTTGGAGCTGTGTAAAATAGTGGATCCTAGAATGAAGGAGGAAGATAAGGTTGCAAATCTCATGAAGGATGTTGCTGAGGACATGTATCAAGCCCTACTCCTGAAGGAGGTTTCGACAGCAAACAACTTCATAAAATGGTGCCAGTATATCGAGGCAAAGCATCAAAAAAAGAATTACACGAAAGAAGTTTGAACGGCTACCAAACATCGTATCGATGCCTGTGATGGAGGAAGCAACTCAGTTCACAAGAGTTCTTTGCAGGTAGTGAGAGAGGAAGTTCAGAAGGCACTTGGATTGCACGGCGAGCAAAAAAACCGATACACTTCAAGAGGTCATAAGGGAGGAAGTGTAACAGATATTGAACTCAATCTCTCATCCTTCATTTCCCTTTAAAACGGTGAAAAAGTCAAGACCCAGTTGATGTTATGTTCCTACAATGCCATATGAGGAACCTGTTTGGGCACCAACAAAGACTGACATCTGGAGGACCCAGGATAACCAACCAGTATGTTTCCATTGCGGACGACCGAGACATGTGGTGTGCTATTGTCGAGAAAGGCACCGGATATTAGATGATGCCTGCTCCAGAAGACAGCAGACCGATCTTAGACGACGCCAACTCCTGGGCGACGAAAATGAACAAGAAGATGTGGGTGCAGGATGACATAGGTCACCATTGCCACAAGTTAGCCGCTGGAGAGGACGCTCCCCAACATACCGAACAAGTCTCCATCACCGTTTAGAAGCTCCAGCCAATCACCCAACCGCCGCAATCTGGAAAACTGAAGGGTGCGATCTTTCTTGGAGGTGAGGCCGCCGAAGAGAAAAATCCTCCACCATCGATCACTACAAAAATGATAGGAAACTACGTCGATATTCTTATGGATGGCCAACCAGCCCAAGCTTTTGTGGACTCTGGAGCATCATATTCAGTCATTTCGAAGAAGTACTGTCGCCAGTTGCGGAAAACCGTATTTGTCGACAACAAAACATCTCTGCTGAAGGTGGCTAATGGGAAATATGTGAAACCTACAGGAAGATATGTCATTTGTCTTGGTATAAATTAGATTAGATTAATTATTCATTCCATAGACCCATAAAAGGGGGAATATTCCTGGGTGTGGAACATGTCAGATAAACACATTACAAAAATGTAATTATAAAAACTTGAGTTTTATTAATTTTAATTTATTATTTATTTAATTCATTAATTTTAATTTTAATGTTCCTCAGTCAATAAACAGTAAAATTATGTACATGAATGAAATTTAAACTTCTAATATTTACAGGTTTAATACTTACATCTGCTTTCCATACATCCATCATTCACACAGTAGGTAGTTACTTGGCTGTTACAATCAAGTATTGTCAAAAATTAAATTATAATAAATTTTCATTAGAATGGTCTACTGCACTTGTTGATAAACTCATGGATGGAATAGAAGGTGTTGGCCACCAAAAATTCTTTTAAATTATGTTTAAATTGTGCCTTGTCTGAAACTAAATTCTTAATGGTTGTTGGTAACTCTTGAAAATATGTGTTGCTGAATACTGGACTCCTTGCTGAGCAAGAGTAAGTGATTTTAAATCTTTATGTGTTATAACCTTTAATCACCAATAATTGCGTGGATATTCAAACACACTCACATAGAAACAATAGCTGGTTACATGATAACAACTCAGTATCTCCTATTCGACTGCCGTGCCGTGACATGCGGCCGGCGTCGTTCATAGCTAGGTGGCGCTCCCGCTCTCAGCCGAGTTGCGGAGTGCCTCTATCGCCATTTGTGCATACTGTTGTGGCGGCACTGTTAAATGTTGTGGCACTGTCACAACACCTTTCCCCCGTTGAAAAAAAAAAAACAAAAAAAAAACACTCACTTCCTTGGAGACATGGACAGTGCAGAGACATCCATGGCCTCTTTTGAGGCCCCGAGAAGATCCCGCGGAGAGACACGAGAGTATGGTCAAAAATGTCCAGGATGGAAGCTCGTGCATGGAACGTGCCTCCTGGACGAGATGATGGGTGAAAACTCCGGAGCAGCATCCATAGGTGTCGTGGACCTGGGGGTGTGCTCCAGCGAGATGGGTCCCGGAGAAGGCGGCATCGCAACTGGGGTCGGTTACGGCGTACTTGGAAGCGGTAGCGACGTCGGCTGCGTCAACACCTACGGTAGATCGGCAGCAGCGACAGGACTGGCTTCTCGGGCTGGTGGAGGTGAATGAAGGGGTGGTGGCACCAGCGTGGCCACCACTCGTGGGCGCATCTGGTCGTAATGGCGAACAACCATGCCGTCGTCCGTATGTATTTCACAAAGCCGGCGGCCGCGAAGAGCCTTGACCACCCCTGGAATCCACTTAGGGCGAGATCCATACCCTCGTGCAAACACGTCGGTGCCCACCGAGTATTTTCTCGCACTGGGGGACACAGCACAAGGCCTGACAGGGTGAAGAAGGTGCAGTAGAGTGCGCGGTTGGCGGCCATGCAAGAGTTCAGCAGGGCTGCGATCACCCAGAGGCATGAAGCGATAAGAACTCAGAAATTGCAGCAGAGTGTCATCTGTGGAAAAATCACTAAGGAATTTTTTCGTCTGGCTTTTGAAAGTGCGGACAAGGCACTCGACCTCCCCATTCGATTGCGGATGGAAGGGCGGTGCTGTAACATGATGAATCCCTTGTCCAGTACAAAAATCACGGAAGGCCTGCGAAGAGAACTGAAGGCCATTGTCCATGATCGTGAATGGAAGACCTTCTAGCGCAAAGATCTTGGACAAAGCCAACATCGTCGCCGCAGTGGTGGGTGACGGTCATCGAACAACAAACGGAAACTTCGAGAAGGCGTCAATCAACAGTAGCCAATAAGTACCGAGGAAGGGGCCGGCAAAGTCAGCGTGCACCCGTTCCCATGGCTGCGCCAGATCAGGCCACGGAGAGGTTCAGCCAGTTGTTGAGCACACTGACCACATGCAGCAACCATGTAGGCGATGTCCGAATCAATACCAGGCCAATAAATGTGCCTGTGGGCCAGGGACTTAGTCCGAGGAATACCCCAATGGCTTTAATGCAACAGTTTGAGAACATCTTTGCGAAGAGAGGCTGGCACCATGACCCGTGGAGATGTGCCATCCGTGGCCAGAAGAACAACACCATCACGAACAGACAGACGAAGGCGCAAGGCATGGTAGTTGCGAAGGGGATCCGATGTCCCGCCCTTGGTCCTGTCCTACCAACCCCGTTGAACAAAACTGATCACCTGACGCAGGACCGGGTCCCGCGCAGTAGCCGACGCGACCTGCGAACCTGTAAGTGGAAAAACCTCGACCGCACGACGTTCTTCCTTATCAATGTGGAAACAGAGTAGTCCATCACGATCGAAAACCGGGTTGGGGCCCATCAGCAATCGCGACAATGCGTCAGCGTAAGCGTGCTGGGCCGTGGGGTGACAGTGAATCTCATAGTGAAAACGAGACAAGTATAAGGCCCAACCTTGCAGGCGGTGAGCTGCCTTATCCAGAAGTGACGCTGATGGGCTGAACAGAGAGACCAGCGGCTTGTGGTTGGTGATGAGGTGAAACTTCGAACCATACAAAAAACGCTGAACTTTTTTAGAGCATAAATGATAGCGAGCGCCTCCTTTTCGATTAGGAAGCATAGGCGATGGGTCGTTCCGACCCATCCTCATACTGATGGACGAGAACAGCCCCTAGGCCATACTGTGACGCGTCAGTCGCCAGAACCAAGTGCTGACCCGGACGGAATGTGGCAAGACAAGGTGCTGACCGTAAATGAGCCTGCTCACACTCGTCGGACCAACAGAAAGGGACGTTTTTGCGTAACAGCTGATGCAGAGGATGAGCTACCACCGCCACAGATGGAATGAATTTGTGATAATAAGCAATCTTGCCTAGAAATGCCTGAAGTTCTTTGACCGTAGACGGCCGGGGTAGAGCGTTAATGGCCGCTACGTGCTGACGTACAGGACGTATACCCTCATGGGACAAGTGGAAACCAAGATACACAATGGAGGGTTGGAACGACTGTGACTTGTCCAGATTGCACCTCAACGCAGCTGAATGCAAAACCCAAAACAGTGAACGCAAATTGCGAAGGTGCTCCTCAGTGGAGGCCCCCGTGACTACAATATCATCCAGATAGTTTATGCAGCTGGGAACGGAAGCCATGAGCTGTTCCAAAAACTGCTGAAAAATGGCCGGTGCGCTAGCGACGCCAAATGGTAACCACTGGTACTGATACAACCCACAAGGAGTGTTGATGATGAGAAATTCCTTAGAAGAAGCATCCAATGGCAACTGATGGTACGCCTCCGATAAGTCAAGTTTGGAAAAGAACTGGCCCCCAGTGAGCTTGGTAAATAATTCCTCAGGACGGGGAAGAGGATAAATGTTAATGAGGCTCTGAGCATTGCCAGTGGGTTTAAAATCACCACACAATCGCAGACTCCCGTTTGGTTTAGAAACCACCACGATGGGCGATGCCCATTCGCTGGAGGTAACAAGAAGGAGAATCTCTGAAGCTGAAAACCTGTCTATCTCAGCCTTGACAGGTGCAGGCAACGCCACCGAAATAGGGCGTGCCTGGAAATACTTAGGGCGAGCTGTAGGTTTAAGAGTAATGTGGGCTTCAAAATCCTTGGCATGACCCAGACCAGCAGAGAACACGGACAAACATTCAGAACACAATCCATCCAGCTGTTGATACAGAATATCCTCAGATATGAGGTGCACATCATCATCAATGGAGAACCCGAACAACTGGAAAGCATCATAACCGAACAGATTTTCAGTGCCCACATGATACACCACATAAAACGTGAGGGGCCTAACAACACACTTGTAGGCAGTGGAAGCATCAAACTGGCCAATGATAGGAATTTTCTGTTTATTATAAGTTCTCAGATTTCGTGTAACTGGAGACAAGGGAGGGGAGCCCAACTGCAAATACGTGCGAGAATTAATGAGAGTTACTGCAGAGCCAGCGTCCACTTGCATGCGAATGTCTTTATCCAGAACACGAACAGTAACAAACAACTTATTTGTTGGAGGAAGCACACAGTTAACATCAAGGTCCGATGCTTCGTCCTCGACGACAGGAACTTTAGGGGACTGACACACAGAAGCAATGTGGCCTATTTTCCTACATGAATTAGACGTGGCCCAATGTTTTCAACACGCGGCGCTGTCATGCTGTATGAAACAACGTGGACAAGAAGGAAGTGTGGAAGAACCTGCTTCTGCAATTGCTGTTTTCACTGAGAGCGTTGCGGCCCAACGTGACGTCGTTTACGCGAGTGAACCACTGCCACGTCTTTGTTCTCCTGTGAAACAGGCAAATTGTCCATGTCGAAAGCTGACTGTACAGCGCCTACATCACACCACGCATATATATGCGCGCCAGCAGCGTGAGGCTATTCAAAGGATTGAGCGATGCTTAGAACTTCCGACAACGATGGGTTTGGCAGTTGTAGGGCATGTTGCCAAACTTCTTTATCAAGAGCAAGCCATAGAATAGCATCCCTAACCATTGAATCAGCATAAGACTCATGATGAGTGTCCGTGACAAACTGACATTTCCTACTAAGACCGTGTAGTTCCGCCGCCCAAGCCTGGTAAGATTGATGGGGCTGTTTACGACACCGGTAGAATGCCACATGGGCGGCAATGACGTGGATGTTTTTTCTGTAATAGTTAGACAATAAGTCACACATTTCTTGGAAGGACAGAGAGGCAGGTTCCCGCAGAGGGGCTAACTGAGATAGCAGCTGATAGATCCGTGGGGAAATCCAAGATAGAAATAACGACTTACACATAGGAGCGTCGACAATGCCGAAAGCCAAGAAGTGTTGCCGCAAACACTTCTCATAATCCTCCCAGTCTTCAGCGGCCTCATCATAAGGAAGGAATGGGGGTGAAGAAGAGGAAGACAGACGATGAGTAAGCAACGTTGACAACGCCTGAATAGCAGCCATCAGCTGTTTTTTTTGTTCAATGAGCGCTTGCATAAGCTGTTCCATGTCTGGCCCGTCACGAACACACAAAACCACAACGCAGTGAAAATATCCCATCCTCGTCGCCAAATAGTGTTATAACCTTTAATCACCAAGCTCCCGTGCTCAGCCGAGTTGCGGAGCGCCTCTATTGCCGTTTGCACGTACTGTCGTGGTGGCACTGTTAAATGTCGTGACACTGTCATGTATATTGTTCTTATTCTTAGTATTGATACTGTGTACTAAGCAGTTAGTTGGAAAAAGGAATAAATATACTGAGAAGCTGCGGTTAATATGCCCAATTCTTTGAATAGGTTTTGACATGATCATCTTGGATTTACACTACTCATTACTCTTATTATACGCTTCTGTACTCTAAATTTTTTTTTTCTCTGTTTGTGGAGTTTCCCCAAAATATGATATCACATGACATAATGGAGTGAAAATAAGCAAAATGTGCCAGTTTTTTTTATATTTATATCTCCTATGTCTGACATCATTCACATTGCAAACACAGACTTGTTTAGGTGCTTTAGAAGTTTGTTAGTATGTTGCTCCAAATTCAATTTATTACCATGTTGTAATCCCAAGAATTTTTCACTCTCAACTTCTCCTATTTCCATGTCATCATATTTTATACACACACCAGAAGGAAATCTCTTGGAAGTTCTGAACTGCATATAGTGGGTCTTTTCAAAGTTTAATGACAGTGAATTGGCTATGAACAACTTATTAATGTCAGAAAAATTTGATTAGCTACCCTTTCTAAATTTATATTTGATTTACTATTTATTGCAATGTTTGTAGCATCTGAAAATAAGACAAACTTGGCATCTGGTAATGTAACAGATGACAGGTCATTAATATACACAAGAAACAGTAGTGGACCATGTATGGAACCTTGGGCAACACCACATGTAATTTCTTCCCAGTCAGATGACGTCTGATTGCCTATTGCTGAAATGTTACATAATGACCCCCTTTATTTCCTATCAGTAAGATATGACTGAAACCACTTTGCAGCACTACCAGTGACCCCCTAATATTTTAATTTACTTAAAAGAATGCTGTGATTCACCCAGTCAAATGCCTTTGACAGGTCACAGAATATGCCAGTTGCCTCTAATTTGTTGTTCAATGAATTAAGGACATTTTCGCTGTAAGTGTAAATAACTTTCTCAATATCGGAACCCTTAAGAAACCCAAACTGTGACTTCGACAGTATGTTACTTTCACTAAAGTGATTAAGTAGATGCTTGAACATAACCTTTTCAAAGATTTTTGAAAAAGCTGGCAAAAGTGAGATTGGTTGGTAATTTTACGGCATTTCTTTGTCCCCTTTCTTGCGGAGAGCATATTTAAGCCAGTCCCTGGATGTTCCTCTGACAAGTGATTGATTACACACATAACTTAAGATATGACTAAGCTCACATGAACACTCTTTTATTAACTTTGTTGATATGTTGTCATAACCACTAAAATGTTTTGATTTCAAGGACTTTATGATGGATTCTGTTTCTTTGGGTGAAGTAAGTGTCAATTCCGTTTTACTGAGATTGCTTGTGTGCAGTGATCTCAGATATTCCATTGCATTATTTACTGAACCTGACAACCCTATGCTATCAGTAACAGAGACAAAATACTTGTTTAAATGGTTTGCAACACAACATGCGTTTGTTTCCAGGGTTTCATTTATTTTTAGAGCTATTTGTTCCTCCTCATTTCTGGGCCTACTTGTCTCTGACTTAACTATATCTCATATTGTTTTTATTTTATTGCTGGATGTATTTATCTTCTTCTCATAATGCAGGTGTTTAGATTTCAGGATAACCTTCTTCAATATTTTGCAGTAATTTTTGTAATGAGCTATAATACTAGTATCAAAGGTGTCCCTACTTATCAGATAGAGTTTTCTTTTTGTCTCACATGATATCTTTATATTTTTTGTGATCCATGGTTTCTTATTAGACTTCTGCTTAATTTGAGTTACCTTCAGGGGAAAACAATTTTCAAATAAGGTGCTAACTATATTAATGAATTTTTTGTATTTTCCATTTGTGTCTAGGATGCTGTACACATCCACCCAATTAATTTCTTTGAGCAATCTCCTAAATTTCTCAGTTTTTGACTGTTTTTATTGGCCTTCTGTACTCAGTTCTAATAGATGTTTTACTCTGACAATTTTCAAACTCTAATGTTAGGTGTAGCATGTCGTGGCCAGATAGCCCATTTATTACTGGTTTTGTAAAGTGGCTTAGTTGCCTAGAATTGTCTATAAATATATTATCAATGGCAGTCTTAGAACATTTGTATACCCTAGTTGGGAAATTTACAGTATAAATTAAATTGAATGACAATGTAACTGATTTCAGTAACTGTTCACTGACAGTGTTTTTCTGAACATCTATATTAAAATCGCCGGCAACCAGTAGTTCTTTGTTTTTTAATTTTAGATGAGATAAATCAGGCAGGTAGGTTAGAAAATTTAAAAAGGGAAATTAATAGTTTTAAGTTAGATATAGTGGGAATTAGCGAAGTTCGGTGGCAGGTGGAACAAGACGTTTGGTCAGGTGAATACATGGTTATAAATACAAACTCAAATATGGCTGATGCAGGAGTAGGTTTAATAATGAATAAAAAAATAGGAGTGTGCTTAAGATACTACAAACAGCATAGTGAACACATTTTTGTGGCCAAGACACACACAAAGCCCACGCGTACTACAGTAGTACGAGTTTATATGCCAACTAGCTCTGCAGATGACAAAGAAATTGAAGAAATGTATGATGAGATAAAAGAAATTACATAGTAGGTGAGTATGGATTGGGGGTAAGAAATGAAAGAAGAAGCCGCCTGGTAGAATTTTGCACAAAGCATAACTTAATCATAGCTAACACCTCGTTCAAGAATCATAAAAGAAGGTTGTATTCATGGAAGGAGCCTGGAGATACTGAGAGGTTTCAGATAGATTATATAATGGTAAGACACAGATTTAGGAACCAGGTTTTAAATTGTTAGACATTTCCAGGGACAGATGTGGTCTCTGACCACAATCTATTGGTAATGAACTGTAGATTAAAACTGAAAAAACTGCAAAAAGGTGGGAATTTAGGGAGATGGGACCTGGATAAACTGAATAAACCAGAGGTTGTAAAGAGTTTCAGGGAGAGCATAAGGGAACAATTGACAGGAATGGGGGAAAAAATACAGTAGAAGAAGAATGGGTAGCTTTAAGGGATGAAGTAGTGAAGGCAGCAGAGGATCAAGTAAATAAAAAGATGAGGGCTAGGAGAAATCCTTGGGTAACAGAAGATATACTGAATTTAATTGGTGAAAGGAGAAAATATAAAAATGCAGTAAAAGAAGCAGACAAGAAGGAATGCAAACCTCTTAAAAATGAGATCGACAGGAAGTGCAAAATGGCTAAGCAGGGATGGCTAGAGGACAAATGTAAGGATGTAGAGGCGGATATCACTAGGGGTAAGATAGATACTGCCTACAGGAAAATTAAAGAGACCTTTTAAGAAAAGAGAACCACTTGTATGAATATCAAGAGCTCAGATGGAAACCCAGTTTTGAGCAAAGAAGGGAAAGCAGAAAGGTGGAAGGAGTATATAGAGGGTCTATACAAGGGCAATGTACTTGAGGGCAATATTATGGAAATGGAAGAGGATGTAGATGAAGATGAAATGGGAGATATGATACTGTGTGAAGAGTTTGCCAGAGCACTGAAAGACCTAAGTCGAAACAAAGCCCCCGGGAGTAGACAACATTCCTTTAGAACTACTGACAGCCTTGGGAGAGGCAGTCCTGTCAAAACTCTACCATCTGGTGAGCAAAATGTATGAGACAGGTGAAATACCCTCAGACTTCAAGAAGAATATAATAATTCCAATCCCAAAGAAAGCAGGTGTTGACAGTGAAAATTACCTAACTATCAGTTTAATAAGTCACAGCTGCAAAATACTAATGCAAATTCTTTACAGACAAATAGAAAAACTGGTAGAAGCCGACCTCGGGGAAGGTCAGTTTGGATTCCGTAGAAATATTGGAACACATGAGGCAATACTGACCCTACAACTTAGCTTGTAAGAAAAGGCAAACCTATGTTTCTAGAATTAGTAGACTTAGAGAAAGCTTTTGACAATGTTGAGTGGAACATGCTCTTTCAAATTCTTAAGATGGCAGGGGTAAAATACAGAGAGCGAAAGGCAGTTTACAATTTGTACAGAAACCAGATGGCAGTTATAAGAGCCGAGGGACATGAAAGGGAAGCAGTCGTTGGGAAGGGAGTGAGACAGGGTTGTAGCCTCTCCCCGATGTTATTTAATCTGTATATTGAGCAAACAGTAAAGGAAACAAAAGAAAACTTCGGAGTAGGTATTAAAATCCAGGGAGAAGAAATAAAAACTTTAAGGTTTGCCGATGACATTGTAATTCTGTCAGAGACATCAAAGGACTTGGAAGAGAAGTTGAATGCAATGGACAGTGTCTTGAAAGGAGGATATAAGATGAACATCAACAAAAGCAAAGCGAGGATAATGGAATGTTGTTGAGTTAACTTGGGTGATCCTAAGGGAATTAGATTAGGAAATGCAACACTTAAAGTAGCAAAAAAGTTTTGCTATGTGGAGAGCAAAATAACTGGTGATAGTCGAAGTAGAGAGGATATAAAATATAGACTGGCAATGGCAAGGAAAGTGTTTCTGAAGAAGAGAAGTTTGTTTACATCGAGTATAGATTTAAGTGTCAGGAAGTCGTTTCTGAAAGTATTTGTATGGAGTGGAGCCATGTATGGAAGTGAAATGTGGACGATAAATAGTTTAGACAAGAAGAGAACAGAAGTTTTTGAAATGTGGTGCTACAGAAGAATGCTGAAGATTAGATGGGTAGATCACATAACTAATGAGGAGGTATTGAATAGAATTGGGGAGAAGAGGAGTTTGTGGCACAACTTGACTAAAAGAAGGGATCGGTTGGTAGGACATGTTCTGAGGCATCAAGGGATCACCAATTTAGTATTGGAAGGCAGCGTGGAGGGTAAAAATCGTAGAGGGAGACCAAGAGATGAATACACTAATCAGATTCAGAAGGATGTAGGCTCCAGTACATAGTGGGAGATGAAGCAGCTTGCACAGGATAGAGTAGCGTGGAGAGCTGCATCAAACCAGTCTCAGGACTGAAGACCACAACAAGAACAATAACAACAACAACAACATAAGATAATATATCTTCAAGACCGTTTATAAACTGGTTGAAATTTCCTGAAGGTGCTCTGTATATGGCTACTATTGTAAAGGACCTATTATGAAATTCTATTTCTGTTGCACATGCTTCTTAGTGCTGCTCTAAGCAAAATTTATTAATGTCAATATTCTTAAATATAAAACTGTTTTTAACAAATGTGGCAACTCCTCCTTTCCCCAAATTTTGTCTACAGAAGTAGGAGGCAACTTAAATTCTGTCAGATTTAACATATTTATACCAGTGGTCACATGATGTTCAGAGAGGCAGATTATATCAACTGGGTTCAATGACTCTAATTCACCAATGCACATAAGTAGTTCATTAATTTTACTTCTAATTCCTTGAATATTTTGATGCACTAAAGAAAGTTGGCATTTCACATTTACTGAGATGAAATAGGGTGGAAATAAAATTTCTGCTGATTACTGTGTTCAATGATCCAGTGTGCCAGGATTATGCTGTCTGATTTCTTTATCAAACTGAAGGTTTCTTTCAATCTTTACTTCTCTCAGAACTGTTCTACTTATCCTAAAAAAAGTGCTGCGCCAACACCTATGACCACTGGTATATTACCACTCATGGCAGTGCTTCCCCCCTTTACTCTTACTTCTATTAGCCCAGCCAGTTTACCCTTCCCTTTCCTGTTGAGGTGTAGCCTATGTCTAGTATAATCCCACCTACTGAGAGACTCAACAGGAACCAAACCAATGTGTGAACACGCACCCGACAAGAGCAGCCGTTCCAACTCCAAATTAACTCTCCTGACAGAAGAGTTTAAATGAGGTCGGTCATGGTGTCTCAGAACAGACACAAACTCAACACTGGTATGTCTCGTTGCTGATGTAATCTTTGCCAGGTCACACTCTATACTGTACCCAGTATCTCTGTCAATACTATTGCCTGGCCCACCCAGAATAACCACAGTGTCTTCCTTGGTAAATTTTTACAGAGTGAACCTAAATCCTCTGTCACCTGACCCAGACCAGCACTTGGTATAAAATAAAATTTGTGACCTGGTATTCTGATCCTAACTGGTCCTACAAAAGTTGGCCTACACCTCTGGCATGTGAACTACCTAACAACAAAACTTTCTCGCTCTTTGCTGACTTCCCTGCATTCTTGTTCAATTTTCTACTGAAACTGTGTTGTGCCCTCTCTACACCTACCTCTGTCTGAGGCTCATTAGCTTCTAACTGAAGAAACAGGTCATACTTATTCTTGGCCATACACAGCCCTTAGAATTCATCATCTTACAAGAGTGCAGGCCGGACATCATTCTCAGATGGGACTTTTTGAAAGCTTCTCAGGCAATAACAGATTGTGGTCACTCGAAGATTATGCTAGATGACATGAGCTACTGTGGACAGGAAGATGAGCATCTGAGTTTGTGGAGACTATGTGTGCTCGATGAAGTGATCATTCCTGCAGTCAGCACTGGAAAGGTAACTGTCACGTGTCATGCCATGCATCAACCCATGGATCTTGTAGTGGAATGTAAGAGAAGCAGACCACTGACGAATAACTTTGTCATCCCAGCCTCTGTCGTCTTGTTTAAGAATGGAATCGGTGAATTGTGGATAGTTAAATGTCGCCGAGAACCGCAGATCCTTCCAAGACACATGTACATAGCAAACACTGAGCCATTAATTGAAGAACACCTGAGCATAATAGAAACCTCCCATGCTGAGCCTGTGGGTGAAATTAGTGCTACCACTATAAGACAAGATTTTCTAGCTCGAGTATCACCAGGTCTCACTAAAGAACAACAAAAGAAGCTTCTTGCCATTCTTCAAGAGCTCTCTGAATGCTTCAATCCACAAGTGAAGAGCAAATTAGACAAAGTGGCGGTGAAGCACCGGATTAGCACTGGAGACCATCAACAGATAAGCCAGAGAGCATACCATGTGTCAGCAATGGAATTTGAAATAATTCGCGACGAGGTACAGAAAATGATGAAGAATGACATCATTCAGCCTTTGCAGAGCCTGTGGTCATCACCAGTGGTCCTTGTCAGGAAGAAGGGTGGCAGTTGGCGCTTTTGTGTTGATTACAGGAAGCTTAATAAGGTAACTCAGAAGGACGTTAACCCTCTTCCACGAATTGACAATACTCTAGACTGTCTGAAGGGGGCTAAGTTTTTCTCAACCATGTACATGTACTCAGGATACTGGCAGATCGAAGTAGATGAGGCTGATTGTGACAAAACTGCATTCATCACCCCTGAGGGCTTGCATGAGGTTAAGGTAATGCCGTTTGGTTTGTGTAATGCACCAGTAACTTTGGAACAGATGATGGATAATCTTCTAAGGCACCTGTAGTGGACAATGTGTCTTTGTTATTCAGACATTTTATGAACATATAAAAAGACTGAGGGCAGTTCTTAAGTGTCTCCAACAAGGCGGACTGAAACTTAATCCAAGAAAGTGTCTCTTTGGAGCAAAAGAAATCAAAATACTAAGGACACCTTGTGTTAAACAAAGCTGTGCAGTCAGACCCAGAAAAGGTGAGGTCTATAACGGAACTTCCTATTCCTAAAAGTATCAGAGATGTGAGAAGCTTCCTCGGATTATTTTCTTATTACTGTCATTTTATCAAAGACTTTTTTTTATCAAAGCCAGGCCACTCCAAGAGTTGTTAAAAGCTGATGCTAAATTTATCTGAGGTTGTGCTCAACAAGATTCTTTTGATGTGTTGCAAAAAGCCCTGATGACTGACCCTGTACTTGGTCTGTATGATGAGAGAGCTCCTACAGAACTACACACAGATGCCAGCGGGTAAGGCACCGGTGCTGTTCTGGTGCAAATTTCGAATGGAAAAGAGAAGGTTATAGCCTCTGCTTCTAGGACACTTACAAAAGCTGAGAGAAACTACTCAACTACAGAAAGAGAATGTCTTGCTGTGATCTGGGCCATGTGCAAATTTCGACAGTATCTCTATGGAAGGCCAGTCACAGTTGTTACAGACCATCATTCACTTTGTTGGTTGACAGGTCTTAAGGATCCAACAGGGTGACTCGCCAGGTGGGCACTACGTCTTCAAGAGTATGACATTACCAGTATAAAAGTGGAAGAAAACACCGAGATGCTGACTGTCTCTCAAGAAACCCTGTGCAAAGACCATCAAGACTTTGATGAAGATAGTGACTGTCTCGCTGCACTCCAGGATCTCTCTGCTGAACAGAAGGATGCCAAGATATCTCAAATTATGCTTACCTTAAATCAGTCAGAGGATGTGAAAGGACAATTTAAGGTAGTTAATGGATTACTTTGCAAGAAAAATTTTGATGCGTTTGGAAAGAGGTGGCTACCAGTGATTCCTAAACACATGCGATTAGATGTTCTACAGAAATTCCATGACACACCTAAGGTTGGACATTTAGGATTTATTAAGACATACAATAGAATCCGCAAGAAATTTTTCTGGCCAGGTTTATTTAGGAGTGTCCATCATTACGTGTCGCACTGTCAAGAGTGCCAAAAGAGAAAGGCAGTTCCTCTGAAACCACCTGGCCGACTCATACTAATTCCACCAGCCGAAATGCCTTTCCAGCGTGTTGGGATTGACCTCCTCGGACGATTACCAATGTCTGCTAGTGGCAATAGATGGCTTATTGTCCGCATAGATTATCTGACCTGCTATGCCATTACAAAAGCCGTGAAAACAGCCGAAGCATCTGAGGTAGCCAAATTCATCATGGAAGACATTGAATTAAAACACAGTGCCCCAAGGTTGTTAATTACGGGTCGAGGGAAAGTTTTTCAATAGAATCTTGTGACAGAGATTAACTGTCGGTGCAATGTAACTCATCACATGATGACTCCTACCATCTGCAAACTAACGGGCTTACTGAACGCCATAGTAAGACCTTGGCTGACATGCTATCAATGTTCGTCAATGTTGAGCAAAGCAACTGGGATGAGGTGCTATCTTTCGTGACGTTTGCCTACAACACTGCCAAACAAGACACCACAGGATTTACACCATTTTTCCTGGTGCATGGGCGTGAGGTGACTACAATGATAAGACACTGTGTTTCCGTTACATCCCAATGAAGTGGACAACGACTACATTGGCCAGGTGTTAACCAGAGCTGAGGAAGCTCGGCAGTTAGCTTGACTCCACATGCTGCAGGCTCAAGAAAATGATCGCTGAAGGTATTACGCGAGTCACTGCCCTGTTGTCTACCAGCTTGGTGACCTCGTCTGGATCTTCACTCCTGTTCGGAAGGTTGGTCTCTCTGAGAAGCTCCTCAGGCGCTACTTTGGACTTTATAAGGTTGTAAGACAGTTGTCTGATGTTACTTATGAAGTTGAAGATTTAGACCCTCACACAAGATGACGAAAGATCAGAGATACGATCCACTTTCTTCGAATGAAGCCCTATAAGGATCCTGCAACCCAGGGTAGATTCAAAGCTCCAGCGGCAGGCAACAAGTGGAAAGTGATGAAGAGCGTAGCAGCAAAAGAAGTTCTAAGAAGATCACCGCCAGTGCAAGAATCAGTCATCGGGAGTCCAAGCATGCAGGACCGATGACTCATTCCCGGACTAGAAGGATGTAACACCGAGGCGCTGTTCTCTTAATGAGGGAGCAATGTCATGGAAGAAGGTGAGTAGCACTGTGGTCTAGTGGTTAGGTTCAGTCCGCTGTTAGCAGCGGTGGGGCAAGGTCGTCGTGCCTGTGTCGAATGTTTACTCTTTACCTTCCGCTGCGGTGAGTGTCACGCGTCCGTGTCTCGGTAGTCCCATGGCACAATCGTACCGCAAGTCCACAATTAAGATCACATTTCAAGCGGACTACGCAAGACCTCAAGCACTTGACATTGAACGTTTCATCCGGGAAGAACTTCAAATTGCACCTCAAGACATCATTGGGATCCACTTTTCTATAACATGAAGTGTGTCTACATAAAATTGATCAATGAACAGGCGTGCACTGATGTTGTGTGCCAACACACTCATGGACTTAAATTTAAGCATCCTGATGGTCACATAGAAACTGTCATGATCGACCACACAGGATTAGGCCTTTGCACTCTGAGGGTCTTCGAGCTGCCATTCGAAGTCCCGCCAGATATTGTGATGACAGCTTTCAAAGCATACGGCGACGTGCCAAGCCAATTGGCTGAAAAATGGCAAAAGTTTGAGACGTACCCCATCTTAAACGGAGTGCAACAAATTAAGATTGAACTGACGAAGCATGTGCCATCCTATTTAGTAATTGGCGGCTGCAGAGCCATTGTCATGTACGACAGACAACCGCATACTTACGCCAGCTGTGGCCAGGAAGGACATGTCCGATCGGCCTGCATTCAGCGCCGACTGACTCAGACACTGGTTGGTGAAGTTCCATCTCCGGCGACACCTCCCCATCACGTATGTAGCGGCTGCAACCGCAACAGCTGTTCCTGCCCAGGATTGTAACACCATATTGCAGTCAGTGGTCGATGACAGTGTGGCGGACAGCATATCCCCCTCTACGACATCATCGGGAGACTTGCCTCAAGACGGCAATAAATTGTGCCACCAAGGCGAGCCTAAAGAGAAGATGGAAGTAGAAACGGAAATTGTCCCGACTTCTGCCTTCCTACCAATGGAGATCACATCAGATGATTGCCGCCCGCACTCTGACACAGAACAACAAGTCCGGAAACAACGGTCCCCTCGAAAACGCAAGAAATGGCGACATACACCATCTGATGATTGCCTGCTTCGGATGTGTGACCCGGCCGAACATCCGGCATCGGACGACACTCAGGACTCAACCACCACAACTTACCTTTCCCATCACGATGCTATGGCAGATACAATTTCTGAGCCTCTGACAACATCACTTCTGCTACTGAACATGCGTGCAAGCATTCTACTGACAGCACTAATCAACAGTTACCAATTGCTGCATCTGATTCTTGGGTGGATGATGTCGAGGATGATCCACAGCACCAGGAGGATGTCGAAGGCAGAGATGCTTCCTCGGCTGTACCCAGCAGCGACCAACCACAGTGACTATGGCTGTATCGTCAGCCCCTGCTGCCAACACCTGGCCTCCTAAACAATCCAGTTGCCTACCTGGCTCACCAAACATACCGTCTAGCGACGATTAACATCAACAACATACATGCCCGGCATAAACTAGCAAAGCTACAGGATCTGCTCAACACAGCAGATATCGACATTGCGATCCTTCAAGAGGTGTATGTTGCAGACTTCAAGGAACCCTATGGCTACAAGACTTGGGTCTCACATGCGTCTGCCAACGGCAGTGGTGTGGCGATCCTCCTCCGCAAAGATATATCCACAGAAGACATCGAGTATCTCCCTGACGCCAGAGGCATGGCTCTTACTATACAAGGACTAAAACTTATTAACATCTATGCACCGTCAGGATCTGGTCGGCGTCGCTAACGATACACCTTTTTCGTTCATACAATCACGCCCCTCTTTATGGGGCACCAGGACGCCTTGATAATCAGAGGGGACTTCAACTGTAGCCAAGCACCTAAGGTTCAGTTACCACATCATTCTCCCTGCGCAGACCTTACGCCAATTATAAATAATCTTTAATTGGTGGACTCGTGGGAACATGTTTGTGGCAATCGGCATGGATTTACTCACTACAGCAGCCATTCCTCCAGCCCCATCGACCGGATTTACATCTCGCGCTCCATAGCTGTGGGGACAAGAGCTGCCAAAGTTTGGGCCACAGCTTTTTCTGACCAAGAGGCCTACATCTGCGCTATTACCCTCGGCCGCCAGAAGGTATGGCACAGCCGTGGTCCTTGGAAGTTGAACATCACCCACCTAGCTTCTCAGGAATGCCGCCGCCTTATAGAGAACACGTGGGACTCTTGTAGCCACCGGCGTGGCACCTACCGGTATACACTGTCGTGGTGGTTACTCTGCGACAAACCAGCCCTCTGGAAGACCTTGATAGGCTACGGCCGAGATGTTGCAGCATGGAAGAGACATACCATGGACTTTTACTACAGCTCTTAAGGGAATGTACAACACTGCCGCACTCACCTGCATGGCAGGTGACGGTGAACCGTACCAAAACAGATCATCAGATTAACACGTTGCCACCTTGAGGGTGCAATCGTCAGAGCGCGCACTCAAGACAGAGTGGCCCAGGAGAAACCATCCATGTACCACGTCATTGCAGAACAACGGTGCCGACGCAAGACACTGATCCAAGCTATCACGACGGAAGACGGACGACGCCTTGATACCCAGCGTGACATAGGAAATGCCCTTCATGCTCACTACACTAGACTGTACTCAGAACATCGACATCCCCCAGAGATGATCGCCAAAGTCTCTCAACTCACTTATGGCATGATCTCTCCGACAGCGGCGGCGGATTTGACTGCAGATGTAACGGAAGAGGAAATCATTGGAGCAATACAGGCTGTGGTTGCTCATAAGTCTCCGGGACCTGATGGCCTTCCTTTGGAATTTTACCAGACATATCATCAATTACTGGCACCAGCATGGACTGATAATTGCCGCGATCTTATGTCTCCCACGACGCAGATCCCTGGGGCTTTCCTAGAAGGACTGATTGTGCCCATACACAAACCACGAGGCGGATCCAAGATCAGTGACTATCGGCCCTTGACCTTACTCAACAGTGACTTGAAGATTTTCACCCAGCTTCTGGCAGCACGTCTAAAGCAATCAGTACGATGTGTTGTGTCGCAGGACCAGGCATCGTTAGGTGGTGACCATAATATTCGCACTGCATTGTGCCGATACAGAGATATGATCGCACTAGCCAAAGCTCGCCAACTGCCAGGTGTTTTGGCCTCACTCGACTTTAGGCAGGCCTTTGACAGAGTCGACCACACATTTTTGATGGAGGTACTGCGATACATGGGGTATCCGGACGTCATAGTTAATGTACTGATGCGTCTCCTACACGGCGCGACGTCCAAGGTGTTATAAAATGGCCGTCTCACGCCGCCGATACAGATCCAGCGATCGGTCCAACAAGGCTGCCCTCTTTCGGCGATATTGTACACCCTCGTCTTGGAACCACTCCTCTGCGGCTTCCGACAATGCCTGACTGGGATGTTCCTTGGTGGACACACTTTTTTCTGCACTGCCTATGCGGATGATCTGGTACTCCTTCTTCGCAATAATGACCATGTTCGTGCAGCACTGGCGTGGGTGGCGACCTATGGCACGGCATCGGGGAGCCATCTCAATCTCCACAAATCACACGCACTGTCTATAGGCAGAGGTCTACCCGATGAGAGTGTAACACCGCTACGAATCAGTGACACAATCCCCTGTCTTGGCATTGATTTCACATCTGACATGAAGCATTCAACAGCCCTTAACTACAGGCGTTTATTGAATCAGATGAGAGCAGGAATAAGTGACCACCATCTGAGACATCTAGACGTCCTGCAACAGACACGGTATGCTAACGTCTATTTGGAGTCACGTGTCCCCCATTTTGCACAGATACTCCCGATACCACCTACCCTGGCTCACCGCATGTTGGGATGCTTTGTTAATACGGGCATGTTATTTAAGATTCGTTACGAGTCCCTAACCCTCCCGAAGAGCAGAGGGGGTTTAGGCCTTTGTCATGTTCAGAACAGAGCGAAGGCCCTGTGCGTCAGCTGTCACCTGCAACGGTGGCGACGAAGTCTGACGTGTCTCACAAGTCTCTTACTGGAAGCCTTATGACCAATCTCACTCGCACCCCTGTGATGATATCGGACATCCCAGCACCTTTCTTCTACATTAGCCAATTCTTCCTTGAATTAAGCTACATCCGCACCGCACTACTACCCACACGCTTGATGACGAGGGCGATATATGCTGCCATGCAAATGAACAGGACGCCGAATGTGATTGAAAGCAAATACCCCACTACAAATTGGCGCGCTGTGTGGCAGGCAGTGAATGCCACCACCCTTGATATTGACGTGCAATTTGCATGGTATGTCACTGTTAAACGGGAACAGTTGTGCCAGTCCCGCCTACATCACATCTACCTCGCTGATTCACCCTTGTGTGCCTGTTGTGATTGACACGGATGAACATCGTTTCGAATGCGGGTTGGCAAAGGACGTTTGGTATTTGGCGCGTCATATATTGGCTTTTCTCACACGCATGACTCCCGACAGGATAACTACCCGATCACTTCTTTTCCCCGATGAGAAGTATTTCCTAAGAGCAAAAACAAACTCTGTGACATGGATCAGCAGCCACGCTGTTCACTACCTATTCGGTAATGGTGAAAAGACAGTACCCGATTTTTGGTATTACCTCAATGAACGACATTGTGCGATCATCAAGAACCCTAAATATAGGCAATATTTTTCTAATTTTCTTTGGAGTGCATTCCATAATCTGCCTCACAGCTGGATTATCAATGACATGAGAAGATAACCATAGCACCTCTTCCCAGTTACTTTTTTTATGAGATTGAACAAACAACGGAAACAACACAGCAAACGAGGCGGCAGTCATCGAAAAATTTGCAGCGGGTTATAGTATGGAGCATCCTTTGTCGTAACGGGATGACTTCCTATTATTCTGTTTATGTAGCCAAAGAGGAACGGCCTTCCTTTTATCCATTTGTATAAAAATAAAAAAAATAACAAAAAACCGGAAAAACAAACTTTCCAAAATCCTTGTTCCTTTTTTTTTTCATTTTTGTTAAAAAAGTGGCTAGGATAGTTGGATTAAAAAAAAGTGGTTATGGTACTAAACTGTTGCATCAAGAGTTGTACAATTTTAATTTCTATATTCGGTTCAAGTACATGCTAGAAGTATCCGCAAATGTCAAGAATTACTGTACTGTAATGTTCTGTAGGTGTATATATACGGTATGTGTTCTGGCTGGAGGCAGTTCGCTCCGCGCTCTTGTACGAGTAAGTGCTGAATAAACCTTCGTTAAGTGAAATTAGTGTTCGTCATTCAGCTAATTACACCTTATTCTACATGATATTATTATCTATTACTGAACAAGTGTTAATCTGAAAGTGACTCTGTGTAACAGGACTCCATATAACTGTTGGATATAATGAATCTGGCAATAAACGACATTGATTTACTGTCTATAAATTAATATCGTCTTTAAATTCAGTAAAAACTGGGCTCTTGAAAAATCATAACTCAAAATGTATTTGATGATGAGGTAAGCCACTAGTTTCTTCGAATAATTCGGATGAGTATTCTTGTTATTGTTTTCTAGCATATGCAACAACCACCTTCAGAACATCTATTCTACAGTGGCATTTCCCAACATTTACTTATATACATTTATAAATCTGGTTGTTCAGAAAAAGAAATGAGGCAGCCCAGACTTGCTACCTTTTGGCTCGCAACCAACTGGTAGGACTAAATACTTTGCTTTCGGGTCTAAAAGAAGTAACAAAAAGATCAATACTAATAATGATAACTATGGCAAGAAAAGGGACAAGCAAAGGAAAAATAATAAAAAAATGTTCGATACATGGAACGTGCAGGCAATAACACACGTAGATGAGCAACTGGATGATAACTTGGGAGGGAGGGGGGAGTGTGTGTGAAGACAGCCGTCATATCAGAACCCAAATGTAAACTGAAAGGCACAAAGTATAAAAACAACTACGTTCAGACACTCAATAGAGTCAACAGAAATATAAAAGCACAAGCAGGAGTTATGATCATGGTACACAAACCAATAAAATCAAAAACAGATCACTACACATTTTGGAATGAACACATTGCAGAAGTAAGACTAAAAGTGCAACAAGGCTTCCTGACAGTCATAGGTGTATATGCCCCAGAACAGTGTAGAAATGAAGATACTGATAAGATGTATACAAAACATAAGAAATCCTCTATCTACCTTCTTTTAATCGGTGATATTAAAATGAGATTTGGTAAGACATAAATAGAGAACAAAACAAGACCATACAGAGAACACGTAAAATATAGCAAAGGACAAAAATTGATTGATACGGCCATTTATAACAAACTCTTCACATGCAACACATATTCCCACACAAGGACTTGCACAAATACATTATACGTTTGGTCTGCATGAGGACAGGCATCTATCACAGACTACATGGCAACTGTGATGCTTGACCCAAGAGTCCTTAGAGCCAAAAGAATTGAATCAGACCATCATCTTTTGGTAGGTAAAACCAGATTTTCACCCCAACTGTTGAATGAAAACACAAAGAGAAGAGATCCACATAAATCAAACCCTCTGCACTATAGAGTTGAGCTCTTAAAAGATCAAGTGTCAAATATGTGTATCAGAGATGATGATGAGAAATTGAGAAGTAGTATGAATTAGAAGAAACTGTTGAATTAGAATAAGAAAATCTGACCAAAATTTTGATAGAAGCAGCAAACAAGAGCATATGAATGAAGAAACGTTTCAGGTAGGAAACAAGGATTTTGAGTTTGGGACGAGGATACCAAGACAGATATTGATACAAGAGAACTGCTTATTATAAGCAATATCTGGTAACAAAAAAAGCAGAACATTTTACTCAATATAAAAGGAAAAGTGGAATACAATATGAGAAACTAGAAAAAGGCACAGAGATGTAACAAGACTGACACTCTCAACATTCAAAATCAGTAAGAAATTAAACAGAAAATTAAGATGTGACTCTAGACATTCAAGTGGTAAACAAAGACACCTGGCTAAAATATTTTCAAGAGCTACATACCCAGAATCAAACCAGAGATCAATCAGAGGAAATATACCTCACAGACAGTAACATACCAAATGAAATCTACCACAAAGAGTAAGAATTGGTGTTGAAATCCAGTGATAGTAGCTGATCTCCTGATGATAGCATTAATATGGAACTTTTTTAATTCAGTGACAGGACATTCAAGTAACAATAGCTGAAATTTACGAAGAGAATCTGGAGAGGAAAAACTCTACCATAAAAATGCAGAGAGTAACTGTCATCCCAATCCATAAAGAACAGAGATGTCAGGGACTGCAATAACTACAGAGAATAATCTTATTCAATACTAGTTATAAAAATTTACTCCTGCATCATAAAATGAAAATTACAAACATTCTGCGAAAAACTCTTGGGAGAAGAACAGAATGGATTCTGAAAAGACAGATCAGGCATAGGTAGCTACTTCACACTCAAGATTTATAATGGAAAAATGGAAAGAATTCAGTCTGAAACACAACTGCCATATACTGATTTTACGAAAGCTTTCAATATAGTTGACAGAAGAATACTTTGGAAAATCCTGGTAGAATGTAACACCCAACACACATAATAAAAGCAATTCAGAACACATACAAACAAAATGTGATTGCGCACAATAACAAAAAAGTACAACTTTGAGATCTCCCTCAACAAAACCAAAGTTATGGCCTTTCTCTGGAAAGACACAAGAGGACCAAAATTTCAGTAGAAAGCACTGATCTTGAGCAAATATCAACATTCGAATATCTAAGGTACAACCCCAGCAACATTCAAGAAAGTGATAAGCAAAACAAAATAACAAACTCACAGGATTAATGAACAGCATCTTCAGATCATCTCTTGTTAAATGACACACCACAGTCAACCATACAACACCCTGGCCGAACCTAGCCTCTTGTACAGCAGAGCAAAGCTTGGAGAGTCCGTAGAGATCACAAACAGGGACTAATGAGTACTGAGATGCAGTTCAAGAGAAGAACAGCTTTTTACACACTATGGGACAGGGAAAGATCTACGGACATCCTTACTGATTTCAAAGTTAAATAAAATCTCAACACATTACAGAACTTCTTGGAAAGATTATGTGCTATGAATATAGACTGATTGGATCCCCAAAAAAGTTCTCAAATAACAACCCAAAGGAAAAAGAGATGTAAGATCAGCAAAGAGATGGATTGACATTACACGAGGGGGAGATGGAAAATAAGTTTCCCCTGTCAACAGTGGTCAGAGTTGTGTGTGAAAGGAAAAAAAAAGAGAATAATACATTAAAGATAAGACATATCTTTATTTTTCTACATAATTTTCAAGTACATTGAGACATTTGTCATACAGCTTTTTAAGCTTCAAAAAGTCTTCCAGGAAAAAATCAGGGCGCTGCATATGGAAGAAGCATTGAACGGCTTGTTTGATGTCAGCATTGCTGCCAAAGGACCTTCCGCCAACAGTCTTCTTCAAAAAAGGAAACAGATGGAAGTCACTTGGTGCAAGATCCAGACTGTAAGGTGGATGGTGTAGGTAGCCAACCAAGAGTTGCAATATGTTTTTGTGTTGACGTCATCCTGTGTGGTCCCGCATTGTCACCCAACAGCAGAACAACAGACCTGAGGTCAGGCTGCTTTTTCAAAATCACCTCTTTCAATTTCGACAGAGTGGCACAGTACTGCACAGCACTGACGGCTGCATCCTCCAGAAAGTCCAGCAGCAAAACTCCTTTGGCGTCCCACAGAAAATGGCAAGTAGCACTTTACCTGCAGACGGAGTGCTTTTGAACTTCTTTCGGACAAGTGATGATGGATGTTTCCACTCCATGGATGTGGCCTTCGATTCGGGTGTGTAATGGTGGACCCACGTTTCATCCCCGTCACAATCCAAAACAGAAGATCATTGCCAGATTCATTGTAACACACGAGCTGTTCCAGCTGAATGCCATGCATTGTTCCATGTGTGTCAGGGTCAGTTGGTGGGGTACCCATCGTGCTGACACCTTCCGGTATTGAAGAATGTCGTGGATGATCTTGTGACCTCTGCTGCTACTCCATTGATGTTGATATGCCAGTTCGCTTTAATCATGTCATCCACCTTTCTGACATTTGCATCTGCAGTGGCCGTGTGCATCCGTCCAGGTCTTGGTATGTTCTGCACTTGCTGACATCCGTCACTGAATTGCTGGCACCATCTCCTAATCATTTGCCTTGATATCATACTTGACCCATACACCTCAACAAGGTGGCTGTGATTTTCTGTGCCTGATACTCCACGTGCCCATTCATAACGGATAACAGCTCTCATTTCCGCCTTTGACCACAACTCAAAAACGCACCTTCTCTCCCTAGCTCCGGGAAAAGACAGAGCAGATGGCCTCTGCTTTGCGCAGGCACTGTGACAGGGCCATCTGCTTGATCGCAGTTGACCTCTGCCCAGTGGTGTACGGTGTCTTGCAAGTGCATGTTCACCAACCGTGTTGTCTTTCGCCCATATCACACAACTCTGCCCACAGACAACAGGGGAAACTATTTTCCAACTCTCTCTCGTAGTATGCCACTTGGCCTAATACTGGATAACAACAACATGAAGAAGAAGATACAGAGAAATCACAGAATACTGAGAACAGGATGGTTGAATCAGGATTTGAATCTTATTCCTGTCAAATGAACCAATATGGTAACTCACTCACTCAGTCACAGTTTTGTACTCAAACTTGGGATAAACATTAATAAAACAACATAAAAGACATACACATTTATTCCCGAGACTGCAGGAAAATCTGAATTTTACAGCTATTCTGTAAGATACTTCTGTTCATGGTAATAAACAGTAATAATTTATGTAAGTGACTTACTTCCAACAAGATCGTTATGGATATACCAGCTATAAAAATGTTTTTTTAAAAATTTTTTTTTACTTAAGTGATGAAATTGATAAAAAGAAAAAGGTTAAAATTTTCACAAAAGTCTCTCTCTCTCTCTCTTAACTTATATTTTTCTGCATATAAAGCAACTTGCCATTCATCACACCAACTAGAAATTTTATCTACATCATCTTTTATCCTTCTACAGTACTCACTGATGACACCTTCCCGTACACCACAGCATCATCAGCAAACAACTGCAAATTGCTGTCCATCCTGTCAGTCAGGTCATTTATGTATATAGAAAATAAGAACAGTCCTATCACTCTTCCCTTTGGTACTCCTGATGATATCCTTGTCTCTGAGAAACACTAACCATTGAGGTCAACATACTGGGTTCTATTACTTAATAAGTCTTTGAGCCACTTAGACATCTGGGAACCTATTATGTACGCTCGTACCTCCATTAACAGTCAGCACTTGGGTACCGTGCCAAATGCTTTCCAGAAATCTAGGAATGTGGTATCTTCCTGTTACCATTCATCCACGTCAGAAAAGGGCAAGCTGAGTTTCACAAGAGTGATGCTTTCTAAATCCATGTTAATCTGTGAACAGACGTTCTTTTGTCAAGGAAATTTATTGTATTAGAATCAAGAATAGGTTCAAGAGTTCTGCAGCAAAACGATGTTAAGGATATTGGTCGGTTATTTTGCAGGTCTGTTGTTTTACCCTTCTTATATATATGAGACAACTACATTTTTTTCCAGTCACTTGAACTTTGTGCTTGGTGAGAGATTCATGATAAATGCAAGCTAAGTAATGGGCCAGTGCCATAGAGTACTCTCTGTAAAAGCGAACTGTGATGCCATCTGAACGTGGCGACTTATTTGTTTTCAAATCCTTCAGCCGCTCCTGTACACAAGGCATGCCTTTTACTATGTCCTCTGTACAACTGTACATTTGTGCGATCCTCCTGCATGAAATATTTCTTAAATGCAATATTTAAAACTTCGGCTTTCCTTTTGCTGTCTTCTATTGCCATCCACACTGGTCAGCGAGTGACTGGATAGAAGCTTTCCAACCACTTAGCAATTTCATGTAAGGCTATTATTTTCTTGGGTTCTCGGAGAGGTCTTTTGTTAGGGTATGATGGTGATAGTTGCTGTACTCTTTGCGCATTTATATTTTTACAGATACACGAATTTCTATAAACTTTTTCCTGTCATTACAAAAATCCCAACAGTGCTGAAACCAGACGTACAGGAAGAAAACAATTACATATATGTCAAACATAATACAGTGGTTAAATCACATCCTCAAGTATAAACCATTACAAACAGTTGGGAATGAATGACAGGTAAGTGCACCATGTCAAAATAATAAACTTCAGCATGATTAAATCATACAGACAGGTATAAAACAATTACATGAAAACCAGTCAAAATAGTGGTAAAGTCACAGTATCAGGTATAAAACCATTACATAGAATTGGACATAAATCAAAGGTAATGAACAAATATTAGAGATACTTCTGCCTTTGAGCTCATGGTAACAACGCCCTATATTTACAACAAGGAGCATATATTCACACAAATCGCAAATTATCATACAGTTTCTCTTTCTTTCCCATTGTGTTTTCAATACTGCTGGGGTTTTTTATCTTGCCATATTGTACTAAGCTGTGTGTTAAAAAAGAGGCTATGGATCTATATGTTGGTGTTTCAAAAACTTGTTTTTGTATTACTAGTATCATCAAGGTGTTCAAAATTTGTTTCATCGGCATGTTGAATGTAGCCATGGTATGGTAAGGTACAGATACCTTTTTGCACATTAAATATCTTCTTGTAAAGATTTTTGTTGTATTTGAAATATGTATTCCTGTACCTTCCACACTACAATGTCTCAATTAGGTGCACTAATTTACAAGATGTGTTTAATTGGAGTTTATAAAGCATGTCACTGTTGTAATTAATGTTGTTGCATAGCTTAGTGGTATGTACAAGCTGTCATCAGTTAACATTGTATTGTGGTACTGTTTGTGTAATGTACAAAGTACTTACTACTTGGTTTCTGTTTTTTAGGATTATTTGATAATGAACTTAGACTCTAAACTAGTCGTCAAGTAACAAAGAAAGGTAATATTGCTGCTTGGGTGGTGCTCTGCAGTTTATTGCACACTTCTGTAACAATAACCATCATCACTTACAATGATGGATATAATGATCACTAAATCCTGTCTCTGTACAGACACTGTCGATCCGGTCAGGCCCGATTGTAGCTACAATGCCTAAAATTTTTCCAATGCACATGGGATCTTGAACAAGCTGCTTTAGACAGTTTTTTAAAAGTGTGTTCTAAAGTGCTTCACAAGACTGCAAGTCTGTACCACCTGTAATGATTCCATAGATATCCCAGTTTATACTTGGTGGGTTCTACATCTACATCTATGTATATATTCCTCTAGCCACCAAGCAGTGTGTGGCAGACAGCACAATTCGCGCCAAAGTCATAATTCCCCCCCCCCCCCCCCCCCCCCCCTTTGTTCCACTCGCGGATCGCATAAAGGAAAAACGAATGTCTTAATGCCTCAGTATGAGCTCCAATTTCCCTTATCTTCGAATGGTGATCATTGTGTGATTTGAAAGTTGGTGGTAATAATATATGCTCTACATCCTCGGCAAAGACTGGATTCTAGAATTTAGTGCGTCTTCTATCTGCAAGTGTGTCTCACTTCAAACTTTCACTGACATTTGTAACACTCTCGCGATGGCTAAATCTACCAATCACGAATCTTGCCACTCTTCTTTGGACCTTCTCAATCTCTTGAATCAGACCCAACTGGTAAGGGTTACATACAGACGAACAATACTCTAAGACAGGATGAACTAATGTATTGTAAGCAATTTCCTTTGTTGAAGGATGGCATCGCTTCAGGATTCTACAAATAAACCGCAATATAGAGTTTGCCTTGCCCGTTACTTGTGTAATCTGATCATTCCATTTGAGATCATTTCGAATAGTCACACCCAGATATTTGACGGATGCTAGCGCTTCCAAAGACTGGGCGTTTATTTTGTACTTGTACATCAATGGGGATTTTCGTCTTGTCGTGTGCAGTAGGTTACACTTACTAACATTGAGAGATAACTGCCAGTCATTACACCACACATTTATTTTCTGCAAATCCTCATTGATTTGTTCACAACTTTCATGTGATACTACTTTCCTGTAGACTACAGCATCATCGGCAAAGAGTCTAATGCCGCAGTCAATACCATCAACCGTCTCCAACTACTACTGGATGATCAGAGTATTTCTGCGCTGCTGAGCAGAGGCATGGTGAAATTGGGTGCCCAGTTAAAGCATCTAATAATAAACTTGAGTTCACCTAGACTTGATACGTGCATCCAGGTAACTTCAGTCAGACTCAATTTTGACCTTGATAGGCACAATATTTTTGTCAACTGCGATGAACGCTACAACTCCTATTGCATGTAATCTGTATTTCTGATATATGTTCCATGGCCCACTAAATGTTTCACAGGTTCATACTTCGGGTTTCAGTCAGCACTCAGTTCCATGAATAATCCAAGTGTAAAAGGCAATAAATTCAGGAATTTTGTTACAAATACTTCAACAACTTACTGTTAAAATTTTGAGAGTCGAAGTGTCTACTTTGTACATGGGATTTGCCTCTCTGCATACTGATTGGTGAGCATGCATCAGACAATCTTGAACTATTGGCTAGACTTTTTTTTAAAAAAAACACACAACAACCCCTGTGCACCCTACAAATAATCTGGTACCTGACCAGCAGCTTCCTTTGTGTAGTGCAGCCCTGAACTACCAAGTTGAGTCCTAGAATTCTCCTCCCCCATAATGCAAGAGCAGAAATCTTTAGCCAAGACCATCACAGAAACAACAGAGACTTTCATTGAGATCCTCCACTCAGCTCCAAACCAAAAGACTGTGATTAATTCTGGAAATGAAGCTGCAAATTGTGAGGTTTCCTTACAGCCTGTGAGCATGTCCAGCAGTCTTCACCACTTCCACCAGCTGCTCGTATGAACTGAGGATGTCCACAGAATCCAAGCAATAGACTTCACTGGTGTTGACATGAGCCAAAACTTGCAGATGACTGCACCCAGCTTGATAGCTGCAGGCAGGACCTCCTCCACATCTTGGATGAGATGCCTCAGCAGACATACTGAGCACACATTCAATTTCTTTCAGGCCCTCAATGTTATTTCCCTACAGAGCTCCATAATGTGTCTAATGTAGGAGCTCCCTATAACCAGCTAACGCCCTCCTGGTGTACATGCTCAGACCCTGCTGAAGGGGCGGCCACCTGTCCACTCACAGGGTGAATGGGTGAGCCGAGATGAGCAGCCTCCACACTAACGCACCACAATGAGCGACACAAATGTGTTACCATCTGCTACTCACCTTGTGGTGAGGGTAGATCCATCACATCAGGTACACTGCAAGGTGCCTTAGTAGCAGAGCCCATGGGCAAAACAGTTGACAAACAGTGTCCCATACAACACGCGGTATTGTCTGCCATTGCTACACCCTAAGGCAAGTGTCCAAAAGTGTCTTCAGCTGTTCACGAACTGTGGCCTGCTCCTCCTGCATCGGCATACAGCATTCACACATGCCATCCATTTCCTAATATTACTACCTTAAGAATTAACTACAAAAGCCCACGCAAAAAGCTAAATATGTAACTTGCTACCCTGCTGACGTGCCAACATTAGAACCTGATGGATTCCTGAGTTGTGTAGTTGGCAGTTCAAAAAGGTATTACAGTTGCATCACAGATTGCACATATATATACTTTTTAGTTAGTAAAACTCAAGATTACACCTATTAAACACAAAAAACCTGCACAGAATTTAATAACTAAAGCAAGAAAAACACAGGAAAAGGTAAATATGGAACTGACTGTTCTACTGGTGTGTCAGAGGCAGCAGTTGGAAACTAACTACTGTAGTCTGAAATGATGGTTGCAGGCTCCAAAACAAACAAATTACAAATGCCATCTACGCTTTACAGCTACAGTATAGATATGCAGATGAAAACATCATTAGGTCAGTTGACAGGGGGGGGGGGGGGGGGGGGGGGATTTACGAGACTAAAAAGTGATAAAGAGAAAGTTCAAGAGACAGTCCATCTGAAGATAGTGACATCAGCTACAAATTTGATCTAGTTATGATAGCATGTACAAGTGATGAAATAGAGGCACTGAAAGCAATATTAATGACACATATGATAAATAATTTAAAGAGAGATAAAAGTATATGGATCGGACCAGTATGCAGGTCAGAGGACAGATGGGATCCTCCAGGCCTAATCTTTGCTGAGAAACATAGAAACATCTCCTCTCCCCCCCCCCCCCCCTTTCTCCTCCCCCATCAATCTGATGCAGTAACACAAGAAATAATGTCTTATAGGTCAGGAGATTTGCAACAGTAAAGGTGAGAAAGCTGAAAATTAAATCAACATAAACATGACTGACAATAGTAAAATAAATTGAGAGAAATAATCACGTTAGTTGGTGGGCGAGTATAGCTGATCGCCCACTGAGGCTCAGTATGCAGCAGGGGACATCTCTTACACACCTGTCCCACCTCCAATTCATTTTGGACCAAGTGTTACAGATGGGAATAGAACACTCTGTCTCTCAGAGGGAGCATAAAAACCAGTTGAACTGCTCTTTTGTCAGCAGCTATTATCAAGGATAAGGAATTCTTAAGGTCTTGCTTTCATTGCAGTACTGTATGAAGGGGCACTCATAAAAAGTAACATAGCATGTGGCAGAATAAAGGGCTAACTGCAGCTAAAAGCAACTAAAACAAAGTAAAAGAGGGATGGTCACAGTAGATGGCAGAGCAGGCAGGGTTAAGAGCCCCTCACACCGAGCACGTGACGGGAGACACCCTAACCCCAATCACCCAGTCCTTGCCTCGAAAGCAGTTTAAAATGTCATATCTGAGAAAAAAAAAAAGACCACAATCAAGGCTGAAACAAAGAACCAGTTCACCTGTTATATGTTGTCTGCCAGTATTAGAGGTAAGGAATCTGGAAGACCATGCCCAGCGTACAGTGCTAGAAGAAGACATTATACAAGGATGTGAGCTACTGTTTGTAAAGCCCCGTGGATGTGGATGAGGTGACTCATTATATAAGCTAAAACTATCAGTTAATTTGGTACGTTCAATTCAGAGTCAACATAGAGGGTTGGATTCCTTTCAGAGGGAAGAGGGGGAGGAGCGCCTTGATAATAGGGAGTTTATTGGAGGGTGGCAATAGCTCACCAGATGTTGTTCTATCTCCGAGTGGCTAGAGCTCTTATTTACACCAACAAATCTGCTTCTGGAAATGTCAGAGTGAATGTTCTGTAACGTTACAGTCAGCTAGTTACTCCCCAGGATATCCATACGACCTGGAAACCTGAGAAATACAAATGGGCAGATAATACTACTAAGTTCAGAGATATTAGATTAAATGTACTTTCCATTCCAATTGATCCATAGTGAGGTGATTCTCTGGGATGTGCAACATGTCAGAAAACAAGAATACACAATAAATATTTACAAAATAAGAACAGATATGCTAATGCACCTTCCACAGATCCCAAATAAAATGGCCCTTGTGGAAGTGGAATCAGTCAAAACAATCTTAAGTTATTTACTTTTGAAAGAATATAAAACTAGTCACCAACATTAAATGTTCAATACGCTTAGGTGCAAAAAGATGATTTTCAGGGTATTATTGTCATGCATCATCAAATAAAAAACGTTTTATGGCACTTATTTAAAAAGATTGCATTACTGAACAAAATTTGTACAGAAGTCAGATTGTAAGCAATATTCACATTATGTGATATTATTAATAACACACATGCATCAATCAGTTCTGCTAAGAAATTCATCAATGGACTAGAAGGAGTTGGTCAGTAATAAATCCTTTAGATTCTTCCCAAACTGTACTTTATTATTAGTTAAACTTTTTATGGCTCCTGGCGTGCTATTGGAAATGTGTATTGCTGAATACTGGACACTTTTCTGAACCAAAGTAAGTGACTTTAAATCTTTGTGAAAGTTATTCTTATTTCTAGCACTGAATCTATGAACTGAGCTGTTGATTTAAAAAAAAAATACTATAATGACAAATTTCATTAAGGAATAAATATATTGTGAAGCAGTAGTTAGTACCCCCCTGTTTCTGAAACAGTCCTCAGCTGGGCGTTCTTGAGTTTACACTACAAATAATTCATATTGCATGATGTTGGGCTCAGAAAACTTTAGTTTGGCTTGATGAGTTACTCCAGAATATAACTCCACATGGCATTATAGAATAAAAGTAAGCATAGCATGCTAGCTTTCTTCTTTATGCATCACCAGCTGTAATCTCTAGAATTTAGCACTTTCAACATCTTCTATCTGTTTGGCATCATATTTTAGGCATATACTGGCAGAAAATCTTTTACAAGCTCTGAAGTTCAAGGTCTAGTAACAGAGGATTAGGTAGGAACCATTTATTAATGTCCATGAAACTTCCATCAGCCGACATTTCCACAGCTACATTTGATTTGCAATTTATTGTAATGTTTTATCATCTGCAAACGAACCTGGGGGGAAACCACATGTTATTGGTTTCCAATTGGATGATACCTGATAGCTTAATACGTGTCTCTTTCCTATTGACACCCTTTGTTTTTCTTTAGAGGTATAGGATTTGAACCATTTTGCATCGTTTCCTGTTACACCACGATACCCTAATTTACTTAAAAGAATATTGTGATTTAACAATCAAATGCCTTTGACAGATTACAAAATATATCAGTAGCCTGTAATTTACTGTCTAATGAATTAAGTACATTCTCACTGTATGTGTAGATAGTCTTCTCAGTATCGGAATGCTTTAGGAATCCAAATTGTGACTTGGATATTATTTTATTTGTGGTTGGGTGGTTAATAAGAATCTATCTAAAATTTTGGAGAATATGAGCAAAAGTGAAATTGGACAGCAGTTTGATGGTATTTCTTTATCTCCTTTCTTATACAAAGGCTTAACTTCTACATATTTCAACTGTTCAGGAAATGTTCCACTGATAAATGAATGGTTACACAAATACCTTGAAATGTCACTACACTCAGAGGCACACAGTTTAATCAGCTTTGTTGCTATATTATCACAGCCACTACAATTGTTTGATTTTATGGTGGACATTACTTCTACCGGTGTTGTGAGGGTAACACATTACCACAGTTATTTGTACTGACAGGTTTGACATATTCCATGGCAGCATCTACTAAACCTGACAACCCCATCCTTTCAGTAACAGCTATGCAATGCTTACTGGAAAGTACTGCGACACTGTACACATCTGCTAACCGTTTACCATTTACTCTTAATGTTATGTGCTCCTCTTCATCTCTGGTTCTACAAGTCTCTTCCTGCACTACATTCTATATTGCCTATACTTTGTTATCTGATGTGACTATTATTTTTGATAATGCATATGCTCTGATGTCCACATTACTATCTTCAATATTTTACAATATGTTTTGTAATGATCTATAGCATTTATTTCAGAGCTGTTTCTGACTGACAGATACCATTCCTTTCTGTCTTGTGGGGATACCTTTCTTGCTTGAGTAATCCACAGCTTTTTTATAGACCTTGGTCTAATTTGGGTTTATTTTGGGGGGAAAACAGTTTTCAGATAAGTTAGGGACATTTTATTAATAAAAGTGTGGTATTTCTCATTTATGCTATGAGCATTGTACATGTGACTCCAATTTATGTCTTTGAGAAGTTTCCTGAAACAATGAAGTTTTGGCTTAATGACTACCTTCTTGAACTCAGATTTAGAAGATTTTATATCCTTATTAGTATTAACATTTAACAAAAGGTACTGAATATCATGGTCTGATGGGGCAACTTATTATTAATTTTGTTATATAATTTTGTTCATTAAATATTTCTATAAAAATATTATCAATGATCCTCTTTGAGCCCTTAGCTACTGTAGTTGGAGAGAACATCGAGATCAGCACAATTCACAGGGTGACGAGAGTAACATCGATCAACAGCCTGTAGAATTCTCACAGAGTCACTACACATTTAAAACACATTTGAAGAAGGTCTGTTTAGTAAAATGTAGGGCTCTGTTAATGGTTATCAGCTCCACCATAAAAAACTACAGTGGCAATAAATGTTGTTCCTGATTTGCGTGAGATGTACAGACATATCCAGTCCTATCCATGGCTTTAAGAGCCACGGATGTAAATGACTCTAGCACTACAATACTCTTGAAGTACCTAGAGACAGAAATGCAGGAAGATCATGGGGGCCAAGTGAAACTTTAAGTCCTTGAATTACACTCCTGGAAATGGAAAAAAGAACACATTGACACCGGTGTGTCAGACCCACCATACTTGCTCCGGACACTGCGAGAGTGCTGTACAAGCAATGATCACACGCACGGCACAGCGGACACACCAGGAACCGCGGTGTTGGCCGTCGAATGGCGCTAGCTGCGCAGCATTTGTGCACCGCCGCCGTCAGTGTCAGCCAGTTTGACGTGGCATACGGAGCTCCATCGCAGTCTTTAACACTGGTAGCATGCCGCGACAGCGTGGACGTGAACCGTATGTGCAGTTGACGGACTTTGAGCGAGGGCGTATAGTGGGCATGCGGGAGGCCGGGTGGACGTACCGCCGAATTGCTCAACACGTA
Source organism: Schistocerca gregaria (assembly GCF_023897955.1). Classification (NCBI taxonomy): domain Eukaryota; kingdom Metazoa; phylum Arthropoda; class Insecta; order Orthoptera; family Acrididae; genus Schistocerca; species Schistocerca gregaria. Next base: position 281,109,634 of record NC_064931.1, read on the forward strand.
GGGCGTGAGGTCTCCACAGTACATCGATGTTGTCGCCTGTGGTCGGCGGAAGGTGCATGTGCCCGTCAACCTGGGACCGGACAGCAGCGACGCACGGATGCACGCCAAGACCGTAGGATCCCACGCAGTGCCGTAGGGGACCGCACCGCCACTTCCCAGCAAATTAGGGACACTGTTGCTCCTGGGGTATCGGCGAGGACCATTCGCAACCGTCTCCATGAAGCTGGGCTACAGTCCCGCACACCGTTAGGCCGTCTTCCGCTCACGCCCCAACATCGTGCAGCCCGCCTCCAGTGGTGTCGCGACTGGAATGGAGACGTGTCGTCTTCAGCGATGAGAGTCACTTCTGCCTTGGTGCCAATGATGGTCGTATGCGTGTTTGGCGCCGTGCAGGTGAGCGCCACAATCAGGACTACATACGACCGAGGCACACAGGGACAACACCCGGCATCATGGTGTGGGGAGCGATCTCCTACACTGGCCGTACACCTCTGGCGATCGTCGAGGGGACACTGAATAGTGCACGGTACATCCAAACCGTCATCGAACCCATCGTTCTACCATTCCTAGACCGGCAAGGGAACTTGCTGTTCCAACAGGACAATGCACGTCCGCATGTATCCCGTGCCATCCAACGTGCTCTAGAAGGTGTAAGTCAACTACCCTGGCCAGCAAGATCTCCGGATCTGTCCCCCATTGAGCATGTTTGGGACTGGATGAAGCATCGTCTCACGCGGTCTGCACGTCCAGCACGAACGCTGGTCCAACTGAGGCGCCAGGTGGAAATGGCATGGCAAGCCGTTCCACAGGACTACATCCAGCATCTCTACGATCGTCTCCATGGGAGAACAGCAGCCTGCATTGCTGCGAAAGGTGGATATACACTGTACTAGTGCCGACATTGTGCATGCTCTGTTGCCTGTGTCTATGTGCCTGTGGTTCTGTCAGTGTGATCATGTGATGTATCTGACCCCAGGAATGTGTCAATAAAGTTTCCCCTTCCTGGGACAATGAATTCACGGTGTTCTTATTTCAATTTCCAGGAGTGTATATTGGTCGTAATTAGAGGTCTGATTGCTAACCAAGGAGGAGTGTGTGAGAATATACAGAGAGCACATTCTAATGAGGAACAGAGTCGGGGTCGATTTGGTTAAGTCGGATGATGTACAGCAATTGTATAAGCGGGCACACACTCATACCGTCAAAGCACACAAGCAGTGCTCTTCCTCACATGCCATAGTTCTCTCGCCAGGCTGCACACTTCTCCCACTGCCACACCACACTGTCTAAGCATGTGGAGGGCGAAGGGGTGGAAACTGTGAAAGCACTGCATTTAAATGGCAATGCAGTCGCACAGCATATGACATGATTTCATATTTCTCAACAACATAGATCACAAACAAAGCAAATCTGCACTATCATTAAATCATTTTTGACACACTGAAGACATATTATAATTTTTACCTGATACAAATTGTAGGCATACAGACAGATGCAGAAAATTTCACAGATTTTTACACTCAGGTTGCCAAGTAATCCGACTTATTTAGTTTCATAATCAAAAACAGCCTTTCGCACACAGATGTTGATCAAAATATTTATCATGTTTGCAACCTCATTATGGAGACATGGAAACTCTGCCAGCCGAAAACAACATAGACCTCCTGAACAATTTTAATGTGACAGAATTTGCCTTTTAAACATGAATTATATTGCAGATCAATCACTTCCATCCACACATGCACAGAGGCTTTCAGTTGAAACAGCAAATGGTCTTGGAAACAGCTTGAAAACAGATGTAAGACTAGCAGTATCCTCGGAAAGCTTAGAAAAGTATCCTTGTAATTCAAGACCACAACAAATCCTTTCAAATTTGCATTCTCTTTAACAGCAGTGAGCTTAGGGAAATGGAGAGTGCTTTTTGTCAGAATTTGTCCGTTTCACAATGGGATTTTCTTTTTAAATTCATCCCCATCAAATCATAAATAAGTTCCTTTTCACCTTGCGATATCTTACTGGGCAGTGTTCACTCAGGTCCACTTAAAATACGAGTTCTGCAATCTATTCCGGATGGTCTAAGTTTTGTTCCTCCTCTCCTTTTCCCTTCATAAATTCAACAATAGAGTTTTAAATCAAAAAATCATCCCAGGCAGGGGAAGACTTAACTAATGTACTTTGTAGTAATATATAGTCTCCATATTCTGCAGTCAATTCTATCGCAGACTGTTGCAAACTGACACTGGAATAATGCGTGCAACATCAGAAAATTTACTATTTATACCACCAATGTCTTCATGTGCTCTACACCTGCAAATTTGGAATAAACTGCTTCTTGATTAATGAACTCTGAATTCCGTCTGTCAATCATTGTAATTTTTTGCTCTTTCATTGTCAAATAAATCTTTATAACTTCTTTCTGAATGGTAATGTAATGTCGTTCTACAACAAATTTGTTCTACCCACACATTATGCATCTGTATATTGCATAATAGATATTGGGAATTCTTATCCTTCTCTTCTGTCATTACCATTTATTTTTAAAGGTCTGTGATGATAGATCACTAGATTGCCTCTTTTTGTGCAAACAGTCACCAGACCTGTGAACTTCTTTATACCCCAAACAAACAGTGAAGAGTGAACAGTGCTGGTACCACAATTCTGCCAAACTGAAGAAAGTCATGCTAGCCAAGAAATGCTGCACCGCAATGCTAAATGAAATGTCATGCTGTACGGAGTACTTCCAAAACGTACAGAGCGAAGCTACAACAGGTGAAGCCTCAGTCCGCACATCGTGCTCGCGTGCAGTGTGACACACTGTGGTTGACCCTGGTCTATGGTATTTGTCTGGAAGAAACCAGTGGCCAGTCTTATTCCACAGCAATATACTGGATCCAATAATTTCAATGTGGAAGGGGCCACTGAAACATAAACCTGACTAAATATGGAGTAAAGTAGCATGGTCTGAACTCCAGTAGGTGTGGGCAAGGAAGTGGAGTGCATTTAGATCTCACGTGCAGCTAATCTTCAACTGATAAACACACAGGGCATCCTTGTCAGCTTTTTATCAAAAAAGAGTCCCAAAAAAAAAAAAAGAAAAAAAAAAAAAAAACAGGACTGCACAACAATGTCCAAGTGCTTGGTACTTAAGTCGAGTTCTGTGTCAGGATGAACCATGTTATGACTGATACACAACTCCATATTCAAGAGAAAAAATTGGAACCCATGGGAAAGGATTCACACAGAGGCCCTTCAGATGGCTCTTTGGAGGTGGTATTCAGCCAAGACTACAGGTTGGGAGCTATACAAAAAGCAAAAATCATGGACATAGAGTGTAGGGGTAACCATTGGTCCGATGGAGATCACTACGTCATTGATGGTGAGAAGGACAGAGCCTTGATGAATACGGTTCTCTTGGATCTGTGGGGAAATGTGAGATAACCACCTACAACTCAAAATAACAAGGAGTCGTTGGATTAAAGTAGCCATCTCAAGCTTTAAGTCCCTGCCCAGAAGCATATAAATGTTACAAATGGTGTCACTAGGGTTGTTTACACTTTAATTGCTGTTGCTTCCAATGTGGTACACTCACAGATAACATCTGTCCATATCAGTGTACAGATCCCTCCAGAATCTCTATCGGAAGCAGTATGATTCCAACAGAATGCACAGCAGCCTCAAAGTGCTGGAGAATGGTCATCAGCCAAATGCATTTCTTGAAGAGCTACACAGATTGCAGAATAGATGGACAGTGACTGATACAGTTCTGGTAGGTGATAGTAATATTCTCTGTAGTCCCATTGAATTAGCACATTAAGGGTGTCCTGGTAAGACACGAAGGGGGTCAAGAGGGCAGGTTGCATCTCTGGATCACTACCTGTCACCAGTGAGGGTGGAACAACACCAACAAACGTTGGTTCAGAGAACAATAGTGTGGAGGAATTTGGCACTTCTAGGATCAATGAAGTAGCATTCTAGCAAGATTTCTTCTTTTTTTTTCTCTTTAGCTGCTTTATACAGGCAGGGCTCTTGTGATGGCTTATCTCTGTGGGAGTATGAACTGTAGAGAAGTGGACGTCACTGGGAGCTGCAGTTCAGTCTGCGACTTCTTCAGCCAATGGCTGGTGAAAGGGGTGACTGCTCCCTAGATTTTCGGGGAGAGGGTTCCTCAAAGGGAGGCCTGTCCTCGCTCCAGAGGATGATGCTGCTACTTTAGTTGCATGCAGGGAGTCAAGGTCCCTGAAGATGATGATGAAGGAACCCTAAGAGGGGATGAAGGGAGGGCTTATATCGCCCCTCCCCATTCCAAGGGCTAATTTACTTGCACAGCTACCAGAGCGTGACTTTGAGGGAATGGAGGGATAAGTACTAGATGTACAGGGTGATTCAAAAAGAATATCACAACTTTAAAAATGTGTATTTAATGAAAGAAACATAATATAACCTTCTGTTATACATCATTACAAAGATTATTTCAAAAGGTTTTTTTTTCACTCAAAAACAAGTTCAGAGATGTTCAATATGGCCCCCTCCAGACACTCGAGCAATATCAACCCGATACTCCAACTCGTTCCACACTCTCTGTAGCATATCAGGCGTAACAGTTTGGATAGCTGCTGTTATTTCTCGTTTCAAATCATCAATGGTGGCTGGGAGAGGTGGCCGAAACACCATATCCTTAACATACCCCCATAAGAAAAAATTGCAGGGGTAAGATCAGGGCTTCTTGGAGGCCAGTGATGAAGTGCTCTGTCACGGGCTGCCTGGCGGCCGATCCATTGCCTCGGGTAGTTGACATTCAGGTAGTTACGGACAGATAAGTGCCAATGTGGTGGCGCTCCATCCTGCTGAAATATGAATTGTTGTGCTTCTTGTTCGAGCTGAGGGAACAGCCAATTTTCTAACATCTCCAGATACTGTAGTCCAGTTACAGTAGCACCTTCGAAGAAAAAGGGGCCAAAAACTTTATTGGCTGAAATGGCACAAAAAACGTTCACCTTAGGCGAGTCACGTTCATACTGAGTTGTCAGTGCCCCATATACAGACATTGTGACGGTTGACTTTCCCGTTAGTGTGGAAAGTTGCTTCATCACTAAACACAATCTTTGAAACGAAAGATTCATCTGTTTCCATTTCAGCAAGGATAAAATCACAGAAATCGATTCTTTTAATCTTATCAGCTGCAGACAGTGCTTGAACCAATTTCAGACGATAAGGTTTCATAACTAACCTTTTTCGTAGGACTCTCCATATAGTTGATTGTGGAATTTGCAGCTCTCTGCTAGCTCTGCGAGTCGATTTTCCTGTGCAGCGAACAAATGCTTGCTGGATGCGTGCTACATTTTCATCACTCGTTCTCGGCCGTCCAGAACTTTTCCCTTTGCACAAACACCCATTCTCTGTAAACTGTTTATACCAACGTTTAATACACCACCTATCAGGAGGTTTAACACCATACTTCGTTCAAAATCCACGCTGAACAACTGTCGTCGATTCACTTCTGCCGTACTCAATAATACAAAAAGCTTTCTGTTGAGCGGTCGCCATCTTAGCATCAACTGACGCTGACGCCTAGTGAACAGCGCCTCAAGCAAACAAATGTACAACTAAATGAAACTTTATAGCTCCCTTAATTCACCGACAGATAGTGCTTAGCTCTGCCTTTTGTCGTTGCAGAGTTTTAAATTCCTAAAGTTGTGGTATTCTTTTTGAATCACCCTGTATTACAGATGGTCTGGCCACAGTAGTGATGAAAGTTGATGTCACTACCAAGGAATATAAGCAATTGTGCTTTTTCTGAGGTTGAAAATATGAGAGGCACTTAGCAACCTTAAATTCCTGGAGTATGTAATTTTTCTTCAAGGATGTAGGAGGGTGGCGGTCTGAGCAACTGACACAAAAAGGTCGTTGCTCATATGGTGAGTTTTATGTAGTGGCAAATCACAGTCTCCACTAAGTGTGTCGTTCGTACACCGGGAAGACATAAGCCCAAACCGTTGGCATTAGCACAGCATTGGCGGGTGGGAAATACAGCTTCACATTACAACAGTATACCACGATTTTCACTTTCTCAAGAAGCAGGCTCCCTCAAAACCAAGAATGAATACTCTAGTGTCAACATTGCTGTCAACATGTGTCAGGCATCTACATTTAGATGACACATGAAGTGGACCCATTGCTTCTCCACGTTTTTGCATAGTTCTTCATCCTTCTGCAGTGTTAAGTCCCAGTACAAATTAAAACCCTGTACCATGTCCAGGGTCTTATTATGTCTTATGATAACAGGTACAGTCGAAAAACAAAACTGTTCACACAGAAAATGGCTGAGTCCCATATTATTCATTCTTGGCATGTACAGCCATGTCATGAATTGTGGCAGTACATTTGCCTCGTTAATGCCCATGTTGGGTTGTAGCAGCAATGTATTATTATATCAGCAAGACATACTATACACAACATTGTAAGTTAATAATAATTCAACATTATACATGGAAGTATAAGATGTCGATAGCAATTGTGAAATATGTAGCGATTTGATTGGCAGCAACAAAGGAAAATTAGGGGGAAAAATTGTGCAGTCTCAAATTTTTGTGCAGTGGTAGGAGGGAGTGTCCTGAACAACTTACTAAAAATCTTGTCTGGAGGGGAGTGAAAATTGGAGTGTGGGGGTTGGGAGGGGTTTAAAGGTCACTTTTTTATGCTTTTCTAAAATAACTCTAAACCATTGGCTCGTATGACTAATGTTTTCCAGTACACAGTCAAACTACTTCACATTTCCTATAAAAATAGTGCTATTTATTTTTTCTCTAGGACTAGTACTTTCTGCATTGCAGGAGACGGAAGAATTGCAGATTATTAAAAATTTTGTTTGAATGGTAGAAAATTAATGTTCATCTTTATATGAAGTAGATTAAAAACAAATATTAAACATGTACCATATCTAAGTGCAGGAGAGCCAGATTAGGGGTGTAATGGGGTGGAGGGGAGAGAGGTGTGGTGTAGAATCACAAGTGAAGGTAGTTTGCTGGATTGCATTCATGCACTTCCCCCCTTTACAGGTCTGCAAACTGAAGGTTGAGCAGTTGATTCCCCACCCAATCTAGCTCACTACATCACAAGAAGCAACTAGTGTGTTTCATAAACTTATATGGACCTTCCGCAGTGTACTCTATGAATTACTGGCAAAGCAATGTGCAGACTTGCCCAGGGAGTGTTTATTTTGAACAAAATGCATTATAACGACATACAGTGCACATATGAGTTACTAACAACATAACACAAGTAATGCAAGTAAATCTCTGCACACTGTTCTACACTGCTTCTATATTCTTGGTCATCTTGTACGGCAGCTGCAGTGTTCTTCCTGGAAAAGGAACTCCCCCATCATGAGTGCTGCTCACTTTTCAATTAGTTCTGCAGTTGTTAAGTGAGCTATTATGGGAAAAAAGGCTGATCTGTCCATCACAATGAAGAGCCTATTCCACGTGTAACATGCTCTCAATATGTATTTTATTTATTCGACAATGTTGATTTCGTTGTCTCCACTATCAATGGCTGGAAAACTTTTTGTTGCTTGAGGGTAGCAAATGCTTTACCCCAGCCTCAGCTCTCCCAAAATCTGAAGAGGCACAGAATCTTAAACTGTCTCCCTCTGCAACAGAAATAGGTTACCAATGTGTTACAGAACTTCAGGTATTTCAACATCTATCAAGCAGTGCATTCAACAGGTTACCATTCTAGACTTGAACATGATCAGTCTCATTCCATCTGACATATTTACACCCATCTTGGAAGATATACTGTGGCTTTAGCATGTGAAGTAAGCACTACAAGTGCCAGCAATTCCTGAATAGAAAATATTTATTTCAGTCTATCAGTAACACAATTAAGGGTTAGAGAAGTGCAGTAACTTTCCATTTATTCACCATCAAGTGACTAAAACACAATTATAGGGCTTTACAATACATTGTCAGTGAAAGACAGCTGCAAGATGCCACGTTTACAAATTCAACCCCTTTCCCACTAACACTATATAGGTCACCGACAACATCACACTTACAAATTAAACACAAAGGAATGTATTTTACATGAAAACTCTCTTAAAAACTGCATATTATAAACTAGTCATTCAACAAACTGAAAATAACTCCACTACTAAAACACATGATTTGCAAAGTTGTCTATTCACATAAGACAACTGGACAGGAAATGATGGGGAGATACAGTCTGTCAGTAAACTGAAAATGGAGCAGCAATTGTAGTGAAAGAAGTCACTTTTCCCAGAAGCACACTACAACTGCCACACATGATGAGCAAGAATCAATTTCAACTCTAGCAGCATAGAACAGTGTGCAGAGATTCACATAGATTCTATTCATACACATCTCTTGCATTAGTATTATTAGTAGTTTATATCTGTGTTCCATGTGGTGTTAACGCATGTTGTGCAAAATAAACACTCCTCGGGCACGTCTCCACACTGTGTCATCAGTGATTCATAAGGCATGCAGTGGAGGGTCTGTATAACTTTGTGAAACATGTAATAGTTGCTTGTTGTGATGTAGTGGGATAGATTCCACAGTGGGAATCACCTACTCGAATTTCAGTTTGCACACCTGTAAAGAAGGGAAGTGCCTGAACACAATCTGGTGGCCTATTTTCCCACACACTTCTATCCTCCAACCCCCCCCCCCCCCCAATCCACCCTGTTATGCCATTGGAACACAATTTACCTATTAATACAGCTCTACTGAACTTAGAAGTGGCAAACAGAATTAATATTTGTTTTTAAACCATTTCATTTAAAGATAAATGTTAATTTTATCCTGTTAGAACAGTAGTTTTAATAACCTGTGATTTTTTTCCATCCCCAGCAATGTGGAAACTATTAGCCCTAGAGAAAAAGTGAATAGGACCTTTTTTGTACGAAATGTTTTGTAGTTTCATTTTGTGCTGGGAAACATTTTTCATAGGAGCTATGGGTTTTGAGTTATTTGGGAAAAACATAAAAAGGTGACCTTTAAACCCCCCTCCCCCAATCCAACACTCGCACCCCTACGTTCAGGATTTTTAGTATGTTGTTCAGGACACTTGCGCCCAGCACTGTAAAAAAAATTGTGACTACATGATTTTTTTCCCCAACTGACCTTTTTTGGTCTATGTTAAATGGGCTAAAGATGCGATCCGGAGGAGGTGATAGCATCGCTGTGTAAGTAGCTCACCATCAAATTGCCTGGGCATCATTTGTTGAATCAAAAGTTCAAATCAGTCATCTGGCCAATATTCTTTTTATGTCCCTGCTGTGGTAGGTCCAAATAGTCATTCTGCGGTAGCTTTTCATCTTGATCAGTACGCTGCTGATACATACTACATGCAGTCTTTAATTGAATAATTATTCAATTCTTTTGTACAAATATAATGACTTTTTTTCTCAAACTGCATACTCAAATGTATCTCAATGTCAAATACAAAGAGATCTGAATTAAGTTGCTGAAGAGAAAGTTTTGTCTGTATGCATAAAAATATTCACAGAAGTAGCAAACAAAATGGTAGAAAGTCAATGGAGCAGAAGAAATCATTAAAATGATATTAAGCAACAGAGAATAAATGTTTAATGATGAGCTCTCAAAGTAAAATTAGAAATATGCTGGGAAACATAAGTTCACTATTCATCGTAATGGATCTGAATACATTGTTTAAATTCTGTTACACAATAATTATTAAATCCTGGCTGGACATGTACAATGGTCCAAAAGTGGTAAGTAAGTATGAAACTGCATGACCTTCCAATTAACAGATAAAACATAGAACACAGTTTTCTGACAAAAATTGTGGTTCATTTCTCCACAATTTTAAAGGAAAGTAGAACTCATTAATTTTGTGGTCTGCAGGTACGAAATTACAGCAGCAGATGACGGTATACACTATGCTTTGCCTTATTGTAGTTAGAATTTAAATTGAGAAAATGACTATTTGTATTCTGATCTGACATGTCATTTTTAAGCTATGCCACAGATAGTATCATTCCTGAAATTATTTTGATATAGAAGAAAGGTCCCTAAAGTTTCTAGCTCTGTTGGGAACTATCAGAACTTAGTTCTTGCAACACATGAGGCATAGAACAGTGACAATAAGCTCATTAATGAGCTGGACATTGTTGACAATCCTTGATTTTAAAATTGTTGAACTTCAAGTTTTTTTGATTGTATGTGCTTGCATGGCTTTAATAGCCAAAGTTGAATAGTCGTAGCAATGATATTCATATAATTGTATTCTTCACAAGCTACTCTTTCATGTGCTGCAATGAATTGTCCTTCAAACTATGCAGTATAACTATGAGGCTAGGTTTCTATTGAAAGATGACTTATTCCTAGTAGGAGATACCACGAGTATCCTTAAATGTGACAGTATCACATGTTAAGACACAATATCTCATATTAGGATAACTTCATCTTGCCATCATAGTAGCTGGATTCAGATTCGTATTATTACTAAGAGAAAACTGTGTTCACATCATTTGTTTATCACCACATTACATGCATAAAATGCTGTCTCTTGTGAGGGCTTCATGGGAGTATTATCCCCAAGAAATAGAAATCTGGTGTGTAAGTAGATCAAGTAGTAACTTCAGTTTTGATTAGGAGATTATTTGGAGCGTCCTACTTGAGAGCAGTAATAATGGAAAATACTGTAAACACCCTCTGCAAGAGGTGACTCTTCCCATGTAACAGGCATATACTTGGAGACAACAATCCAGCAGTATACCAGGAGTCTGACAAACAAAACGCAAATAATGGAGTAAATGTGATTCCAAATAGTATCTGGCCAGTTTCCAAAATCAGTAAGCCACGCGAAGAGTCAAAGGGAACATTTGAAACAATTCAAAGAGAACAACTCGCTAGTAGACTCAAAGGAGATAGAAGCAAAAGTTTTATTCTTGAAAAAGAAAAAGACATCATAATCTTCCATTCATTTGGAATCTGATACAAATTTAACTGAGTGTGATGCTTTAGATGTAAAATTTGAAGAAGAAAATGCTTAATTCATATTCTGCAGTGGTCATGTGTCTGAAGATTGACAGAGAGAAATAAGCACAGTGCATGAAATGCTATCCTTTGGCTTCCGAAGAAAGTAAACCTGAAACAGCTCTTGGATGCCCTGACTGCACTTTTTTTACACAATAAATGCAAAAAATGTCAAAGAGGCAGTGAGGAAAAGAATATTATTATTTGAGGGTTTACCAGTTCTTATAGTGATTGATATTGTGTGTTCTCTCTGACTATCTCATATTAGGACACCATTTCTACTTTGATTCAAACTGACTTGTTTGTAATTTTTTTATTTACACGATTTAGGTGGCTGGTATGAGAACCAAAACCAAGGCCAATTCAGGTATTATGGAGCAACTACACTTGTTATCTTCAACGCCACTATTTCCCTGCCAATTGCATGGTGTAGCCTGCGATGTGCCATCCCCGCTGCCACCACCTGGTCAACTGCGAATGAAGGTCACTGAACCAGTATTATACTGGACAATGTCATCCCCAACACATGACAAGGTCATCGCACCATGGTGAGAATTCCAGGACAGGTGAGGTCCGGTCCCCCTGGGTCAATAGAAATCAGTTTCCCCTCTCCCTACCCCCATATGCCACATTAATAAGGTGGGAAACCCTCCTCCTTCTCTCTGTCTCTCTCTCTAGATCAAATCACCCTTTGTGCTCAGTAGTGAAAGGATCAGGGTCTTTCTTCATAAATAATAACTGGCACATAACAAAATCTGGTTTATTAACAATAATGGCATTAAAATATTTTTTGTATTGTTTTACCACCCCAAAATTATTACACAGTACAAATATTTTATAGTTAAAGTGGAAAAAATTTGTATACATATATACACATAGAGATGTTTCCAAAGGGTTATTTGCATAATTTTTCTTTATACAATTTAATTTTTTTCTACAGACAATACAAGGGAAATGAGACTACTGGTATGACTAGCAGCAAGTGAATAAAGCAAACTGACACGTGCGAGCAGGTCTCGTGCCCTGAGGGTTCATACAAAATTAATTACGCTGATCAGCCAGAACATTAAAACCACCAACCCAATATCGATATAAACCTGTCCGGGCGACAGCAGCATCACCTGGCGAGGAGACTGCAAGTCAGACACACACACGGTGCATTTAGTATCAGTGAGCGTGCTGTCCGTGTGTAGAATGGTGAAGGCAGGCGATCTATCTGAGTTTGACCGAGAGCAAACTGTGATAGCCTGGAGGCTTAGCACGAGCATTCTGGAAACCACACGACTTCCAGATGTTCGAGGAGTGCTGTGGTGAGTGTCTTAAACATGTGGCGAAAACAAGATGAAACCATATCCAGACATCATGGGGTTAGATGGTCATCCCTCATTACAGATGTTGGACATGGTAGGCTGGGCAGATAGGTAAAATAGGACAGGTAGTAAACTGTGGCAGAACTAATATTAGACTTTAATGCTCGTAAGAGTACACGTGTGTCGAAACACACAGTCCGGGGAACATTCGATGATGGGTCTCTGCAGCCGACGACTCATGGATGTGCCAATGTTAACACCATGACATCGGCGCCAGACACTGGCACAGTGGCAGAGTGTTGCATGGCCCAGTGAATCCCAACACCTTCTTCATCATACCGATAGGATGGCAAGAATCCGTTGTCTTCCACGGGAACACCTCCTTGCACCTGTACTGCAGGTTGGAGAAAAGCTGGTGGTGACTCCATTATGCTCTGGGAAACATTCACGTGGGCATCTATGGGTCCAGTGGAGCTCATGGAAGGTACCATGACAGCCAAGGAGTATTGTACATTGGCTGCAAACCATTTACACCCCTTCATGACAATGATGATTCCCAATGGCAGTGGCAGTTTTCAAAAATATAATGCACCATGTCACAAAGTCAATAGTGTAATGGAGTGTTTTGAGGAACACAATGGCAAGTTCCAATTGATGCGCTGGCCCCGCAACTCACCGTCAGATCTGAACTTGATCGAACACATCTAGGATGTGACTGAACGTGGCATCAGAGCTCATAGCCCCCCTCTGAAATTTATGGGAATTAGGTGACTTGTGTGTGCAGATGTGGTGTGAACTCCCTCCAGTTAGTTATCAAGGTCTCATTGCTTCCATGCCACTGTGTGTCACTGCTGTTATCCATGCCAAAAGTGGACATACAAGCTATTAGCTAGGTGGTCATAATGTTCTGGTTGATTGGTGTTTTTATATAGATAATAACTTGGTGTGGCTTAATAGCCTGGTGGAAGTCTTTCTACTGGATGCCACATCAGCGACTTGCATATCCCTAACCCACCCCGGTTATCCAACCAGGGATAGAGGACCTACAGTTTAACATGGAATCCAAACCACATGTTGTTTCTGGCAACTTCTCACATCGTTGAGGAGAGGTCAAGGATACATTAAATTAAAGACTGAAAAACTTGAGGACCAATAGATTCAATCCAATGGCCTCCTGGTTTCCAGGCACACACTTTACCATTAGACCACAAGGCCTGACATTTATATAGGCAGCTCATCTGTAAGTTTTCATAAATGAGTTCACGTCCAAATGTGTGATATATATGGCTGTATCTTCTGACTGCATTCACACAGCAGCCAAGGGACTGCAAATCTTACTATTTTACATAAATTTCAACATTATACCTCTTTCTGTTCCTGAGAAAAAAAAGGGGTCTGAACAGAGAGAGAGAGAGAGAGAGAGAGAGAGAGAGAGAGAGAGAGAGAGAGAGAGTCCAGCCGAGCAAAAAAAAAAAAAAAAAAAAAATTTAAATTATACAATTACAAGGTAACAGTTTTTGAATTTTCTCCTATGAAACCTTGCTTCTTGTAAAATTTCATGACCCTAAGTCAATGGGAAGTACCCTACACATTTTCATGAGTGTTTGTGAATATCTGAATATGTGGCATAAATGGCCACACCTTTTGAATAAAATGACTTAGAAACTTAAATTTTTCACAGCCGTGGGACCATAGACCTTAGTGTGTGGCATAAATTTCAACTTGATACCTCTACCCATTCCTGAGTACACAAACAGTCAATACTACTATGCCCTTCACACACACACACACACACACACACACACACAAAACACTGCAAATACATTCAGTCTCTCACTAACACTCAATTTATTTTATTTAATCATATGGCTAGGGCCCCCCGTCGGGCAGACTGTTTGCCGGGTGCTGGTATTTGAATGTGATGCCACTTTGGTGACTTGCAGTTGATGAGGATGAAAGGACGATGATGACGACAGCACAACACCCAGTCCCTGGGCAGAGAAAATTCCCCGATCCAGCCGGGAATCGAACCAGGTCCCAGGGGATTGACAATCCATCACACTGACCATTCAGCTACCGGGGGCAGACACTATCACTCAATAGAATACTGTGAGAAGAGGAGGGTGCTGATCACATCAGTGCAGATGAAGCATTTGTCATCATGGTGCCACAGACAAACTTTCAGCTGTGTTATAGTATATATCACATGGCCTCACGCTCGAAAGACTACTTGGGGCACTAGGTGTTGTAACTGAGGCACAGCATCACCATTACCTTTGAGCAGACATTCCCTGAAATCTTGAACTGTTAGAGCTAATGAGAATGCACTATTGACATCCTTAGCCAGTCTTTGGCGGCACCTGCATCTGTACGGTATACTTCCAGTTTCGATTTGAGCTCCACAAATTCCACAATCTGTGACCTGTTCGGCTCATCTTTCATCAGGATGATAACCTTCTTGTTTTGATGTGTAATACCATAAGGATTATTCAGATGTGGCGAATGCGTTGGGATGGAACTTTATTACTGAATGGACCACAGCCTTTCATCCACTAGATGAAACTGACTGTATGCATATAAAGTAATTTAAACTGTATCCACATAAAGTAATTTGACACCAGTGAAGTTTGGTTTTGCACACTCGTAATGCATTCGGTATCTGTGGAGTCTGGAATGGTCCAGTATACACATACCAACATAGACAGGTTTAATGAAATGTCCTGAAACCTTATTAATCTCTAGAATTTCTAGTGCGACTAATCCATGATAGAAGATAGACACACACTTAAAGTTTGGCCTCACAATGTAATCTTTTGTGCATTAAGGCCCCTCCCAATGGCAAACTAAATGAATTTCATGAGACTGTCTCAAATCTTCCAAAGTTTTTCCATAAATTGAACTGTTCTTTAAACTAAAAAAATTCTTTTCGAAATCACACATCAAAGGAGCCCTCTTTTTGGTACTGAAATCTAATACTGCTTCAACCAATGTGCCTGTTTGAAAGAGATGGGCAGGTGGCTACTAAGCTTCATCCCCAAACTGAGGCACTGCTGGAGGTTTCTATAGTGCACTTTTATCCTCCAGCAACATCACCAGCTTAGGGATAGAACCACTGTGTGGGACTACTTGTCCCAGATATATAGCACGTCGCAGGGATCGTCATGCAATGCAAATGGGCTGAATATGCCATATCTACCTCTATGACACATCCTTTATCAGAACCCGCAGCCACATCTTGGAACTCAATCTGGTGATTTCCTTTTCAGACAACCATCAGAGCCCTGCTATCAACAGAGATAGCTGCATGGCATGTCCATGTATATTGCGGGATGTAACTCCTGTCTGACGCTTTGAACTTCTCAACCATTCATCGATGCTGACATGTGTCCTTTCTAACACTACATCCCATTAAAACATTGGAGTGGTGTAATAAAAGAGAGGAACCAGAGAGTTTTTGTTTATGCATAAGCTGCTGAATTTCTCAAAAATATCTACGAGCAGGTGTGCATTGTGTCCATAGAGCAGGGATGCCGAACTCCTACCATTCACCACATGCCCATATTCCACATATTCTGTTATTGGCAGTGCCTATACGTTTACTACTGAATGCAGCTTTGACATGCACTGTGGTTTTATAAAGCATCTCCTTCAACTCCAGATATTCAAAGGAAAAAACCCCTTCTTTGTAACAAGCCAACATTTTTCATCATCCGGATGTGCAGCTCTAGTGATATACATGTCCTCCTGATACATTGTCTCACCAAGTTCCTGAAGAGGTGCACGCATAAAACATGGTGAGTCTAGACAAAGGAGCATTATTTTGGGTAAAGTTATAATGCTTGCAGACATTAGATGTAAGGTATGCTCTCATACACTTACCATATTTCAGCCAATTCTATTGAATGGCAGAAGCAACCATCCAAAGCAAAATTCATCCCTATCTTCAAGATTCTGGACATTAATACAGGCACGATGGCAGAGTGGTAGTGCGTTTGCATCAGTCATCGTGGAATTTCAATGTGGAGGTTGGGGGTCGAGCCTCAACCATTCACCCTGTGGGTGGTTCAAATGGCTCTGAGCACTATGCGACTTAACTTCTGAGGTCATCAGTCGCCTAGGACATAGAACTAATTAAACCGAACTAACCTAAGAACATCACACACATCCATGCCCGAGGCAGGATTCGAACCTGCGACCGTAGTGGTCGCTTGGTTGCAGACTGTAGTGCCTAGAACCGCACGGCCACTCCGGCCGGCCCTGTGGGTGGACAGATGGTCACTTCTCCAGTAGGATCCATGCAACTGCAGGGGTAGGGGAGCGGGGTTGTTAAGCATGTTATGAAGCCCATTTGGGAAATAGCGTCCAAGGACAGACAGAACATAGAACATAACAGCAACCAGCCACTTTTTACAATGCCATTTATTTATTTAAATAGCACCATTACCAATTTTGAACTGACAGGTTCATCTTCAGATAGTTATTTCATGTTACGATCATTGTACATTAGCTTTCACTTTTTGTTTTCACAAATGATGAAATTTCCTTGTGTTGGTGGTGCCCTACAATCAAAACAAGATGTGAAACAATGCCTCTTTAACAGTAATTGTCCCTACAATGATTTTAAATGATGCAAACGAAAGCGATGATGTTTTGGGTACTTACTTTAAAAAATCTGTGTCATTACATTCCAGGCTGACTGCTTGTGATCATGCAGTGGCAAAGACTGTATGATGAACTTTTTTATGTATATGTATAAACATAATCTAAAGCACCACTCACACACCAAGAAGTTTCACCACATGGAAGTATGGATACAAAGACGGTGATATCGCAACCATAACAATGCCAAAGACTTCCACTCTCAGAGATATTTCGATACATACACATGTGTGACAGTAGGAGTTTACAAATTACTAATGTTCCATTACTTACTATTTATATTACAACCCAAATGATTAAAATTAGGATAAACAAATAAAGCAGCCAGTTTGTTCTAAAGCATTACTACAGTGATATTATGTAAATATTATGGTATAGACTGGAAGCAAAGTAAATGATAAGGGATGGATGTACATAAACAAATATTATAACTGTGGACATCATACATTGGAAGTAAAGTAAATGACTTGGGATGAATGTATATCAATAAATATTAGAAGAGTGGACATTACATTGATTTTTTTTTTAAAGATATAGCTAGTAGTAGGTATTGTATGACAAAGCAAGCTGTTATATATTATTCACTATTTCATGTTGGGTTAAAATCTGCATGTTGTTATTGTTAAAGGGAGTAATGTTTACTTTAAACTGGAAAGCAGGTGAACGAAATTTTGAAGAAGGGCTGCAATGGCTAACTCTGTCTGTTCACTGAGGAGATTTTGTGGCATTTGCTTTTATGGACAAATATTTCAATCTCTTCAAGCAAATTCGTAGAGTCACCTTTCTCAGCACGATGCAATACTTGTACATGGTCTTCAGTGCTCTTTAATCCATGATACTTAGTAGTTGTGTGCATGGAAAATGTGGATTTTGACATGTTGTTCAAATGTATGGCATCTATACGCACTTTGAGCAGAATCTCAATGCTTCTCCCAGTTTGTCCAAAATAGCAGGAGGGGCAACTCTGACAGCTGAGTTTGTGTATGTCAGATTTTTTTGTATGAGGGTTACTATTCTTTAAGTTGTGTATGGCTATCTGCTGAAGTTTATATACAAGTCCGAACTCGCGTGAGCACGCTGCTTTATCCTGTGTAAGTTCCTTCATCTCCCAGTACCTACTGCAACCGACATCCTTCTGAATCTGCTTAGTGTATTCATCTCTTGGTCTCCCTCTACGATATTTACCCTCCACGATGTCCTCCAATACTGAATTGGTGATCCCTTGATGCCTCAGAACATGGCCTACCAACCAATCCCTTCTTCTAGTCAAGTTGTACCATAAACTCCTCTTCTCCGCAATTCTATTCAACACATCCTCATTTGTTATGTGATCTACCCATCTAATCTTCAGCATTCTTCTATAGCACCACATTTCGAAAGCTTCTATTCTCTTCTTGTCTAAACTATTTATCGTCCATGTTTCACTTCCATACATGGCTACAGTCCATACAAATACTTTCAGAAACAACTTCCTGACATATAAATCTATACTTGATGTCGACAAATTTCTCTTCTTCAAAAACATTTTCCTTGCCATTGCCAGTCTACTTTGACCATCATCAGTTATTTTACTCCCCAAAATAGCAAAACTTCTTTACTACTTTAAGTGTATCATTTCCTAAGCTAATTCACTCAGCATCACCCGACTTAATTCAACTACATTCCATTATCCTCCTTTTGCTTTCGTTGATGTTTGTCTTATATCCTCCTTTCAAGACAATGTCCATTCCATTCAACTTGTTTGGACTTAGGTCTTTCAAATTCTATCAAACTCTTCATGCAGTATCATGTCTCCTATTTCATCTTCATCTACATCCTCTTCCATTTACATAATATTGTCCTCAAGTACATCGCCCTTGTATAGACCCTCTATATACTCCTTCCACCTTTCTGCTTTCCCTTCTGCGCTCAGAACTGGGTTTCCATCTGAGCTCTTGATATTCATACAAGTGGTTCTCTTTTCTCCAAAGCTCTCTTTAATTTTCCTGTAGGCAGTATCTATCTTAACCCTAGTGAGATAAGCCACTACATCCTTACATTTGTCCTCTGGTCATCCCTGCTTAGCCATTTTGCACTTCCTGTCGATCTCATTTTTGAGACGTTTGTATTCCTTTTTGCCTGCTTCATTTACTGCATTTTTATATTTTCTCCTTTCATCAATTAAATTCAATATTTCTTCTGTTACCCAAGGATTTCTAGCAGCCCTCGTCTTTGTACCTACTTTATCCTCCGCTGCCTTCACTACTTCATCCCTCAAAGCTACCCATTCTTCCTCTACTGTATTTCTTTCTCCCATTCCTGTCAATTGTTCCCTTATGCTCTACCTGAAACTCTGTACAACCTCTGGTTTAGTCAGTTTATCCAGGTCCCATCTCCTTAAATTCCCACGTTTTTGCAGTTTCTTCAGCTTTAATATACAGTTCATAACCAATAGATTGTGGTCAGAGTCCACATCTGCCCCTGGAAATGTCTTACAATTTAAAACCTGATTCCTAAATCTCTGATTTACCATTATATAATCTATCTGATACCTTCTAGTATCTCCAGGCTTCTTCCACGTATACAACCTTTGTGTGGAACCTTATGTTAATATTTGTGTTTTTAAATAGATTGCTTATTTTATAGGATATGCTCCCTAAGAAAGATAGTGCAACATATTTTCTGCTATTTTCTACTGTGTCTTGTGTTAACTGCATGGTTGCCTAATATGTAGCTTTGTTGTCTGATGGTTTTTGGATTTTTTGTGATAATTTGTCTGTCACGAGAGGGCTGTTTCATTGTTTGAGGCTATGGTTTTAATGATATTGAGTTCTTTTTCTTTTTGAATGGATTAAGGGGGAATTTTTTGTAGGCGATTCAATGAGGATCTAAAATATGGCATCTTATGCTGGTTTGGATAAGATGAGCTGTTGATACAGACATCAGTGGATTTTGGATTTCTATAAATCTCAAAATGATGGTTTTTGTTGATAATTTTTATGGCTAGGAAATTGATGCCGTTGCTGGTCTCATGTTCAATAATAAATTTAATGTTTTTTGTGAATGCTGCTCAGATTTGCTGCTATTGTGTATATTTCGTCATTGCTGTTATCTTCTCTGTAAGAGTCAGCCTATAGTTTGTACACATCCATGGGCTCAGAATATCAGTTTTCGATAAAACAGCACAAATTCAATGCACACTCAGTATGTCTGCTGAGGAGGGGGGGATGCAGGGTGCAGTCATCTGCAAGCTCTGGCTCACATCAGCACCAATGATATCCATCACTTGGCTCTGAGGGCACTTTGCTTCATCCAGGCAGGTGGCGGGAGTGGTGAAAACTGCTGGCCTCACACACGAGTACGAGAAGAGCTCACTATTTACAGTATCATTCCCAGAATTGTTTGGGGGCCTTTGGGTTGGGAGAGAGTTGAAGATTTCAACTAAAGGCTCTGTCAATTCTCTGACAGTATTGGCTACAGATTTCTGGACCTGAGATATGGGGTGGAGACCCGTAGAACCCACCCACCTTCGCAGGCCAGTGGTGTGGAAACAACTTCTTGGATAGCAGAGTACTTTTGGCATGCACATGGTCTTTTTTTTTTTTTTAGGCTAGCTGGTAATTTGAGGTCCTCTGATAAACACTCGCCAGTTGATATGAAGAGTAAAATCACACTGTGTACAAAGACACTTCAAGTGTCAAAATTTTAACAATAAATTGTTGAAGTATTTATAACAAATTCCTGAGTTTACTGCCCTCTATGAAAAGTGTCACACTCAAATGATTCATGGAACTGAGAGCTGGCTGCAACTCGAAGTAGAAAGCTCTGAATTATTTAGTGAGACACGGAACACATATCAAGAAGACAGACAGTGGTAGTATTTATTGCAGTTGGCAAAAATATTGTGTCTATCAAGGTAAAAATTGAGTCAGCCTGTGAATGTACTGTGGAGGAAGTGGGGTCATTTTCACAATGCGACACAGAAGGTAGCAGAGCGGTCACGCCGTTCCAGACTGTAGCATCTAGAACCGCTCGGCCACACTGGCCGGCGCTAGAGCAATCAGTCAGATACTTTTATAAGTGCTCACTCTTAGTAAATGAGTTTAGACATTTATGTTAAAAATGTCATGCACTTTTTCTTTTACTAAACTGGGTGTAAAAAAGACAGGACATGCTTTTGATCCAGACATAGTGTCGCATTTCACCCACTTAAAATAGCTACAAATCTACATGTTTGAAGCACTGACTGGCTACTTTTGAAAAAAAAGGGGTCCAACTGCTTTATGCTTTACATCTTTTTGTTCTGCAAAGTATGCTCTTTATCATCTTCTGACTTGCTTTTATTTACGTGCAGGTCAAAACATTAACTGAATAATTTGGATTCTACCTCTGAAATTTCTGCAGATCCTGAAGTTTAATGCCAAATGTGATACTGGTGACATTATAAAGCTTGCTGATGTTACATATATGTTATGTTCTCACACATTCTCCATATTTCAGGTAATTTCTATTGCAAGTCAGTAGTGACCATATTACACCAAATTCATCCCCTTCTTCAAGGTTCTGGACATTAAAACAGGCGTGTTGGTAGGGAGGTGAAGTTATCTGGATGTGTAACAAGTATAGGTGAACTCATGTTAATATTCAATTGCCCATATGCCGTGGAAATATTTTAGATCTTGCAGCTACAGTCAGGCCTGACCTTATCAGCAGTGTCAGTATAGAGACAGGGATTAGTGATCATGATATCATCACAACGATGGTGGTTACTATATTAATAAAGTCATCAAAAAGGCTAAGAAAGTATTTTTGCCGTAAAGAACAGATAAGCAGTAAACAGGATCCTACTTAGACAATGAATGGACATCATTTAGTTACAGTGTTATAAACATAGAGGAATTATAGCCACAGAGTATGTTGCAGAAACAGAGACTGGCACTCTTGGATCAAAAATGAACACGCTAATGATGAAAGGCTTAAGTCAGTAGAAATTTGTGCATCTGTAAAAAGAGCGATATGCAAAGCATACAGTTACGACCGTCATATGTTAGCAAACGATCTTGTTGAGAACCTGAAAAAATTCTGGTCCTACGTAAAACCGTTAAGTGGGTCGAAAGCTTCTATCCAGATTCTCATTGATCAGTTTGGTGTGGCAATAGAAGACAGCAAAAGGAAAGCTTAAGCTTTAAATCTTGCATTTAAGAAATCTTTCATGCAAGAGGATCACACAAACATACCATCGTATAGAGGACATAGTAACAGGTGTCCCTTGAATAGAGAAGCAACTGAGAGAATTAAAAACAAATAAGTTGCCAGGTTCAGATGGCATCGCCTTACCTGAATCTTTCACGGAGGGAGGGAGGGAGGAGGAAGGGGGAAACCAGTTGACTCCTATATATAAGAAGGGTAAAACAATGGACCAGCGAAATAAAAGACCAATATTCTTAACATTAGTTTTCTGCAGAATTCTTGAAAATATTCTCAGTTCCATTATAATAAATTCCCTTGAAATGGAATAACTTCTCTCCACAAATCAGAAGGAATTTAGAAAGCATCACTTGTGCGGAAATCAACTTGCCCTTTCCTGACATGATATCCTGTGAAACATGGGGCAACTGGAAGATTCCATATTCCTAGATTTCCAGAAAGCATCTGACATGGTACCCCACTGCAGACTGTTAATGAAGGTATGAACGTACAGAATAGGCTATCAGATATTTGAGTAACACAAAGACTTCTTACGTAATAGAAGTCAGTACTCTGTGCTCGATGACAATTGTTCCTCAGAGACAAGGATATTGTCAGGAGTGCTCCCAGGAAGTGTGCTAGACTCACTCTTATTCTCTGTATACTGTTTGGTCCCCTCCCCCAAATTGATCAATCAATCTCTGTATACATAGACGATCTGACGTACAGGGTGAGCACCAATCTGCAGCTCTTTGCTGCTGATATTGTGGTGTATGGGAAGATGATATTGTTGAGTAACTGTATGATGGTTCAAGATGACTTATATAAAATTTCTAGTTGGTGTGATGGATGGCGGTTTGCTCCAAACATCAAATAACGCAAACTGATGCAGATGAATAGGAAAAACAATTACGTAATGTTCAACTACAGCATCCGTAGTGTGCAGCTTGAAACTGTCGCGTCGATTAAATGTCAAGGCCTAACATTGCAAAGATACAGGAAATGCAGGGAGCACTTACAGTTGATTGTAGGGAAGGCCAATGTTAAACTTTTGTTTATTTGGTGAATTTTAGGAAAGTGTGATTCACCTGAAGATCACATACAGAACACTACTGTGACACATTCTTGAGTACTGCTAAAGTGTTTGGGATACCCATCAGGTTGGGTTAAAGAAAAACATCAAATCAGTTCAGACGCATGGTGCTAGATATGTTACCGGTAGATCTGATCATCACAGAGGTGTTCTTGAGATTCTTTGTGAACCCAAATGGGAATCCCAGGAGTGAGTCAACACACTTTTCGCGGAACATTACTGAGAAAATTCAGAGAACCAGCATTTGAAGTTGACTGCAGAACAGTTCTACTGCTCTCAAAGTAATTTCAGATGTTGTTGTTGTTGTTGTGGTCTTCAGTCCTGAGACTGGTTTGATGCAGCCCTCCATGCTACTCCATCCTGTGCAAGCTTCTTCATCTGCCAATACGTACTGCAGCCTACATCCTTCTGAATCTGCTTAGTGTATTCATTTCTTGGTCTCCCTCTACGATTTTTACCCTCCACGCTGTCCTCCAATACTGAATTGGTGATCCCTTGATGCCTCAGAACATGTCCTACCAACCGATCCCTTCTTCTAGTCAAGTTGTGCCACAAACTCCTCTTCTCCCCAATCCTATTCAATACCTCCTCAGCAGTTGTGTGATCTACCCATCTAATCTTCAGCATTCTTCTGTAGCACCACATTTTGAAAGCTTCTATTCTCTTCTTGTCTAAACTATTTATCGTCCATGTTTCACTTCCATACATGGCTACACTCCATACAAATCCTTTCAGAAACGACTTCCAGCCATTTAAATCTATACCCGAATTTCTCTTCTTCAGAAACGCTTTCCTTGCCATTGCCAGTCTACATTTGATATCCTCATATATATTTCACATAAGGACCACAAAAATAAGAAAAGTGAAATTAGGGTGGCATGAAGGCATATAGACAATTACTTTTGCCACTATCTATCTGTGAAGAGAACTGTGAAGAAAATGACTAGTAGTAGACCTATATCTTTTGGAAGTGGTATAAATTGGACTTCCCCCCCCCCCCCCCCCCCCCCCCCCCATACCCCAATTCTAATTACTCCTTAGTAGAGATGTGAATCCACGTTGAGGTAGAGTACATAGCTGAGTGCCTTTACTGTACCTCCTTTTCTGCATTTCGGATAAATGGCCCAGTATGACAATCTTGGCGATAAAAATTCTGAACAAATCTGAAATTCAGTCTCCCAGTGATAAGTGATATCACACCAGTTTTCCCCTGAATGTAAACAACTGACCTTTTCTCACCACTATTACTACCCTTTTTTTTGGGGGGGGGGGGGGGGGGGGGGTGCAAGAGTTTGCAGCATAGAATTGTGTTGTGCTTAGTGGCAGGATACTGTGGGTAACTGAAAATTCTGGGGAGCTCAAATTCCAACTCACCAATGTAGGTAGACACATGTTAACAAGGAAAGTAATAGGCTCTCAGTAGGCTGTCTGCAATTGGCTATGGGAGCATGTGAGATGTGATCCTCAAAAGTGCCGGCAAACACAGAGTAGTCCAATGCAGGCATGTCATTTATCTGGTTATCATTAACAGGGTGGGCTGATGGTTTGCTGATAGATGCAGTACAACAAAACTGAGACGGTCCAGGGTGCAGGGAGCATGTCTGCATTGTACCACACCACGGCAAATGTGCTGATGTTGTCAGTCCGTACCAGGATGACACTGCTGGGTACACATGTGGTGATGATAGCCCAGATGCTGAAAAATGCGCCAGTGTCATCAGTTTGTACCACAATAATGATGACAAAGGGTCTGCACGCAGTGACTTAAGGCCAGACCACAGCCAACATGCCAGTGTTTTCAGTCTGTCGACAGGCCTGTGGTCAGTGCTAGTGATGACAGCATCACCGAAGGTGTTGGCACAGGCCCACCTTACAATGGTTCCAGTATTCCTAAAGAGGAAGAAGTGATGCTGATAAGTATCATGTATGTGTGTAAGAGACATATGCAGGCATCAATAATAATAATGATAATAATTCCTGGTACTTACATGGAAAATCATCGGCATTGGTTAGCCACATAGGGATTTCTGCCGTTCAGAATGATGATCATCGTCATTAATCAGAAACTTGGATTTTAATATTTATCCATCTTTCCATCAATATCTATCTCAATGCGAACAGGGGTGGCATCATTTGGAGTAATGGCTTTCAATATTTTACGCAGCTTGGTAGTAACATACCCATCTGTGTGAGTGGTCTAGTCAGGTCTCGCATCATCATCATCCTTATTCAGATTAATGGATTCCAATATTTGATCTAGCTTGGCATAGGCATTGATCTCCTTGTGAGTGCGTGTGGCAACAACAGTACCTAGAACAAAGAAAAGAACATCTCATAAGTAATGCAATTAATGCTGAGAAATATAAAGTACATATTTGTGATAGGAGCCCATTCGTGTGTAGCAATTTGTGTACCTATCCTTTGTTATTATTATATCTAGGTCTCCTAGAAAAACCACATCTCGTAAGCACCATATGCGTGTATAAAATACTCTTATGTGAAATATCATTTATGGAAGTCAAGCATCAGTCAAGTCCTTGGAGGTCACGTAAGTGACTTGATCAAGCACAGGTATTTAAAAAACATGCACACACACAGAGATGGGTCACATATTACTTCATTTTTGTGCTCACCTTGATGTGTTGCTGCAGGCAGAGTGGTGGGTGTCATAGGCTGCCCTTCTTCCATTCCAATGGGTGCAATCTCGGTGACCTCATATTGAGGACATCTGCCTGCAGCAGCAACATCCATGGCACTGTGTTTCATCTTTGGAAATGTTTTCCCAATACAGACTGAAAACTAAGTCATATCTCACACCACAATGTATTATATTTATTAGAACATAGATACCATCAGCTTGTCAGTGGAGGCAATGATACAAGAAGACAATATTAGTTCATGTCATCTCAGCCACTGCATCACTATCTTAGCTTATCTTATTCTCCATGCCACTGTGCTGGTTCTCGATCTATGGCAAGATCAGCACATCATACCTGAGCACGTGTCTGGTAGTTGCAGTTGATGCATGGTAGGGACACTTCCCACACTATTGCGAAGAGCATCTGGCTTGCTCCATAGAGGACTCGCTTCCATCAGTATAAAGGAGGACTGGGAGAGAGGTGGTTTATAAAGTAAGTCTCTCGCCCCCCCACCCTCCCTCCCTCCCTCTCTCTCTCTCTCTCTCTCTCTCTCTCTCTCTCTCTCTCTCTCTCTCTGCGACACACACACACACACACACACACACACACACACACACACACACACACACACACAGAGAGAGAGAGAGAGAGAGAGAGAGAGAGAGAGAGAGAGAGAGAGAGAGAGAGAGAGAGAGAGAATCCTAAATGAGTCAAATCTTAATAATATGATTAAATTCTGATCTTAACACTTCCTTTGACAAATTGGTCAACAGCAGGGAGTCATGATCTTAATGATCTTAGTGCTGTAGTTTTATCAATGTGGACATTCCTCCGCAGGGTTTTATTCCATGCAGAGTGCCACTGGTAAAGCATTCGAGTGTGTACCATTTGTTAACAGCTGCATCATGAACTGGGTACAGCACACCAGAGAAATGTGTACTAGGGGCAACATAAAAGTGTAATCTCGAATCATTGATTTAAAGGTGCACACAGAAAAGCATTATACAGAGGGAGTAATCAAGATTTGTAGGACATTTAATGCAATCTCTAGACATAGGAGAAAGAAGACAATACAGGGTGAGAAAGCTAAGACAGGTGACCTCAAATATATCCAGAAGGAACAAATATAGAGATGTACTGTTTTTGATAAGTTATAGTGGAGAATATGGTGAATTTACTGATGTCTGCAACTAATTTTCATCATTTATAGTTGCCAAATTACGACATACACTTTACTTTTTAAATGGAACTATGTGCTGTTTTTTCTGTGACATTTGAAGGAAGCTATTGAAAGAACTTCAGTGACATAACATGTACGGAACATGATCAAATAGTATCAAGATAACAGTGCTGCAAACTACTGTCGTACTGCTAGGAGAAGAGGTTCCACAAATGACTGTCCCATTATACCAAATGTAAGCAAGCACAGAGCTCAGGTACCGTTTGTGTATTTATTATCACAGACGCCACACCAGGCACTCAAAATGCTGACACTGAGCGTTCCTACAGGCTATAAAATGATTCTAGAGAAACAATACTGCACACTAAATTACATAAAGAATTAACGGGAGCATAAGGCATTTCATGCCTTCAGAAGTAGTCAGTGTTTCCTAACATTCTTGTTTTAATTTTCACTGCAGGTAAAAGTATAGAGGTGTTAAATTCGGTGAGTGTGCAAACTGTCTTGTGTTTCTTGAACGACCATTCCAACGCTCTCAAAATGTTCTCTTACGAGAGTCTGTCATTACACGTGCGGAATGGGAGAGACATCTGTGATGTTGGTACCACAATGACTGGCATATGTCCAGTAGGATGCCTCCTAATAACTGCAGCATCAGCACATTTTAGGAAATTCACAATACCCGAGTGTATTTAGATCCCCATTAATCAAACAGGAACCAATCATGCGGTTCTGGAAAACCAGCACCAAATGTTGATAGACAAAGAGTGTTGTTATTATTGACTTCGTTGAGGCAGTGCAGATTTTTGACTGATGATTAGTGCATACTGCAGAGACTGACTTGCTCATAGTATATAAACAATGCTTCTCCCTTAAGCAAAATTTTGCATAGATATGCAGTATCAATTTGCACTTTTCACAGATAACATTCAGAGGACAGCAACCAATTTTAAAATAATTGTCGTGAAGCTGTAGATGCAATTAAATGTGAAAAGGATGAAATGGGGTGGAATGTGTTTGCAGAAAACTCATTTGGTTAACCTCTCTCATATTTCAAGTGGCCTCTTAGTGAGATTTGCATTGTGTGTTACTGCTGCTGTGCACGTACCTTTATGATAGGCTAGGTTTTTTGCTGAACGGTGGCTAGTTTAACATCACACAGGGACACAATGGTTTATTTTATTGATATTAGATTTTAAAGTTCTAACACTTTTAATGTTTTGTTTTTTGTTTTTAAAAAAAATCTAGAGCTCTCCGGTATCCGCATAGCATAGATAGGACTCGGACAATTGTCGTGCCACTAGTTTATATAAGGAATGTATGACGTGTGTGTTTTGGGATTTTATGAAAATGCTCTACCTCTCACCATTAAAGTCTTTGTCTGAAGGCTTCTATTTGGGCAATCATGGCCCATGAATATCACTTGGCTGTAATTTGATAGGCAGATGGCTGCCGCCGATGTGGTTGATCTTGGCTTTAACAGATAGCTCCTAAGACGTTTGCG
The DNA here is from genome assembly GCF_023897955.1 of Schistocerca gregaria. Taxonomy (NCBI): domain Eukaryota; kingdom Metazoa; phylum Arthropoda; class Insecta; order Orthoptera; family Acrididae; genus Schistocerca; species Schistocerca gregaria. The sequence continues at coordinate 281,138,206 of NC_064931.1, forward strand.
TACACGAGCTGATCACAGGTTTTAGCTTATGGCGGATAATGTTGGTTATATTTAATTTGGTGGTATTCTTTTAGAGATTTGATGGGTTGAAAAATTTTATCATGAAGGAACTCCCCTCCCTATTATTTATTTTATACTGACACAGGGTTTGAGTTGTGTTTAGTGCCATTACTGGCTTTAGGCACAGTATGGCAATGTAAAAACTTTGGAGTTTTTAAAAAATATTTTAGTGTTAACGTATACGGAAGTACTATTCTGATTGCTAGTCATAGCTGATAGGCTTCAGATAGATTATATAATGGTAAGACAGAGATCTAGGAACCAGGTTTTTAATTGTAAGACATTTCCGGGGGAAGATGTGGACTATGACCACAATCTATTGGTTATGAACTGTAGATTAAAACTGAAGAAACTGCAAAAAGGTGGGAATTTCAGGAGATGGGACCTGATAAACTGACTACACCAGAGATAGAACAGAGTTTCAGGGAGAGCATAAGGGAACAATTGACAGGAATGGGGGAAAAAATACAGTAGAAGAAGAATGGGTAGCTTTGAGGGATGAAGTAGTGAAGGCAGCAGAGGATCAAGTAGGTAAAAAGACGAGGGCTAGTAGAAATCCTTGGGTGACAGAAGAAATATTGAATTTAATTGATGAAAGGAGAAAATATAAAAATTCAGTACATGAAGCAGGCAAAAAGGAATACAAACGTCTCAAAAATAAGATTGACAGGAAGTGCAAAATGGCTAAGCAGGGATGGCTAGAGGACAAATGTAAGGACGTAGTGGCTTATCTCACTAGGGGTAAGATAGATACTGCCTACAGGAAAATTAAAGAGACCTTTGGAGAAAAGAGAACCACTGGTATGAATATCAAGAGCTCAGATGGAAACCCAGTTCTGAGGAAAGAAGGGAAAGCAGAAAGGTGGAAGGAGTATATATAGAGGGTCTATCAAGGGCGATGTACTTAAGGACAATATTATGTAAATGGAAAAGGATGTAGATGAAGATGAAATGGGAGATAAAATACTGCGTGAAGAGTTTGACAGAGCACTGAAAGATCAAATTCGAAACAAGGCCCTGGGAGTAGACAACATTCCATTAGAACTACTGACGGCCTTGGGAGAGCCAGTCCTGAAAAAAACTCTGAGCAAAATGTATGAGACAGGTGAAATACCCTTAGACTTCAAGAAGAATATAATAGTTCCAATCCCAAAGAAAGCAGGTGTTGACAGATGTGAAAATTACCGAACTATCAGTTTAATAAGTCACAGCTGCAAAATACTAACGTGAATTCTTTACAGACGAATGTTGACTGTAATACTCTCTTTCAAATTCTGAAGGTGGCAGGGGTAAAATACAGGGAGTGATACGCTATTTACAATTTGTACAAAAACCAGATGGCAGTTATAAGAGCCGAGGGACATGAAAGGGAAGCAGTCGTTGGGAAGGGAGTGAGACAGGGTTGTAGCCTCTCCCCGATGTTATTTAATCTGTATATCGAGCAAGCAGTAAAGGAAACAAAAGAAAAATTCAGAGTAGGTATTAAAATCCACGTAGAAGAAATAAAAACTTTAAGGTTCGCTGATGACACTGTAATTCTGTCAGAGACAGCAAAGGACATGGAAGAGCAGTTGAACGGAATGGACAGTGTCTTGAAGGGAGGATATAAGATGAACATCAACAAAAGCAAAATGAGGATAATGGAATGTAATCTAGTTAACTTGGGTGATGCTAAGGGAATTAGATTAGGAAATGAGACACTTAAAGTAGTAAAGGAGTTTTGCTATTTGGGGAACAAAATAACTGATGATGGTCGATGTAGAGAGGATATAAAATGTAGACTGGCAATGGCAAGGAAAGTGTTTCTGAAGAAGAGAAATTTGTTAATATCGAGTATAGATTTAAGTGTCAGGAAGTCGTTTCTGAAAGTATTTGTATGGAGTGTAGCAATGTATGGAAGTGAAACATGGATGATAAATAGTTTGGACAAGAAGAGAATAGAAGCTTTCAAAATGTGGTGCTACAGAAGAATGCTGAAGATTAGATGGGTAGATCACACAACTACTGAGGAGGTATTGAATAGGATTGGGGAGAAGAGGAGTTTGTGGCACAACTTGACTAGAAGAAGGGAATGGTTGGTAGGACATGTTCTGAGGCATCAAGGGATCACCAATTTAGTATTGGATGGCAGTGTGAAGGGTAAAAATCGTAGAGGGAGATCAAGAGATGAATACACTAAGCAGATTCAGAAGAATGTAGGCTGCAGTACGTACTGGGAGATGAAGAAGCTTGCACAGGATAGAGTAGCATGGAGAGCTGCATCAAACCAGGCTCAGGACTGAAGACTATAACAACAGTCATAATTACACTCTGTTAGATGTTATATGCTCAGTATATTATTATTAAATTACACGTGAATGCATGGGGCACATGATCATGCAGCGCCCCCTACTGAGGGTGCTTCCCTGCTAGTTGACTTTTTTAGCGTCAGTATACACTCTGCTTCAAGACTGCTTGTGTCGCAGTCATATGTTATTCGACACTTCCTTTGAGTTATCAATGCTGTACACCTGGTTGGTTAGGAAGAAGTTAATGTTTGTGGTATGTAACTCATATGACCAGATCTCATTTTCTGTAACATTGAGACGTGTTGAGTGTGCTGTTCACTTATGTTTTGTACTTTTTTGTAACAGATGACTGAAGATGGGAGTAATCCCAAAACACCTAACATGTTCTAACAAAAGAGTCAGTTGAACATCTCATGACTTTATTGAGATTGTACAGCATTGGTTGCCAATTATTAAAATAAAAATTATCACAGGCCTCAGACAGTATTTTATGTCCTGTATATCAAAATTTTCATTGCCTTCATTCCAATGTACAGTTGATGGTAGTCACTACTCACAATTGCAAATTCATCTGACGTGTTTAGTAATAGCTGTGGTCGCCACAGTGCATCATCACAAGAATAACACCGGCACTACAATATCGTATTTATCTGCCGATACCAAGGTGTGCGACTTTCAAGCTCAATGTCTGATCTGTATGGGAATACACATAAAGGATATTTGAGTACAGATCGTAGACATATGGCTAACAACATAGGGACGTTTGGGTCTGCCCATGAGTCATGCACAGATAGCCAAATTGTAAGGTGACCGCTCGCGCGATAAGCGGGAAATCCAGGTTCCAGTCCCGGTCTGGCACAAATTTTCATTGTCATCATTCCATTCTACAGCTGATGGTAGTTATTCTTTGCAAGTGCGAATTCACCTGATGTGTTTAGTAACGACTGTGGTCGCCACAGTGCATCATCGTCAGAATAACACCGGCACTACAATATACATGGTTCTTCACATTTGATGAGGAAGCCATGTAAAAGGGGGCTGTGTCCTATACAACGACGTGTTAAGCAGATCTCATCAGTTATAACTCATCGGAAGGAGGTGCGCCACAGCCTTACAGCCCTTTCTATTGATCTAAATGTGTTACCCATTGTGCCCAGCTGCTCTCCCTTCCACAGACACATTATGAGCCTTCTCAGCAACGACATCAAAGCACATAGTGAGATAGGGCAGTGGATTACATTTAGAAGGGCACATCTCCCTGGCTGTGGTATCAGCTAACTCACTCCCATGAATTCCCAAATATCCTGGTACTCAGTAGAATGATACCTCACTTCCCTATCTTTGTAGCTGGAGAAGATAATCCTTGTTTGCTTTATCTGCTGAACAAATATGCTGGGCGGTCTATAGGATACTAAGAGAATATGAGCAGTATCTTGAAGTTTTCCCGGCGTATTGATTGGTCCATCATATCCGGCTGCAAGCCCGAAATATGATGGACCAGAATATGAGCAGATCAGGAATTTCAAACCATGATCATGTTTCATCTTAGCCACAGTTTTATGAATCACACAGAGTTTAGTGTCAAATACAGTAAACTCTCTGGGCAGGCGAACTCTGAAGGCACAGGCAGGAGAAACAATTGAGTAACTAGTAGTCTCCCCATTTTGAAGCCATCTGTATATACTGTGTCAAATTATAGTGCTCAATTAAAATGGTAAAAAAATTATTCCTAAAAACATAGTCTGGAGTTAGCAGTTTGTTGCAGACTGTCATATCTAAAATTATACTGGGCTTCATTAACAACCAGAGTGGTGCTTTGCTCCAACCCTGCCTCTGTATGTTTATTAGAGACACTCCTATATATGTTAAATGTTGCAAGTAGGATCTATCCTGCAGCACAGTTCCTCCCATTTGAACATTTTGTGATGTCCAGTGTTTAAAGGGCTCTTATTTTTAATTCAGTGAGATGCGGCAGCCAAGTCAATTCTCTATCAAATATGAGTCCCATGAACATTACCATGTCATTAAAATGTAAAACGGCATCCCACACACTTAGTTCAGAGGAAGTAAAAACAACATCCCACAGTATTAGTTCAGGGGAAGCAAAAAGAGAACAATCACAATTAAAATCAACACACACAGTTTTCTCATGAGAAAAATTAAAACTTTTTCTAGCAGACCATACTTCTTGTCTCATAAGTGTCAATGGTATGTAATTGATGGGAAGAATATGTCAGATTACAACAGAAGCAGGCACTCAAAAACAATCAGCAATTCTCATAAAACTCACAACAGATGATATGCTCTTGATTGTAACTGTGACTGAAGTCATGAATAAATTCTTCCCTGAGAAATACAGTTAACTAGAGACAATCTGTTGGAAAGAGCATTTCTGACTCTGAATCTAAGATGATGTTCGGCAAGGAAGGGTAATAGAACAATGAGGAGACGAGCACAAAATCCGCATTTGTGTAATTAACAGATGATATTATGTCTCCCTACAGTGTCACTTGCCTTTTCAGTGTCCAAAAAGATTGACAATAAATGCTGAATTTTTTGGAATGCCTCCTGTATAGCAGTGTCCAATTGGGTTGGGTTATGAAGAGTGGAACCTTATCTTATGGAAGTGACTTACAAGATTTCTGATGGGTGGATATGGTGTTATGGGCGCTCAACAGTGTAGTCTTTAGCGCCCAATGATTTCTGGATTGTTGAGTCTACACAACGCAGAAGTTGATCATCCACTATAGCATTTATCTGAATATAGATGCCTGCTGAACATGGGGGCAATGGTAAATTTTTGCACAGCAACATGGGGTCTTTCTACGCCATTGACATGAAAGCTTGCATTCATGCTCTTACAGACTCTTTACAGTGGAAAGTGGTAGACGTCTTCCACTTTAGCATCGCTTCCCAGTTTCTATTCACCTTATACAAAGAACAGAACTAAAGTTAAAATCACCCAAAAACAGGCAGCGTGCAGAAGACTCCAACATAATCCAAACATCTGGAGGTGGCAAAGTGTTTGGAATTGTGAGGGTATTTCAAAATCAAATGCCACTGGGACTGGAAACAGGAAGCAATAAACTTTCATTGAGTCAGCAAATGTGGGATATATGGTGTTCAAAAGCACATATCCAAACTGGCTGCAACAAAAACACGAAGTGCCAAGTATATATAGCGAATTTATCTTTAAGTTTGGGTTCAAGGGAAGGTTAGATAATGAGGAAACTGAGCTTTTACATCTGCAGACTGGGTAGGTGGAGGCCCACTACATGTGTGAACTGCTGCTTCATGACAGGCTGCTTAGCGAATTCCCATGTTGGCCAGTAGGAAGAGTAAAACAGAGGCCTGTCCTAAGCAGCCCAGTTTTTGATCAGAAGGCCATAGTTAATGACCTGCCAGTTCTCCTTGCTGCCAATGTAGATCCTACTGCCATAAATATAGGTAGTTTGAAAAGCAAATTATTAGTAGATATCAGTTCCATGATTTTAGTTACTGCAGAAGAGTATTTGCAGGTCCGCCAAAGAAAAATATGGCAGGGTGGAAAATTGCTAATGTGAAAATTTTTGGGGCTACTGGAAAGATATCCAAAGTTATTCATCAGGAAGTGACATTATCTGTGTAAATTGTGAATGTGACAATGGAGCACATACACTTCTAATAACTCCTAAACTCAGGGTAAACCAACTGGTTGGCGTTGATTTTCTAAATGTATATTGCTCTGAGGTAAATTCTGAGCTGTGCTCTACGAAAATGTAGAGTGGAGGTAAGATTGCAGTGGTACCATCCTTACAGAAAAGGAGCCAGATACGGGAACCTGTGAATGTAAGAGAAAGGCCAAAAGTAATGACAAAAATTATACTCAAAATATTAAGTTGTATAGCTTGAGAGTTCAGAGAGCAGCAGGAGAGGTATGTAGGGCTTATCACAGTGAAAAGGTTTTCAGGGAGAGATAAAGATGAAGCAGATGAATGGAGCCCAGTGGGCAAATGTGGTTCTAATGGAAAAGGATGGGTGGGTGGGGGGGGGGGTCCACACTTTGAGACTTCACAGCCTTGTAACTGTGCATACCTCAGCTAGCTAGAGCCATTCTTCCTTTCTCGTTCTAGGATCTTTTGTGATCTATTTTCTGCATTTTGTTCTTAAAAGTGCAAGGAGCTTCCCACTTGGTAATCTATCTTGACATTCGAGGGGAAATATGAAACAGGGGTGATATGAGTCAAGCTGTAGGTGTAAAGATTGACATGTAAGCTGTAAGCAACAAACGGTTGCCAAAATTCTGAGATACAAAACTATGAGTGTAGCTAAACCAGTATTAGGGCGACATAAACTGAAGGAGTGAACGAGCAAATAACTTTGGGAATATGGTTTAAAATTAAATGGTTGATGGTGTTGTAATGAGGTAAAAAATGTTCTGATGCAAAAGTAGAAGGCAAAGTGTTGATGAGATGTATGCACTGTAATGATTTTGAATTTAGTGCTTGAAAGTGCTGAAGCTATGTGATAAAGAACTTGTATATAATGTGAAGTAAGTAGGTAACAGAAGCTGAGGTTGGCAATGGGCCAGCCTATTAGATAAGTAACTGTGCGAGCTGGACGGAGATGCCACTAGCGAAAGACATACAAGTTAAGTGGAGTAAATTGTCAAGTTTACAGAAGGCCTATGTGTTAACAAAGACTGAGTAGCCATGAGCACTGGACTAAGAATTGTTTGGACTAACATACAATATACCGTTGCAGGTACACAAAGGTAAGGTGGAGAAATGTCACACTCTCCAAAACATGCAACATAAATTAGTTAGGAGGGCAATCATTACAAACATTTAATAATGAAGTTCATGGAAACAAATTGCACAATTCTGTCCATGCAAATAATATGAATGATTCCTAGAAAAGTTTTCAGTGTTTTCCTAATGTGAAGGACCATTTTCCTTGACTTCCGGAAGGCGTTCAATACAGTTCCGCACTGTCGACCGATAAACAAAGTAAGAGCCTACGGAATATCAGACCAGCTGTGTGGCTGGATTGAAGAGTTTTTATCAAACAGAACACAGTATGTTGTTATCAATGGAGAGACGTCTACCGACGTTAAAGTGACCTCTGGTGTGCCACAGGGGAGTGTTATGGGACCATTGCTTTTCACAATATATATAAATGACCTAGTAGATAGTGTCAGAAGTTCCATGCGGCTTTTCGCGGATGATGCTGTAGTATACAGAGAAGTTGCAGCATTAGAAAATTGTAGCGAAATGCAGGAAGATCTGCAGCGGATAGGCACTTGGTGCAGGGAGTGGCAACAGACCCTTAACACAGACAAATGTAATGTATTGTGAATACATAGAAAGAAGGATCCTTTATTGTATGATTATATGATAGCGGAACAAAAACTGGTAGCAGTTATTTCTGTAAAATATCTGGGAGTATGCGTGCAGAATGATCTGAAGTGGAATGATCATATACAATTAATTGTTGGTAAGGCGGGTGCCAGGTTGAGATTCATTGGGAGAGTCCTTAGAAAATGTACTCCAGCAACAAAGGAGGTGGCTTACAAAACACTCGTTCAACCTATACTTGAGTATTGCTCATCAGTGTGGGATCCGTACCAGATCGGGTTGACAGAGGAGATAGAGAAGATCCAAAGAAGAGCAGCGCGTTTCGTCACAGGGTTATTTGGTAACTGTGATAGTGTTAAGGAGATGTTTAAGAAACTCAAGTGGCAGACCCTGCAAGAGAGGCGCTCTGCATCGCGGTGTAGCTTGCTTGCCAGATTTCGAGAGGGTGTGTTTCTCGATGAGGTATCGAATATATTGCTTCCCCCTACTTATACCTCCCGAGGAGATCATGAAAGTAAAATTAGAGAGATTCGAGCGCGCACAGAGGCTTTCAGACAGTCGTTCTTCCCGCGAACCATACGCGACTGGAACAGAAAAGGGAGGTAATGACAGTGGCACGAAAAGTGCCCTCCGCCACACACTGTTGGGTGGCTTGCAGAGTATAAATGTAGATGTAGATGAAAGTGAGCATTACGGCTCAAATTACAGAATAGGAATCTGGGTCACGATTACTGAACTTGGTGACAGGTTAAGATCGAAGGTGGTGGTCTGACACCATGGAAAAACTGATTTAGATATTGTACTTCCAACAAGTTGGGAACGAGAGCCAACAAGCAGACAACAGCACGGAGAGAGTGGGAGGAGTCAATGACATCACCTCAATGCACTGATTGCCATTGCTGTCCTGTATCCCACGAGTATGGTGGTCCTCAAGATGAAAGAAGGACTACTTTCCCAATTATTTCCAGTGTTCAAAGTGATGACATGTGTAAGAAAATGAACAGACATGACTGTAGGAAATAAAGCGTGCAAAGTGCTGAGCCTTAGATGAGAATACTTTGTGAACAATGTTTATAGTGTGTATGATGCAGTACTACTGTGTGTGAAGGTACATGAGCATGGCATACTGTGGCAAGCTGTTGACCACTCAATTGTTGTGGTATTATCATTGCTGATGACACTCTGGCTGACTTGGAGAATATCAGATTACTTAATTGCAGCTGTCCTAACTATCATGGCAAGTTGTGAGAAGTCTCACATGGCAAAGAGCATTAATGGTATCTTTTCAACAAAGACATGCTGTATTGTGGCATTTATAAAACATAAACCCTTATGCAAGTCACGATGTCTGAGCGAGCTACACAAATTCTGCTAAGTGACATCTCTGAACTTGTTTTGATGTAATGACGAATGTACAAACACTTTAATTTGAGGACATTGGGCCTCAACAATATAGTTCAGTTCTCTATCAGAACTACTTGTTGCTCAAATTCCCAAAGCGTGGTTGTGATGAAAGATTCATTAGGCAGATTCACATGTTGGAGTGCAGTATGTGGATAACTGTACTAGAGATCAGCTCAGGTGATTTGTACAGGATGGAGCAATGTGGCTGACTGGCAAAGATGCAGTACTGGCAGGTAGATCAGTGCAATCATAGTGCTATGCAGCCTTGTAAACTGGCATCTATTGTAACAGTGATTTATGTATAACAGTATGTTGTCAAGTACGGTAGGGTTTGCCATCTCGCATTCTCTCACAGATGGCCGATGTAACTTTGTTGTATTCTGCACCAATTCACCGTGTAAATTAATCTGGTTGGAAGAGGACATTGAAAGTGTTACAGGTTGCCCACTAATGATTGTTTCACCTCAACAGCCACTCATCAAATCAGTGTGCAGCACACCTTGATTCTGAATTGTTCTATGTATATTTTTGCCTGTTACGTACAATGTTCCACTGAAATTGGTCACTGAACCGTACCCAGTCTTTACGGTGTTTACAAGAGCCCAGCTCAGTAAACTGCGGTTCACCAGACTTGTAGCCAGCCAACCAAGACTAAGTTCTCTACGCGTTTGCCATTTGGCATGACTCAGGAGGTACATATGGTTTATCAAATTCCATAGAGGCAGTGAGTATTACCCCCCTTCTGGTAGAGATTTACCTTTTATTGTTTATAATTTTACTGACAGACACAAATTGCTCTGTACAGAAATCACATGTCCATCTCTTTTGGATGAATGTTAAACATCAATCAACAATCTGTTTGAACCACTCAAAGTTTTTTAGTTTAAAGAATCATGAGCCATTTTGGTCCCATGACAGGAAAGAAACTTCCACTAAAACTGAGCTTTGGATACCCTGCTAACCTCTATAAACAGCACTTGAAAAAGTGTCCCATACTGTTACATGAGATGGAGAATAAATCTTAGAAATACATGACCCAAAGACTGGAAGCACAGTTATTAAGATAACACAGACTTAGTAGTAAGACTTTTTTTTTATAAGTAAATCAAAGATATTCCACAGAAATCATTCAAATATATGTATTAATGTGCTCGCTTTCTGAAGAGGAGATATAAGATCTCTATACAGAATCATTCCCTGATAAATAACAGCAAATCCCACTACGAGATGATAATGGAGAATTTTAATGGTGAAGCAAGACAAAAAATAATAAATGATTCTTGAGTGACTTTGCTGAGAACAACATTTCTGACCTTGACAAATTATTCTAATAGAAAAAAAAAACACAAAGACCAGATGGCAATAAAGATCAAATCAGCTACATTTTGCTAGTCATAAAAAATGTATCATTCTTGATTTTCAAGTGCTTACAGAGAAGTAAGATATGAAAACTGAAAACAGATACGTATCTGGGCAGTGTGACAGGCAGTGAATGAGAAACACAGGTGACAAAATTTTATTTAAGGCCGAAGAGACATACATAATTAACCAGACACAGATGAAATGAATACGTATGTGACAAAGATATGTTCACAAAAGGCAACAGAACCTACCAATACCGAACACTGACTTTGTCCCATAACTTTATGGTGATGTGGCATGTGACATCACATGTGTGCAAATAACAAGAGAGCAGAACTCTGAAAATATTTCATTTTAATTTTTATTAATCTTTGGTACAAATGTTGTGGTGACAGACAGTTCTGCAGCGTAGGCCAAGTCCTAAGTTACATTGTAAGGTGACAGTTCGGTTGTTAGTTGGGAAAGCCAATGCACATGAACAACAAATCTTGCATGTGCTGGCATAATGACCTGTAGTGTAGCCCAAAATCTATGTTAGGGTGAAATGTGATGATGATGACGATTGGTTTGTGGGGCACTCAACTGCGTGGTTATCAGTGCCTGTACAATGTCCCAATTTTTACACAGTCCAATCTTGGTACTGTCACAAATGATGATGATGATGATGAAATGATGAGGACAACACAAACACCCAGTGCTTGAGCAGAGCAAATCCCCAACCCAGAAAGGAATCAAACCCGGGACCCTGTGATCCGGAGGCAACAACGCTATCCACTAGACCACAAGCTGCGGACAGGCTAAAATGTGACAGTATGGTAGCAAGTTGTAAAGCAGTAGCAAACATTTCAGTTAATAAAAATATTTTGCAGGTAGAGAGAAAGCAGCAGAATGACAACTATGTGAGAGATCAAATCAAACAATAACAGGAAGATGAAAAAGTATGCTGAAGTAAACAAAACTATTCAGAAAGGTCTTTGATATGAAACTGATGAGAAACTTAATTGGAAGAAACACATAACTGATGATCTGCTGAAAAGGTTAGACTCAGCTACTTAAGCTATTAGGGTTATTGCAAATTTTGTTGATAAACTCTGTACGAGCCCTAATCTCTCTTATCTTATCTTTGTGGTCTTTTCGCGAAATATAAGTTGGTGGCAGTAAAATTGTATTGCAGTTAGACTCAAATGCTGGTTCCTTAAATTTCCTCAGTAGCGATTCATGCAAAGAAACCCTCCTTTTCTCCAGAGACTCCCACCCGAGTTCCTGAAGCATTTCCATAACACTCGTGTGATGATCAAACCTATCAGTAACAAATCTAGCAGCCCGCCTCTGAATTGCTTCTATGTCCTCCCTCAATCCGACCTGATAGGGATCCCAAACGCTCGAGCAGTACTCAAGAAGAGGTTGTATTAATGTTTTGTAAGTGGTCTCCTATACAGATGAACCACATCTTCCCAAAATTCTACCTATGAACCGAAGACAACTATCTGCCTTCCCCACAACTGCCATTACATGATGGTCCCACTTCACATCGCTTTGCAGTGTTACGACCTAATATTTAATCGACGTGACACTACTAACAGAGTATTCAAACATTACGGGATTCTTTTTCCTATTCATCTGCATTAATTTAAATTTATCTATATTTAGATCGTACATACATACCTACATTAATCCTTGTTCCATAGGTCATGAATATGACATTTTGTAATGATGTGGAACATGTCACTTTAGCATATTTTTTTTACAGTTACTACTTTTTATCTAAGAATTCATCTATTGAGCAGAAGGAGTTGTCATTCAGAAATTCTTTTAATTTGCTTTTAAATGTTGGTTGGCTATCTGTCAGACTTTTAATACTATTTGGCAAATGACCAAAGATTTTTGTGGCAGTATAATTCACCCCTTTCTGTGCCAAAGTGAGATTTAATCCAGAATAGTGAAGATCATCCTTTATTCTAGTGTTGTAGCTAGAAAGGGGTGAATTATACTGCCACAAAAATCTTTGGTCATTTGCCAAATAGTATTAAGAATCTGACAGATAGCCAACCAACATTTAAAAGCAAATTAAAAGAATTTCTGAATGACAACTCCTTCTGCTCAATAGATGAATTCTTAGATAAGAAGTAGTAACTGTAAAAAAATTAATTAATTAATTATTTTGTGAAAAGAAAACTTATGTTAAAGTGACATATTCCACATCATTACAAAATGTCGTATTCATGATCTATGGAACAAGGATTAATGTATGTATGTATGTATGTACGATGTGAGAAGACAATGATACGATAAAACAAACAACAGAAAACAATAAGTGCGTGAAGAAACTTATGTTGGGTGGGCACTATGTCATTGTTAAGATGCTAGATAGTAAGTGACAAGAGAAACGATATTGTAAAAGTATTCAAAGACTTCTTTCATGGTTTGTGCAGATCAAGAGATGAATCAGAAACATGGACTGACAGCGATGACACATATGACATTCTAGTGGTAACGATAGATGACATGTTTGAAGCCATTTGAACACAAATGATTCAAATTGGAAGCATAGTACCTTGCAAAATTATTTAAAGAAATCTACAGTGAACAGCAATTCCTCAAAACTGGAACAATCTTATAATCATTGTATTTCACAGCATAGAGAAAAAACTAATACATATTAGCCTCCTACTCATAATTTTTTGATCCATCAATGTGCAAGGACTAGAATACAAATACAAATGTTGGCGGAATTCAGTGCTACATCTGTCTTACAATTTTTTTTCTGTCACTTATAACTTCACTCACCTCTGTTGTAGATTTGCTAGTTCGGAAAATGCCATACTGCATCACACTTCAGAGTCTGTGTTAAACTGCGGTACCCTCTATAACTGACTGGGAAAGTCAGTTCAAACATCAGACAAAGGAAAAGGCATTTCACCTCCAAAAGAACCATGCATTGTAAAGAGATGCAATGTTCGAACGAAGGGCAGTGTCGCTAACACATATACAATAATATATTCAATAAAATCATCATCAATTTCATAAGAAGGGCGTGGGGGAAGGATTTTAGTCAATCAAACTGACAAGCTGCATACCAAAGTGGACATAACTCAATGGATTATTTGCTAGTCAACAACATAATTATGGAAAAGGGCAATGACAATGAAATACTAATCTTTGGACTCAGATTATGAAACAGCTTTTGATCGTAGTACAACAAAATTTTTAGAAACAAAATACCACTTCAATTTATGTTTACATACTGATGAATACATGTGTCAATGATACAGCTTCCACTAGAATTCATCAGGTTAGTGGGAAATTAATAACTGAAACACGAGTCAGGTAAGGAGATTCCATATTACCAAAAGTGTTTGCAGCAGCCAAAGAGGAAGCTTTCAGATCCTTAAACTGGCTGAGAGAAGGAATGCGTGTTAATGGAATATACTTGAGACATCTCTGTTTTGCAAATGATGTGTCATTTGCCTCTAGTGCACAGAAATTATAACAACAAATAAAGAAACTTACAAGCAAGGTCGGAAGTAGACCCAAAAATCAGTTATAAAAAAAAAGTCACTACAATAATGCATAACCAACATCTCAAAAGGAAAACAGTATGGTATACATTAACAATGAAGTGTTAGCATCATCTGACCAGTTAAAAATTAGGTGTTACTCAATGAGCAATGGAGATGCATCATGGGAATTACTAAGTGAGATACAACAACAAATAGATAGATCAGGATAGAGACTGAAATGGATGATGCAGCTATGATTGTAATGAAAGGAAATGGAGACTGGTAGGACACACAGCTAGAAGAATTGGCAGTGGATGGACCAAGATAGTTCTTCACTAGCTTTTAGGAGATAAGCAAAAATAGAGATGTTTACGTAATGGAAGGTGGGTTGATAAAGTACACAACAGGCAGTAGAAACATAAATGTGTATGGGTGAAGACCATAATACAAGGAAAATCTAAAGGAAGCCTTTTCATGATGATGAAAATCAAGTGACATTTCATATTGAACAGTTTCTTTGTTTTGTGATGGAAATTTGTGTATGGCAGCAACAGACCTGTTGGCATTTCCTAACTGCGTGCCACCCAGCTACCAATTGCTCACGAGATCTAATAACACAATTTCTTACGCTATTAACAGGAGTGGCTGCATGGAAACCTGTACATATGTCACATAACCTCATACATACAGCGTATCTCATTCAATTTTTCATATTTTCAATTCTATATTGGAAAGAGAGACACAGAATGTGGCTAGGATGAGTGAACAGAGTGTATTTCAAACAGAAACTGCGATACGTCTTTCTGGGTTGTCGGTACTAACCCAAGAACAAGAGCAAATCCTCCAGTTATATCTCATCTATCTGCCTGACTAGTACATTTAAATGATTTATTTGTCCCTTGACCATTTGGCACAACTGTATAGGACATGTCACATACATTACAGAAATAATATATACACGTATAAATGAATACAACATATGATAGAATTAGGCAAGAATTGAGGAGTAAGTGAAATGGAACACTCATCTTATCAAGAAATTTAAAAATCCGAAACTTGATGTAACCAGCATTCCCAGCGATCATGTAGCTCTATTTCGTATAGTAAAGGCTTTAAAATTCGCTGAGTACAAATACATTCAGTCCAGTTGATATTATTAACACATGATATCTAATATATTACAAAGATATAACACTACATAAATAACAACTTTTTCACTCCTCGTCTACAACAGGAAATGGAAGAAGCCCTTTCACACCCTTCAGCAGCAAAACAAAGACGGGAGTAAATTATGCAATAGCAATGGTAAAATAAATGTAGTTTTCTATATCATCTCAACAAAGACATAACTGCAAAATACAGATGTACTTTTTTGCAGGTATGATTACTACAAATTTATACATAGTATTACCAAAGAGCTTCAATTTGCATAACAGTAAATAGTCCACTCCTTAATACTTGAATCTGGGACTGAATATAGAGACGTTCAGAATACGGTGATATAACTCAACTGGAAAACTTCTCACAATGATACCCGAATAAGGTGCGGTATAGTCTTCAAATAGGTTACTGTTCATATGTCTGACAGATCACTTTTATGTTACGGGAATTGCAAATATGAGTGGCCTTTCATTTCTATAGGATAACTCTCAGGATCCATTCTCCCAATAAAAATGTGCAGCTAGACCAAACCCACATGGAAATCGAAAAATCAAGCTGCTGTCCAAAATTAAAACTATTTGAACAAAAGCAAAATTTCGATGAAATTTCATGTCACGTACTTATACTTACTTTTGTTTGAGAAACCAAAGCGTTGTTTTCGGAAATAAGAGCGTCTATTTCCTCGCACATTGCATCCATCGAAAAATGTAGTGAGGAGCCACAGCGCAAATGTCACCGAAGGTTATGGATTTTGTCAAATTCCTCGTTACTGCAAGGCAATACAACTATTCAACATTTACATCACAACAGACTCCGTAGAATCCATTATACGGACTGACATTCACAATACAAAAACAGTACACTAATTTTCTTCCACTGACACATTCTCGATAACAATAATATTTACAAACGCTCAATTCCTACATGGCGCCAAATTTTCCAGAGATACAAAGTGCATGGCAAACTTCCTCGACCATAGAGATATCTATGTCGAAGGCACATACCTAATCCTTCTCATTACACTGGGAAACAGAAAAATAATTTTTGAATGTTTCGAGCACTTCATGAGGCAATTCCTGCTAATGAATAATTTTTACTAGCTCTGGTTTCTATGATATACATGAGATGGGAGCATTACATATTAACAGATTGAGAGCAAAGGATACATTTTAATTACATACATGTTAACAACAATGAAAGTGCATTTGATTTTTTTAAACTGGTAATTACATGCTAAGAGTTCTAAATTGCTGGAAAATACTTCGCAGGTGGTCGTGTCTGCAGAGAATCATCTGGAGGCCTATTGACTTCGTAGTCTTTTAGCTTGCCTCTTATAATGGAGTTCTGCAGAATCCCTACACAAAGACCTACAGTAATCCGCAAGCATTACTTCATTCCAACGCCCCTGATATCTTGGTTCCATAACAGAAATGTCATGATGGAATCTCTCACCATGTTCATCACTAACAGCTCCACAAGTAGGAGGAAAAAGTCTAGGTGGGAGTGGAGAAAATGGATCTTAAGGGACATGTTGCATCCAACGTTATGGTATTTTTGCAGGAGCACTGTCACCACAAATGCTTGTAGTTGTCATCTCTTTTGCTGCCTAAAAATCTTAGAACAACACCCTTGACGGCTTCCCAAGCTTCCTTTTCTTTCCCCTCCAAAACTTGGTCAAATGCAAGATCCTTTACGAGTTCTCTTATTTGTGGTCCGACAAAAATGCCTTCCTTAACTTTTGTATCACTTAATTTCGAACATTTCTTTCTTGTATACTTAAAGGCCCGTCCTTCTCGGTTCATAACTTTGACAAAGTTTTTCATCAAACCCAGCTTGATATGCAGGCGTGGAAGAAGAACATCTTTTGGGTCCACAAGAGGCTTGGCAACGACATTTTTTTCGCTGGGATGAAGATTTCTTGCAGGCCAGTATTCATTAATATAATGCTATTTCCTATCTCTACTGTCCCACATACATAAGAAGCAGCAATGCTTTGGGTAACCCAGTTGCAATCCTAAGAGTATGGCAATGGCTTTTAGATCACCACAGATTTTCCATTTGAGTTCATGATATTTAATTGAGTGCAAGAGAGCTGTCATATTTGCATATGCCTCCTTCATGCAAACAGCATGACCAACAGTAATAGATGAAAGAAGGTTCCTGTTGTGAAGTAACACAGCTTTCAAACTAAGCTTGGAGGAGTCTATGAATGTCCTCCATGCAGTTGGATCATGGTTCAAGTTCATAGATTTCATCAAGCCATTAATGTTGCAGCAAACAACAAGATTATTTTTCTTCTCAAACAAGGGTATCAGTTCCATGTGACGTTTTGTGTACTGTGCAATTCTCACATTAGTTTGGAGAAGATTCTATTGCTATAATCGAGACCCAAGAATTTCTGCATTCTCCTTTGACAGGCCAAGGTCTCTACTAAGATCACTCCATTCCGCTTGACTCCGTCTGTGCAGTTTATAATCTTTTCCATCAAAATCAGGGTCATGGGATGTGGAAGGCTTGTTTGTTTCTTCTTGTTTCACACTGTCTTCAATTTATACTTCAAACACACAATTTTCGGGTGGAGTAAGAATTGGTAAACTATCCGAATGTGGAATGGCTCGAATAGCAGATGGAAGATTCGAGTACTGAACTGTTCTTCTTTTCTTCATAGAGAATCCTGCCTTTATAGGTGGAGTCAGGCAGAAAAAGCAGTCATCCGTATGGTTTTCTAGGCTCCCACCAAATCATAGGCACAGCGAAATCCATAGATCGTTTCTTCGTTTTCAGCCATTCTCGCAGTATAACTGAACATGGGTTGCAACATATATGTGGACCCCAAGACTTATCCTGGTCTCCTACTTTCATACCGAAATAATACTGACAGGCATTCTTTACAAGAATCGTCAGATTGCGTTTCTGGGATGAAAATGTTATTTCACCACAAATATAACAGAAGTTCTTCACCATATTTACACATTTTCGTGGCATTTTTAGAAATTTTACACTAAAAAAGCACTCGCAAACCAGAAATTTTACATTAATTTGAGTAGAAACTATATGTAATTCACATTCACAGCAACAATATCTATGTTGATGACTTTACAAGCAGCTGAAGAGCATTTGTGTTTCGTTATTTGACAGGAGTGTCAACTCCCCCCCCCCCCCAAAAAAAATCCCCCAAATTTAAAATCTTCACTCTAAAAAATGAAATGTCACTTTATCTTGAAAACAAGAGTTAATCTGTCATTTTTATGGTGATTTTTGAATTCAGCAGATGGAAATACATGTAAATTTACTATTTTTAAGCCCAAAACATTTTCATTGTTGCCCTCTGTTATTTGTGCGATTTAATTTTAGTAATTATGTAACTGACACAATAAACAAAGTCTAACACCTTTTTTTGAACTCGAAATTCTTATGACATATAGACAGCCTGAAATTAATGTGCGCTACTAGTTCAAGAGACATACGAATAGTCGTTGTGAGGGTGAGACCACATGATGCTTTTTTCGGTACAACTTTGAAGATGCGCTTACAATGACGAAATAAATAACCTTCGGTGACATTTATGCCCTTTCTCTTCGCTACGTGTTTCGGTAGATGTTACATGCAGGGAGGCAATAGGTTTATTTCCGAAAACAACACATTGATTTCCACAATAAAAGAAAGTGTGAGTAGGCCTATTTATAATTAAAATTCAACGTTTCCTCGAACCATTGCTTGTACACATGGTTTTAATTTTGTACAATACCCTTGAAATCAGTTTCTTGTAGAAACCTAGAACATTCTGAGCTGAAACCATCGCACAAACGTAATGAGATATCTTGGACAGAATGACCTCTTCCACGCCAATCAGCATGGACTCCGAAAACAACGATCATATGAAACCCATGTAGCACTTTCTCGTGTGACATACCGAAAGCTTTGGATGAAGGCAGTCAGGCAGCTGTAGTATTTCTTAATTTCCGAAAAGCGTTTAAAGAGTTTACAGTTTAGAAGAAGTAAAGGGCAATTAAGGGAAAAGTCTGAGACCTGTGTTGTTCAGCACGCATGTTCCGAAGGAACTTTGCATCGTACTTCTGAACAACAAAGGCACTGCAATATAGTATTTATCGGCCGACACTGGGCAAGCGATATTCAATTAAAATATCTCTCTTTACGAGAATATGCATAATGAAGGTACGATGCAGGCAATAGGCAAATGGTGGATGATATTTGTAAGTTTGGGACTGACCATTAGTCGTGCACGGATAGCTTACTGGTACGGCGACTGCTCACACTAAGAGGGGAAATCCAGATTCGAGTCCCCATCCAGCATGAATTTTCGTGGTCATCATTCCATTACACAGGTGATGGTTGTCCATATTCGCAACTACCCAAACATCTCACAAATTGTATATACAAATTTCAATGGACATAGAATTTTACATTTGCATTGTGCACTCAGACTATCCTAAATGATATTTTACAGTTATTCTGCTGCATTGCGACCGTACTTTTTACTTTTATGTAATTTATCAAGAAGTGCATTTTTTGTTCGGAGTCTCATGCGGAAGTTCATTCGAGAAGCTGTCAGGGGGCTCATGCGCATGTGCACAGCTGAAGTCGCGTTTGATCGGTATCTTCCCCGTTTCCGGTTACTTGGTGTGTGTCTTTCAGCTGTTTGAACATTGAATAGCAAGGAGCCAGAATCCATACAGTAAATTTTGTTTTGGCGCTCTCAAGATGCCAAATTCGTGAGTGCCTTGAGCAGTCTCAGACTGAGCCGTAATTGGAGATAGTCTCCACGTGACCCATGTTTATGTTTCATGACCTTGCTGTTTTCTCTGCATGTACAACTCTCATATCGAAAGAAAACAAAACGGATTTCTTTGTCTGAGAACTGTTGAGCCAATTGAACTGCCTAGCAACCAGCGAATGTCTGTCTATCGATTATTCTTATGATTTTGAAATGAATCCCTGTTGATTTTGAACATTTTCGAACACATTCTAAGTTGATTTCTGAACGAATTGTAAGTTGATTTTTGAATGCGTGCGTAGTGTAGGCCTACGTGATGTTTCTGCCAGGGGAATCCCCGTCGGATGTAGGAAAAGAAAAACACTTGCCCGCAGCAAAAGGGGACACCCGAACGGGTGAATGCCAATCGCTATTTGTTTATGTGGTTGATTGGGTATGCAAATGATCAGCGTTGTTATAATTATTAGCTAAATCTATAGATCCAGACTAGCTGAGTGGAAATAAGCGACTAACAGGAGTAACGGGTAAGAAATGTTACATATTAATCTTCTCGGTGTAACCAAGAAAATGAAATTTAGACAGAAAATTGTTGCCATATCGCTACTCTACTAAAGGCCAGTTGTATAGTTCCCATTTAGCAGCTGCTTAAGTTCTATTCTCGGAATAGCGGAGAAACACGTTGTACGAACACTTTTAACGCATAACTGGAGAATAAGCGTGGGTAACTAAACTAATGATTCTGGCAGGGTTAGTGAAGTTAACTGTAGAATAGTTTTGACAGTGGCAGGAACAGTAATAGAATTAGTGATGACAAGATTGTTTCTTAGAATGTGGAAGGTCAAGAAATGGGGACATCACACAAATTATATGGAAGACTATGACCATTCCAAATTTATATAAAATTTCGCACAACTGCTTTTCGACCTCATGCTAGAGAAACTGGAGTGTATGAATGAAATTTGAAACTATTTTCTAACACAGAACCTCGTGCCTCTAGTAGGCCTAATACGCATCTGATACTGGTACTTCATGAATTATATTTTGTCATGTTATTTATATAAATAAAGAAGATAAAATGACTATTTGTGTCAAAAGAGTCTCCCTTATTTGGGCTACGTAACAATTATTGCAATATTACAAAGGCCTATTTCTCTTTATGTAACAGACAGTGACAAAATAGACGTAATTAAATCGAGAAACCACACATGTCTTGGGTACTATTTGTATGAACAGCTTTTTCAGTATTAGACAACGACATGTTGATTTTTCATGTAGCTAAACGTTAACGAACTTTGATGAACTAATAGATTCTTTCGCTGAAAGGAAAGGATGCCCTGCAAAGCTGTAGCAAGATTACAGAGAAAAAAATGCTGGGACCTAATAACTGAAGAAATGTGTGCCGCCTAGCTTGTCTCTTGTTTTTACTGGTTTTATGTTTCCTTTCTTTAATTTTATCTCGCGCAAAACAGAAATTTATTAGCTAGTAGGCTATAAAGAGTGCAACTCTTCTTCCGGTTACCAATAATCGTATCCAGTATTAACAGTGGGTGGTGTTTTTTTTATTTTTTTATTTTTACTAGGGGTTGTAGAATGTCAAACCGGCCGATTGGGAGCAGGAGAACACAAGAGAACATTTTATTTTCCACTGTCCTGAATATAGGTTTGATGGCTTCCATTACAAAATACACACGTTTGAATTCCACAGAGCGATTGTTAGTGACGTGTGATAGAAGAATGCTGTATGAAGAGGTGTGACACTGCATTTTGGCACATTTAAGACAAAATAACATGTCTTACATGTCCTCGAACATATATGTATTATATATCATACTTTTCAGAAAGATGTGCTCTACAAAATGAACATATTTTTGAAAAATCAATTTTTAAATTTTTTTTGACATTCTATACTTAGAGAGCAGGGGGGGGGGGGAGGGGGGATGGGGAGGGAGGGCACTACAAAGTTTTTGCCCCACTTCGGACATATCATAGATCCAAGGCTGGCGAAACTGGCAGTGCTTCACAATTGCTGAACACAATTTGGAATTGGATATAATGTCGTAAACTCCTTCTCCCCATCTCTCTGTATATCTCCTCCTCTTCCACTGCTCTCCCCATCACCTCCTCTCCATCTCTCTCTCTGTCCATTTCTTCAGTCTTCTCTCTTTTCATCTCCTCTGGCCCCCTCTCTCTGATCTTGAGCCTTGCTTCTGTTATTGGAAGAAAAACAACCTCGATTGCCGACTGAAGTTGCTTAAAATGAGTAGGTAAATCCGTTGGAAACGTTGGTATAAGGGGTATGAGAGAGGCCTCTCCACTTGCTAGATCTGTGAGGGCAGTAACTTCAATGATAGTATTTTGCATACCTTTAATCTGTGAATGCATAGGATTAGAAAGATCTGGACAATTCAGATTCCATAGTCGTACTCTAATCATAAGCGGATAAGCCATAAGCACAACATTTTTTTAATATTATAGTCAGCATGAGTCACGTAAGACGTAACACCCTTTTTATTTCGTGAACAGTTACACATAGCGTCTAGGGCCACGTTAATGTTCTCACCGCTGGTATCAACTGACATATTGAAGCCAAGTACTTTTTTTAAAAACATGGAACTGTATACTTTTCATAACTGCATTCGACACCTCTTGAGAAGACAATTTCAATGATGTAGCGTTTGTTAATGTTGACGTTGAAACCTGTCGTATAAAAATGGTCGAGAAATGTCCTAGAATATGAGAGCACGGTGACTGGAAACAGCATTTGCGATGCAAACACTGTCAAGCTGGTGTCTCCGACCGGGTTGCGTAGTTCTATGTATACCATAAGGTAGGCCTGCGCCATGAGAATAAATCTTTATTTCCCTCTGTGGCCGAGCGGTTCTAAGGGCTTCAGTCTAGAACCGCGCTGCTGCTACGGTCACATGTTCGAATCCTGCCTCGGGCATGGATGTGTGTGATGTCCTTAGGTTAGTTAGGTTTAAATAGTTCTAAGTTCTAGGGACTGATGACCACAGATGTTAAGTCCCATAGTGCTTAGTGCCATTTGAACCATTTGAACCAACTTACGATCTAGATGCAGGTTCATCTATGAATGTTGTATATGTAAATACGACATAGGCTAAAATATAGCGTATCAAAAAGGGCTTAGGAAAATTATTTCACATTTGTGTATCCTGCCAGATTTATGTGAGGTGGAACAGAGAAATCAGCTGTTCATCCTTCAGAAATAAAGAAGACTTATATGCTGTAAAAAGCAACTACTGTATTAAATATCTAAATCTTACAAGGAAGGTTTGGCCTCACTTTTCCTGTACGTGGCTGCATGATTCGTAGAGGTAAAGTACATGCCGTCGGACAACTGTGTTTATCTACGCTGCTCTAAATTATATCATATGGGATACATTCGGAGAACTAGACATTTTAGTAAAAATACTTTGGTGGCTACTTGTACATCGCAAAGTAAATATTCTTTTTAACGAAACGTCGTTTCATGCTGGAACGTAAGCGCCTAATGACAGTGTTACCAGTTACGTGCAAAACACGCTATCGACTCATTTGGCATTGCAATGCACACTTACATGAAATAAACAATTTACTTACAATGATTTGGTAACCATCCAAATCACATAAAATAAATTTTGTCTTCCAAAAAATAACTTATCCTTTATTTAAGTACGTGTTCAAACTGTTGACCATAGACTGTAAGGCAAATTTGCAATCGCCATTCGAAAGAAGGATGAATAGACGTAATTACAGTGGATGATATGGTAGGGCATGCACTGGCGGTTCGGCGACACATACCGTCTGTCGTAATTGGGGCTGGCTTCGTCATGACGGCATGTATGAGTGCTCCCCGAAGAAAGAAATCGAGAGGAGTCAAATCAGGGGACCTCACAGGTCATTCGATAACAGAATTTCGTCCTATCCAACGTGCAGGAAAGTTCTCATTCAGTATCTGCGTTGCAGCACTGGACAAGTAAGCTGGACAACCTGCGTGTTGCAGCCACATACTCTGTCGAATATCCAGCGGTACCTCCTTTAGAAGAACCGGCAGAGTGTTCGTAGAAAGTGTGCAAACGAATGTCCATTTAGAACGCCTGAGTTGAAGTAACGTCACAGAATGTAATTTCCTATGACGCTGCGCGATACGTTTACCCTCCACGACCATTTATGTTGCACCTGACGAAACCAATGTGGATATCCGGCTGCCCAGTAGTGTATGTTATGCCGACGGTCTTGCCGCAGTGGTAGCACCGGTTCCCGTCAGACTACCGAACTTACGCGCTGTCGGTATGGGCTAGCAGTCCGATGGGTTACCATCTGGTCTGGCGCACACTGTTGGCAAGAGGGGTGAACTCAGTCC
The DNA here is from genome assembly GCF_023897955.1 of Schistocerca gregaria. Classification (NCBI taxonomy): domain Eukaryota; kingdom Metazoa; phylum Arthropoda; class Insecta; order Orthoptera; family Acrididae; genus Schistocerca; species Schistocerca gregaria. Next base: position 281,162,415 of record NC_064931.1, read on the forward strand.
GTCGATATCGTTGAGCTGCCTTCATGGTCGGGCGGAGTTTAGTTTTTTCTAGTGCAAGTTTTGCAAATTTAAACTAGCGTGGTTACTAAACGTTACTTCATCGGTAAAGAGCACACGTTGAAAAAACGTAGGGTCGTCTCTCAGCTGTTGAAAGGCAAACCGACAAAATTCTGTACGACGTTCGAAATCACGGTCGTCGAGTGCCTGATGCAGTGACAGATGAAAGGGGTGGGGATTCAGTCGATGCAGGATGCGAGTGACCTGATTTCACATTCCTTGGCAATATGTCTCGTACCACTGTGCGGATTCGTTAGCGTTGTGGCCAGAATTCGTGTTCTTTGTCAGCTGCAGTCCTCCTTCTTGTCCTCTTTTTGACGTTCAAGCAGTCCGTCCTCACTAGCGTCGTAATAATTCGTTTAGGTGCTTGGCTCGTCGGACACTGGCGATCCGGATAGATAACCCTATATCGTTGTACTGTTTTTACGGCATTTCTTTTACGTTCACCATATAAAATTAGTATATCTAACTTCTCTTCACTGTTGCACATGTTGAAGCAGAAATGAGTGGCCTGCAGTGCAGAGAAATAACCAGGCAAATGTGTTGCCTTTCTGACACAGCATAGCATGAGAGCTCTGCTTGGTGGTGTTTGCACCACTAATGCCGTTTCCGGCCACCGTGCTCTCAAATTCTAGGACATTTGTCGATTTTTTTTTTACGCCAGGTTTCGACGTCAACATTAACAAATGCTATATCTCTGTAATTGTCTGTGCGGCTGGTCCAGGCGGAGGTTCGAGTCCTCCCCCGGGCATGGGTGTGTGTGTGTGTGTGTGTGTGTGTGTGTGTGTGTGTGTTGTCCTTAGGGTAATTTAGGTTAAGTAGTGTGTAAGCTTTAGGGATTGATGACCTTAGCAGTTAAGTCCCATAAGATTTCACTCACTATTTTTGTAATAGTCTTCTCAAGAACTGTCGAATAGAGTTATAAAAAGTATATGATTCCATTAAAAAAAGTACCTGCTTCAATTTATCCGTTGATATCAGCACTAAAACATTGACACAAAAAAAAAGAAAACACGCCTCTCGACGCTATAGCATTTGCCGAAAACAGCGTTTCGTTATGTGTAAAGAAACAATTTGTCTAATCGTGTAGATGCACTGCTGTCATAGTTAAAGCTGATTGCGAGAAGAAAACTAAACTGCACATTTTTACTGCACGGCACTATGTCATTTTTACTTAACAGTAAACCTATACATTGTTGTTTAAAAAAATGTATTTCGTGTCTGCCTGAACGAGTATTAGAATATCATGTAAAAATCAGAACTAAATCGGTCGAGAACTCATTGTGTAAAAATAGTAAATTCATCAAGAACTTATCGTAATTTTTGCAAAAGTTTCCCACTTATATCATCATCTGCAGCAGCAGCAGCCAATTTGATCACTTGATGATGTAACCTCTTTGAGTAGGCGCACAACATAGAATCCCTGCAAGTTCTTCCATTTCTGCCAATCTTGAGCTTCCTGTTGCCAGTCCCTTAAGTCTTTCTTACGTCTCTGTCCTATTTGTCCGAAGATCTTCCACTTGGTCTTTTTTGGTAAACTGGGCTCCAGTCTAGTATTTATTTTGACCACCTGCCATCTTTACTTCGAGCGACGTGACAAACTCATTGCCATTTCACGGTGTTTACTCTTTCCATTATGTCACTAACCTTGGTTTTTTGTTGAAATCAGCAGCTTTCTTTCCATCTTTCCTTGTGTAGCCCGACACTGATCTTTCCATTCCTCTTCGGGCTACTATTAGTTTCTCAACAATGAATTCATTTAATGTCCACGTCTTCAGCCGTTACTTACGTATTATTCAAAAACTGTTTTCTTCAACTTAGCCAACATCTTAGATCCATATATATATTATACTTGTTTATACAATATATGTATATATTTAAAACATATACTCACATATAGCTTCTGTCCATCTGCAGGTTTACTAGAGCATCGTGTAAAAGTTTGAAGTAAATCGGTTAAGAACGTTTCGAGATTCTTGCTAACATAATTTCCTCTATGTATATTTCTAGCGAACTGCGCGGCAATGCATCGCAATTGCTAAATATAGATGGGAGCCGGATATACGTCCTAATGTTCTTCTCCCCCCTCTCTCTGTCCGTCTCCTCTTCCCCCCTTATCTCTCTCCACCTCCACCACATTTCTTTCCATCTCTTCCAACCCCCACTCTATATCGATTCCCTTCGCCCTCTCTGTCCACTTACGATTCCCTTCCTCTCTTTGACCGTGAGGCTTGTTGATTGTTATTGCTAATGTAACATTTATTGGGAACAATTAATGGGTCAATTGACTGGAATCATTGGTTTACAGGATATGAGAAACCTCTCTTTCTGCTGGATCTCTGTGTATAGAGGCTTCAATGACGGTATTCCGCATAGTTTAATTAGCAAATGGTCTGGATTACAAAGTTTCGGATGATTCCGATTCAATAGTAGTATTCTAATCACAAGCCGATAAGCCATAAATAAAACTTCCCTGTTTTCTGTTAAAACAGATTGAGAGGAAGATTGGTTGATTCTGGAGAGGTGACCAAACAGTGAACTCATCGGTCTCCTCGGATTAGGGAAGGATGAAGAAGGAAGTCGGCCGTGCCATTTCAAAGGAACCATTTGCCTGAAACGATTTAAGGAAGTCACGGAAAACCTAAATGAGGATGGGCAGACTTGGATTTGAACCGTCGTTCTCCTGAATGCGAGTCCAGTGCACTAACCACTGCGCCACCTCGCTCTGCTAGGAAGTAAACAAAACAGTAGATAGCTGTATATACAGTTATTGTTTAAAACTAGGAGAATGAATCTCTATGGGGAAAACAATGTCTGCTATTTAAATGCGCAGCTGTAGTGGTTAAAACTGACTGGGGGAAACAAAACGAAATAGCACTTTTCTTTCAGCATGACATAGCACAGCATTTTATTTCTCACAGTTGGTTTTTACACAAAACCCTTGCATTGTTGTTTAAGATATATATTTTAATCTGAAGATTTGTTACATTATCGTGTGAAAATTTGAAGTGCGCCAATCAAGAAATTTCGAGATTTTTTCTGACAATTTTTCCCTGTTGTGTATTATGTACTATATATAGTTGTATACTATATATGTATATATATATATTAAAATATGTAGCCTATGTTCATCCGATAGTTTATAAGTGTTTCACGTAAACATTTGAAGTAAATCAGTGAAGAACTCTTCGATATTTCTCCTAACAATGCTTCCAAGTTTTATAATACATATATTTATATAGCATATGCATTAAAATATAGAGTCATTGTCTCTCCAAACTTTATTAGAGTATGGTGCAAAAAGTTTAAGTAAACTGCCCAACAACTTCTCGAGATCTTTGCTAATAACGTTTCCTCTTTATAAATTGGTAGCTTATCTCAGTCCATATGTTAATTATCGTTTAGTCTAAAAGACTGAACTTAATCGGTCAACTTTTTTAGACTTATATATATATATATATATATATATATATATATATATATATATATATATATATATACGTTTATTAGAGTATCGTGTAAAAGTTTTAAGTAAATCAGTCGAGAACTTTTCGCGATTTTTGGTGATAGCTTTAAACAACTTCTTGTCTTTATATAGCAGAATAGGTTACAGACGAAAAACATACTGCTGGAATGCCACTTCAGAAGATTATTTGATTAAAATTTTGAGATGTGATGCCTTGAGCATCAAGTATTAGATGAAATATTTCCAGTCCCATTACTGTAAAGAACAAGATAAGCCCATAAGTAGAAAAACAGAGAAGAAGAAGAAGGCTATAAAACACATAATATGTTGCGTTCCTTGATAAAGGGCAACAGGCAGATTCCACATTTCTAGATATCTGGAAAACGTGTGACGGATGCTTCAGATGGCTCTAAGCACTATGAGACTTAACATCTGAGGTCATCAGTCCCCTAGACTTCGAACTACTTAAACCTAACTAACCTAAGGACATCACACACATCAATGCCCGAGGCAGGATTCGAACCTGCGACAGTTGTGGTCACCTGGTTCCAGATTGTAGCGCCTAGAACCGCTCGGCCACTTCGGCCGGCAAAACGTGTGACATGGTGCCCCACTGCAGACTGTTAACGAAAGTACGAGCGTGCGTAACAAGTTCCTAGATAAGTGAGTGGCTCCAAGACTTCTTGAGTTATAGAACACAGTACCTTTTCCTCTGCGGCGAATGTATGTCAGAGACAAGGATATCGTCGTCAGAAGTGCTGCAGGGAAGTGTGGTAGGGCCGCTCTTATTCTCTGTTTATATAAATGATCTGATGGACAGCAGCAATCTGCGGCTATTTGCTAATGATGCTGTGGTTTACCGGAAGGTGTCGTCGTTGAATGACTGTAGGGGGATGGAAAATAACTTACAGAAAATTTCCAGTTGGTGAGATGATTGTAAGCTTAATCTCAATGTAGAACAATGTAAGTCAGTGCGAATTAGTACAAAGAACAATACGATAACGTTCGAATACAGCATTGGTAGTATGCTGCTTGACACAGCCAATTCTATTAAATATGTGAGCCCAACACTACAAAGTGACATGAAACGGAATGAGCTCATAAGGACGGCAGTACGGAAGGCAAATGGTCGAGAATACTAGTGCGATCCATTCTTGAGTACTGCTCGTTGTCTGGGATTCCCGCCAGGTGGATGAAAGGAAGGCATCAAAGCAATTCAGAAGCGTACTGCTAGTTCTGTTACTGGTAGATTCGATCATCACGTGTGTATTACAGAGATGCTTCGTGAACTCAAATGTGAATCCCTGGTGGGAAGATGACGTTCTTTTCGCAGAACACTATTGAGAAAATATAGAGAACCGGCATTTGAAGCTGACTGCAGAACGATTCTAGTGCCGCCAAGGCACCTTTCACGTAACGACCACAGGGATAAGACAAATTAGTGTTCGTATGGAGGCATATTGACAGTTGTTTCTCCCTCGCTCTGTTTTCGATTGGAACAGAAGACGAAATGACTAGTATTGGTGGTTTGCAGAGTATGTATGTAGCTGTAGCTACACATTTATGAAAAGTGTGTAAAACTGTGGACAAATATTCATGTTATGCGGATTTAATTGCGCAACAACTGGGGTACCTGACACCTGAATAAAACAAAAGATGGGTTCAATAGCTTCTCAACAGACTACTAGAAACTGAAATGGACACTGATAATGCAAAAAATCCAAAATTGGAAAATGCAACTTACATTCCAGTCGATTCTGGTGTCTGTGACATTACAGAATTTGTCGAGCGTGAGGATTTTAGTCTATGTATTACCTTTTATGATTAGAGTTTTGCAAACAACTTTTTATGAAATAACTTACAAATCACCCATTAAAGCCAATCAAATTTCGCATAACGGCATAGAACTTCAATTAAGGATTCCTCAGTTCAGGAATAATCACTGGAATGCTTTGTTTTAAAATGCGAAATAAACAGTTCAGATGATACGTAAGTTGCTGGTTAAAAGCTAACGAAATATTATTGCTGGCTTTATCGCTGCAGTTTCCGAAAATCTAACATCCCTCTGTGGCCTCCTGCAGTTTTCAAGCAAAACGTCGCGTCGCTTTATATTTCTCATACCTCTGTTATTTAGATAATTTTTTACCGACAGTGGCCTTCCCGTTTTCTTTTGATGTCGCCTTTTCATCACAATATACGTAGCACAAACTCCCGAGCAAAGCAGACTGCTTGTGCAATGAGGCAACGTTTGGAGACGAGAACGCGCAAGCATACGTGCATTCTTTCCATTGGTTTTTGTGCATGCGATTTTATTCTCGTGCGTCAGAGACTGCGCCCCTAGGCATCGTGTAGGCATACCTAACACGAGGCCACGCGCAAAAGTGCATTGCTTCCCGGATTCGGTGGGAATCTATTGTGCTATTTAAGAGATGACAGGCAGCTGGAGCTGCTTCATCGTATAATGTGTTGAGGTTATGCTTTAAGGTGATTTCTGTGCAATAGTGTACGCTGACTCGAAAGCAAGTTTGCTGAAATTTATAGGTGATTACAAACAGAAGTCATATGGAATGATGCGTCCTATGAATATTTCAATAAAAATTGAGACATAATGTCCTGAGTGACAAGTATCGGATAAAAAGTTTCGGTAGGCAATCGTATCACTGCAAAGAATAAGCAAATCTTGAAGTAGCAAAATAGAGAAGAGGAACCCTTCAAATTAATGGAAAGTGTGTATGAAAACAGTCGACAAATATTCATGTTATGGTGCCGAAACAGCACAACAATAGAGGAGCCAGACGTCTGAACAAAAGAACTGCAGGTAAATACTGGAAATAAGAATAATATCCATAGAGAAATAAAGCCACTTATTTTGATCCAGAAAAGTGTTCTTTATTCAGGAACACCCATTAAGCAACTTACCAGCAGTCATAAGTTCAAAGACTAACCATGTCCAGTTTAAGGGTAGTCAAAAGGATTTATTTGTGGCCAACGTCTCATACTACACTGATGACATTCTTAATAGGACAGAGTGATGTGTAGTATGTTATTAGTAATATGAAACAATGGGAGTGTTACATAAAATCTGACTTTTGCACATGTTCAGTGCAATAATGTAATCTATGTACATAAGTATCATAAACTGATTTTCTGTTTGATGCTGCATGCCTATGAACTATAATATGCATCTCATTGTACTGAATGTACACGTGTTTTGTCACAAGTTTGTTCTTACCCCTTGAATGAAAATATATTTACATATATTTTTAAGATTTGCTGAGTTATTCCGCGTCAAGGAGGACCATTTTCCTTAGGATCTGTAGAAGGGACATCAGCATATCTCTTTTTGATGGGGTAATATGCATTATGTTTTCTGGTTTTGTAACATCTACATCCTTGAGAATCTCCTCACAATGGATCACTGGAGAAAGTATATTTAATCTAATCCTAAATTCACGACCACCACACTTTAAGGAAACCCTGTAACAGCTTGCTGTTTCACATAGTGGTAATGCTGTGTGTCAAATCTCTGTCTCTCTGTGTCAGTGTTCTATGATATACCACATACCAGTTTGCTGTTTAAAGACTGAAATAAAACTAATTAAGGGTATAGCAACAACACGAGACAGATATTCAGAGTTTTTTTAATTACGCTACTGGCCATTAAAATTGCTACACCAAGAAGAAATGCTGATGATAAATGGGTATTCATTGCACAAATATATTATACTAGAACTGACATGTGATTACATTTTCACGCAATTTCGGTGCATAGATTCTGAGAAATCAGTACCCAGAACAACCACCTCTGGCCGTCATAACGGCCTTGATACGCCTGGGCATTGAATCAAACAGAGCTTGGATGGCGTATACAGGTACAGCTGCCCAAGAAGCTTCAACACGATGCCACAGTTCATCAAGAGTAGTGACTGGCGTATTGTGACGAGCCAGTTGCTGGGCCACCATCGACCAGACGTTTTCAATTGGTGATAGATCTGGAGAATGTGCTGGCCAGGGCAGCAGGCGAACATTTCCTGTTTCCAGAAAGGCCCGTGCAGGACCTGCAACATGCGGTCGTGCATTATGCTGCTGAAATGTAGGGTTTCGCAGGGTACCCCATACCATCACGCCGGGTGATACGCCAGTACGGCGATGACGAATAGACGTTTCCAATGTGCGTTCACCGCGATGTCGCCAAACACGGATGCGACCATCATGATGCTGTAAACAGAACCGGATTCATTCGAAAAAATGACGTTTTGCCATTCATGCACCCAGGTTCGTCGTTGAGTACATCATCGCAGGCGCTCCTGTCTGTGATGCAACGTCAAGGGTAACCGCAGCCACGGTCTCCGAGCTGGTAGTCCGTGCTGCTGCAAACGTCGTCGAACTGTTCGTGCAGATGGTTGTTAACTTGCAAAGGTCCCCATCTGTTGACTCAGGGATCGAGACGTGGCTGTACCGATCCGTTACAGCCATACGGATAAGATGCCTGTTATCTCGACTGCTGTGATGCGAGGCCGTTGGGATCCAGCACGGCGTTCCGTATTACCCTCCTGAAGCCAATGATTCCATATTCTGCTAACATTCATTCGATCTCGACCAACGCGAGCAGCAATGTCGCGATACGATAAACCGTAATGGCGATAGGCTACAATACGATCTTTGTCAAAGTCGGAAAAGTGATGGTACGCATTTCTCCTCCTTACACGAGGCATCACAACAACGTTTCACCAGGCAACGCCGGTCAACTGCTGTTTGTGTATGAGAAATCTGTTGGAAACTGTCTTCATGTCAGCACGTTGTAGGTGTCGCCACCAGCGCCAACCTTGTGTGAATGCTCTGAAAAGCTAATCATTTGCATATCATAGCATCTTCGTCCTGTCGGTTAAATGCCACGTCTGTAGCACGTCATCTTCATGGTGTAGCAATTTTAATGGCCAGTAGTGTATTTGCGTACTAGGCTCTAACGTTCATCAGGTTTTAGTTTACTCTAAACCTTTCTTTGATAACCAGAAGATCGTGATGAAATTAAGAGAACCAAAATTCCAGAATGTACACTTCTCTTGTTTAGTGAATCATTTTCTATTATTATTTTCTGAAGTCCAAACCGGAACGTCCACCCTAAATTGTGGTTCTCGTGAGAAGGATGCAAGGATGTTATGAGCCTGAAGTAATACTTCAACGCTCTATTCATAATTGTGTTGGAGGAATTGTGGGATACTATTCATCCTAAAAGTCATCCACATATACAGCTCTGTGAGGCATTCATAGAACCATTTCACAACCTTTGACACTATTATTCATTTCAGATGAACATGCAAGTATAATTTCCCTTCGTTTCTTCCCTTTATCATGTGTCTTATTAATTTTTCTTTCTACATGTTCTGCAACTGCTGGTTTTCTCTCTCCTCTCACAATTGTTCTTTTATTTTTTTTAATCAGACAAAAAGAAAAAAGAGATTTCAGTAGACTGGAAAATTGTTTCTGTTCCTGGCGAGTATGTTTGTCGTAGAGCACTGTCACTTATATGTGACGCATAATTATCCTATACATTTTAGGTCGTCTCTCATCAGATTCAATGTGCAGCTGAAAATTCCGTTCAGCTGTGGTCAGATCTATTTTGGAGTTGCCAAACGATTCCTAATTAAAAGAACACAAAAGATCATGTAGACTGTAAAGCACAAATGTTTCCGTAATATCAGTCTGCACTCGAAAACAAAAAATCCCATCTTATTTAAGGAAATCTTTGTATTCAGTACTATAACAGAGTTTCATTGTGAATCAGTTGAGATGAATAAATAAATAAAGTAATTTATATAGGAATGGGAAGGTTAAAAAAAGTCTAACAGAGAGATCGTGTGGAATTTGAGACTACTGAAACAGAAGTACAAAATTTGGGGTGCAAAAGCAACTTTCAGTCACATGCACTCTTTGATCATGAAGGACATTATTACATCTACTGAAGATAAATATGATGTCCATTATAATTATCCGGGCTGTTATGCCGTGGTCGGTTGATGAATTCTGTGTCGATTCCCAACGTTTCGTCTCCGACTGCGGGAGACATCTTCAAGGGGGTCCGTAGCTCGATGGAAGGTCCTGCACACCCACTGGCTCGAATCAGTAGCGAGCCAGTGGGTGTGTAGGGAATGATTTGTGTTCCCAGGCAGTCTTGGAGGGCAAATTCCCTTCGTCTACTGCAAAATCGTAACTGTGATTGGCTTGCTCAGGGGATAGCTCCGTGACGTAGCAAAATCAGGGCAGAAATTGGCGCCAACTACCTCTATTGGTGGAATAGTAGTCGGCAATAGAGCGGAATTTTCAGCCGGTTTTCGAGTTGCTGATTGGCACGTTAAATCACGGCCACTGTCGTGGAGGCAGTAATGTTCTGTGTTCGGCTTGCACGGGTGCTCTTGGTTGAGTCGGCTCTCGTCTTTCGGTTGGAGTAGGTTACAAGACTGAGCTCTCGCTGCTCTGCACAGCCTGCCTTCCATTGATTGTCTAATATACTTTCATTTAATTGTAACTGTTTGACGAAGTTTCTGAAGTTTCGACTTCAACGTAACTTTCCGAATACAGTTGGCAATTGAATGTACTGTGTACAATTGACCTATGTTGTTCGTCTTGAGCAGTTTTGGCTAAAGTTGACTGTATCGGAGTTATTGTGTGACTTCGCTTGTTAAAATCAGTCACTGTACCATCAGTTCGTCTCCCTCAGAGGCGCATTTGTATTGCTAGGAAGTCTTTAGTCTGGAACAACCAGAGCAGGATAATTCGTTTCGGGCTATACTTGCGACATTATCATCAGCACGACGGGACGTCGAAACAACCAGCCATCGCCTGCGGTACGCCAGATCGTGTCCTTGCAGTTAAGAAGACAGCCTGGTAATGTATGTCCGCAGCACCAGCAGATTACGGAATTTTGCTAAGTGATAATCAGAGCTCAGCAGAGCGCACTTGTTCCCATCTTTTCTAACGTTGTTCTGTCCTGGGTGTTCATTCTCTGAGTTCTCACTACTGTAGCAGCAATTAATGTTGGGTTGGCTGGGTGTTTCTTTTAAGATCTGAGTTGCAAGAAATTGGTTCCCCATACCACTTGGTCATAAATGTCACAAGCTAGTTTATGGACAGCTTCACCTTCACAGCATTTATTTGAGTATCCGACTGGACGTATTGCAAATGTTTCATGTTTTTTGTTTATTATTTTGAGTTTAGTCATAATAAATCAAATTGTTATTTTGGACGGTACTTTCATATTGTAGATCGGTAGAGCAACCCTTTCATTTCTCACTATGTTAATGAAACTTTCCTTTATCAAATTAATTTCTGTGAAATTAAATTATTGCAGGTGCCAAACTCCTTTCTACTCCGCATGCAGGGTCGATTACAGTCATTTCGCGTTTCTTCTTAATCCACGTGCAACAGCAAAAGTCGGAGTTAGAAAATGGGGGGCTTAGAGCATCATTTCAATATGAAGATTCTAGAAGAATCTAGTGTTAAATACGCTGCTAGCCCCGACACCACGCATAAAATGGCGACCCTTAGCCTCGGATCTTTCCTGTGAATCGCTGATAAGCAAGCAGTATTCTCAGTGGGAACATTGAAAATTTTTTTACTTAATTTTTTTATGGACTAATACGCAAGATTTTTTCTGGTAGTTCTGCGTTTACTTTTTAAGTAGCGGCGCATGATAAGAGTTTTTTTTTTGTTTTCAGTGTATATATTTTTTGTTTGTTGTTCTTTGATGTAGTGTCCGTGCCACATCGCACTTTGTCAGGTTTGTGTGCGGTTTCTGTACCACAACAAATCGCGCGTGTAATTACAGCGTTGGAACGGCGTTGTTGTAATTTTATGTCTATATGTAAAAATATAGGGAGTAGATTATCTTTATTGTGCATTTCAAATAAATTTGTTTTTCATGAATGATCACGAGAAGTAAGGCACGACTATTAGCGAGCGAAGCTAAAACAAAAGAGGATAGCATAATGGATAAGGGGCAGCTTACTGACGGGGATAGGTTCGGAGATGAGATGGGCACATTTTCAGCAGGACACGGCGACAGGGTCATTGATGAGGAAGGTGATTTGGACGCGATCTTAGAGCGAAGTCGCGGCCGTGCTTACGATAGTGGGGTGGAGGATGAAACAGAGACAGGCACACAGGTCGAGACGGTAGCAGAAGTTAATAGTGAAACGAACGAGAGCAGACAGAGGCCAGTTCGGTCACGTCAGAGCTCTAGCGCCCAGGTATCCAGAGTTACATCGCCCATGTGTGACGAGGATAAAAAAGATGACATTAACCCAATACTGAGTTTCCTACGATCAATGAAAGAAGAAGCAGACGAACAACGTAAGAAGGAGAAGGAAGAAGCTGACGAACAGCGCTAGAAGGACACTCAGGCAATAATTTTGCATATAGGGGAAATTCATGGGGAATTGCTAACAATAAAGAAAGAATGTGGAGAAGTGAGACAAATGTCAATGGTTGCACAAAAAGTAGCAGGCCTAACCAAAACGGCAGCAACAGAGGCAATGAAAATCGCAAAAGCAACTTCTCAACTCGCAGGGCGCTTGCGACATGCGACAAAAGCCCACTCAAAATCCCTAGCGTTCTTAAAAACCCAAGGTAATATCGCGGTTACGATCACCACGAAACGAATGGAAGAGGTAGAGAGTCGGATAGCAAAACTAGAGCGAAACATGAACACGAGCACCGTGCGTTCAGATACAAATGGTGGAGTACACAGAATTGTGTCTCCGATGGAAAGCCCACCGTGCTCTAGCCCAATGACAGAGTGCGGAACTAACAATGCGTACGCAGAAACAGCGAGTAATAGCTCCAATAGTTGCATCCCACTTAGAAGAATGAATGCTGAATACCACTTCTACTGTGATACAGAGGAAGCACATCACAGCTATCAGACAGATAGATCCGGACACTCAGCAGAAGTGCGAGTATCAGAAACGAGTGACAACACCAATGCGAGGATAGGACAGGATTTTGATCACAATCACTTCCTGTAGATACTAAAATTCCAAAAGTTCAGAGATAATGGAGGGTCGATGCATCCCAAGAACTGGGTGATGCAGTTTACAAATTCATTACCGTCATCATGGCCAGCCCTGGCCAAATTAGAATTCATGTGTGGACATATCGAATGCCAAGCCGCAGAAAAGATGTGGGGTGTGGCAGCGATATATCAGACTTATCAGGAATTTGTTGATGCGTTCCTGCGGATCTACTGGTCAAAGGAAACGAAAGACAGGATTAAAGAGGAAATAATATTTTGTCCTGAACTGGAAGTGTCCGGGCAAAGGGGCGCAACCAAATTTTTGGACGATTTACTCAAGAATAATTAATTTTTAGGTAGTCCATATAGCAAGGGAGAAATCAAATTTTGTTTTTCCAAATTGCCAGTTAGGTACCAACAGACACTTGTCGGGAAGTGTGGATCTGACATAGAGGCATTCATGAGTCTACTGCGTGAACTCGAAGTAGTCTTTGACAAACAAGACGAAAAGGACAGGAAGAAGGGACAGAGTAACAAATACCAAGGACCAGCAAGGTAGGACGACAACAGATAGCATAATCGCACTGGTTGCTTAGGAAACTGGGGTTACAGAAATCAAGGTTTCGCTGGCCAAGATTATGGAAACCAGAATGTCAGGGAACAGGATCATGTTAGACTAGGTAGAAGTGTTGTTTGGGGTAAAGGTTTGGCAGCTTCGGGGTTTCGCTGCAGCTGCGGGTAGCGTGGTATTGGCGGAAAGTGGCCCTGGCCCGCCGCGTGTGTTTCCCCCCATGCCGCTTCCGTCGTCGCTCTCAATCCTACCGTAATTTTGGACAGACTGTAGGCAGCGGCACGATTATTCAATACAAGACAGCTCTGTCGATGGCCAGCGCCACCTTGTGATGATTTGGACAACAAGCAAATGCAGACCGTATATAAAGCCCGTACGTTTTACTTATTGTGTACGATCTCATTCCTTTCCCCCACCTCCTCCTTTTCCTTGAAAGGATACGGATCCTGTACACCTCCCGCAAACTCGACCCTCCTCACCCTCTTGTCTCGCCCATCCTCTCCCACCCCCGCCCGCTGCCACGCCTGTATTCCCACGTCCCACCCGGTCTCCATCTCTCCACCCTCCTTACCCTCTCCCAAGGTGGCTTCCGACAGCTCCCCCTCCCTGATGAAGTCCTCCTCCCTCCATCTACCCCTCCTATCAACTTTGATCCTACCCGCCCCCACTTCCTGTGGCCTCTCCACTTGGCACCCTCCCTCCCTTCTCTCTCCTTTTCCCCCGTCCCCTTCCTCCACCCCTCTTCCCCCGGGCTCTCCCCTTTTTTTCCTCCCCTCCCCCTGTCTCCCTTGCCCATTGTATCTGCCCTCCCCTCTCCCTGTCCCACTCCCCTTCCTCCTCCCCCTCCCTTGGCAGGTCCCCGGACTCGCTCACGCTCAGTGAACATTCGCGCGCCAGAGATCATCGCCATCAGTGTCTCGTGTGTGTGTCTTCGTTTTGTGTTCAGTGTCCTTTCGCCGTCACGCCACCACCGTTCACGTGTGCCGTCGCAGTCATCCGTGTTATGTGCGCTGTGTCACCAAGTGTTAGTGTTTTTCTCATCCAGCGTGAACGGCTTCATGTTTACGGTTTTTTTGTATCTACATTTTTTGCCCGCCGTTTTTATTGTATTGTCTGTGACACCTATATGTTATGTTATTGTACCACTCGAGGCTGAAGAGCAGGGTAATATGCTGCTGCCAGCCCACCTTGTATTGAGGTGATTAAAATTACAATAAAGAAAAAAAATACTTATTGTGGCAGCACACACAGCACAGACACACTGGGGAACAGCCACAAGGAAAACACTCAGTTACGAAATAACCTCGAGATGGGCAAACAATATTCCAGAAACAGAGATACTGAAAGTCCAATGCTAAATACAAACTATCTTGTTTTGTAAATAAAACCGCCTTTCAGTGCTGCCACTTAATTTGTTTTTCCCAGACACGTTTCTCCCTTTTCTTGTCCTAAGGCATCACCAGTGGGATCTATAACGATATTGTTTTGTTATTTTTAGGTTATCAAACAGTTCACGTCGCGATTTTTTTATATAAAAAAGTAATTACTTAGGATTTGCTGTGGTCTGCGTTTCCTCTCATCTGGTCTGGAGATCACACTACCACTTTATTACCGACATATAAGCACAGTTTTGAGTTCCGATCTTTTTAACACTGTTGACCATGTTTCTCCTTCTTTTCTGCGGTGTAATATTGTTCTTACGCGTTTCCTCCTCTTTGGTGTGTTTACCTATTTGTTGCCAACCTAACAAAGTATATGTTCACAACCAACTTCTCCAACTTCTATTCATGATGTTTGTATCATGTGTGCTTATGAGAGAGAGACTGAGCTGAAGGGTGTGTATATGTACCTTTGTGTGTGTGTGTGTGGGGGGGGGGGGGGGGGTTTGAATTGCATGGTGTTGAATATGAATGTAGTAGCTGTTAGATAGCTGAATGAACTAGCACTCAAAACTGTGCTTATATGTCGGTAATAAAGTGGTAATGCGACCTCCAGACCAGATGAGAAGAAGCGCAGATCACACCAAATCGTAAGTAATTATTTTTTACATAAAATCGCGACGTGAACTGTTTGATACTCTAAAAATAACGAAACTGTATCGTTATAGATCCCACTGATGATGCCTTGGAACAAGAAAAAGGCGAAACGTGACTGGGAAAAATAAATAAAGTGGCAGCAGGAAAAGGCGGTTTTATTTACAAAACAAGTATTTCTTTGCTTCCTGCGGAGGATGGCCACGCAAACAAATAAACAATCTACCTAATCATACAGTTAAAAATATTTCATCGACTCACAATTCCCAGTGTACACAAACAATACAGGAAGACAAATGTCAGTATGTTTCACAGGACACACAGAAACCCCAAACTACACAATAATAACGTAATTGAATATGATAATCGTGAGAGTAACTTATGTGTAAGTAGGTTAGAAAATAGGGAAATTTTCCAGACTGCTCTGCGTCTGGTGATAAGCCTCAATCATGCAGAAGGGAAAAGAATATGTTTCCCTACAACAGAGCAGACCGACAAAATGATACTTAGAAAATAGCTTTGCAGACTCTTAGGACAATCATGCACACGAGGAGGTGAAGTTTTAAACAGAGATGAAGTTTGTAAGAACTTGGTCAGGGAACATGAGCGCGTTTATTACGACTCTGAAGAGGCAATACCTAAATTCTATGCCTTTACTAGATACCCCCACTCTGAAGATCTTACAGCTGAACTGCAATAGAAGAACTTTGGTTGGAGTGGAACTGCGTAGATTTATGAACGAAGTATAGGCAGATATACTCTGTCTCCAAGAGCCATATATGCACGGCGGGAGACTTCCAGGCGATCCCAAACATCTCATAACAACTGCCGGGACCCAAAATGCCAAGTCTGCCATTGCAATGGCGAACATAAATGGCACAGTCACGAAAGTAACACAACTTTGTTCAGAACATGTAGCCATAGATGAAATTACGCATGGACAAGAATCTTGAATTATCACATCCACGTATGTGCAGTATTCATATGGCATAGAGCACTTTGCTGACTAAATAAAAGGTATAGCACAATTTTCTAGTGACAAAAGATTACTCACACTTAATGACATCAATGCAGGGTCGAATCTGTGGCACGCAGACAGAACAGACAACATGGGACAAATCGTAGTTGACACAATAAATAAATGCAGCCTCTTTGTTCTAAACAAAGCAGGACAAACACCTACATACTGCAACAATCCAGGAGGATCGGGCAATATTGACATCTCACTAGCAAATGCGTAGTCCATAACATATGCCAACAAATGGGAAGAACTAGAAAATGCCACACACAGTGACCACAACGCCGTACTCATCCACACAACCACATACACAAACACGAACACATAAACTTCACATCAACAAAAACAACGACTTCTTCTAAAGAAGGGGCAAAAATTGAGGGATGTGGTTGAAGAGTTTACCTTACTTACAGTCAATGGTAGGATAGATTACAAAGCTCTCATTCTGATGGACCTGCTTCAAAAATCACAACAATTAGCCATCCCAAAGACCGACCGTGCATTGAAACAGAAACTCCCCTGGTCCAGTGAGTTACAAAACTAAGAAAAGACGCAAAGACAAAAGGAAACATTACCAAAAAGCAAAAACAGTACAAGAGAGGGATCTAAGATTCTACCCATACCGTGATGCAAAGCAAAAATATAAAAACAAATTATACTAGACCATACAGGATCACTGGAACAATTTTGTCAAAATTCAGCTACAAAATAATACGCGAGAGGAGCTATTTAAACTTGTAACAGATAACGTAAAGACGTCGACAGTACTGTCAACTCACAGGCGCACAGACGGAGCTACTACAAGGGGGGTTGCTGAACATACTTCTTCCTGATGACGAAAAGGCGAGTGACCAGGAACATCACCCAGACTTACGAAGACAAATGGAGGACACCGCCGCAAATGGCCACGTTTCTGTTCCATTTGTCCAAGAACGTTAACAATAAAGCAATTAACGAATAAGAAGACTCCCGGTCCAGATTGCATACACTCAGGAACACTAAGAAGTACTATTGCACAGGTGACCCCCTTTAAAATAGAGTTACTGAATAAAGAACTGCTGCAAGGTAGGGTCCCTACCATGTGAAAAACAGCGAACATAGTAATCATCAAAAACTCAAAGGATCGGAACCCAACAGACATAAAGACTTACAGGCCCATCTGCCTCTTGAACACTTTGGCTTAGGTGCAGGAGAGGCTCCTGTGAAATCGATTGCAGTAACACATGACACACTACGTCCTAGTCTACATCAGTATGGTTTTAGACCAAAAAGCTCAATAGAAGATGCAGCTAACGGCGCGCTGCAAATAATATAGGACACACAATAGTAACACGCAATGCCAACAGCAAAAGATATAGCAGGCGCCTTCGACAATCCCTGGTGGCCCGCCTTGTTCGCAAGGCTACGAGAGATGCAGACACCAACAGTTTCATACAATAGCTTACTCGACAACTGCGGCAAACAAGACCGTACAATTACTTGGAGAGAAACCACACTATTAAGTTGAACAACACTAGCATACAGAAGAAAATAACAAGAAGATACCTAGTGATACGTTTCGACGAACGACTGACATTCAACGAACACACAAAACATGTAACTGAAAAAAAAAAGACAAATGCACAAACTGCCATACTAAACTCAACTCACCACAGGCTACCATTGCACACACTACGAATGTATCAGAAATAGAAGACATACGGCAAGCCTTAAGAGACCTAGATAACTGGAGCATGCTTAATTGCATCACTAATGACATACCAAGAGCGGTGCACAAGACTTACAAGCAGCAATCACCATGTACAGACCCGAGAAAAAAGCTAGCTAAAGCCGGAAATAAGTTCAGCCGAAATTTTTTCAAACGACCTAACAGTGTTCAGAAAGGATCGATGAAATACATTTGGTGATGGAGTATTTATTGCTGTCATAAGTAGTTTACCTTGTAGTGAAATTGAAGAAGATAGTTCCTGCGAAATAGTATTGGTAGAGGTTATATTTAACAATCGGACTTGACTATTAATTGGATCGTTTTACCGACCCCCCCCCCCCCTCCCCCCGGTCTCAGAAGATATAGTTGCTGAACAGTTCAAAGAAAACTTGAGTCTCATTTCACATAGGTAGTCCACTCATACACTTATAGTAGGTGGTGACTTCAATCTACCATCGATATAGTGGGAAAATTATACGTTTAAAGCCGACTGCAGGCATCAAACGTCATCCGAAATTGTACTGAATGCTTTCTCAGAAAATTATTTGGAACAATTAGTTTATGAGCCCATGGTTGCTAAAGCACACTTGACCTGTTAGCAACAAATAATCCTGGACAAATAGGGAGTATCATGATGAATACAGGGAATAGTGACTACAAAGCATTTGCTGCTAGGCGGAATACCGTAACACCTACCACCATCGAAAAGAAACCCAGAGTACATCTATTTAAAAAAAAAATTGTTAAAAATACTCTTAACGCCTTTTGAAGACATAGTCTCCACTCCTTCCGATCTGATAAAGGAAGTGTAGAAAAGATGTGAAATGATTTCAAAGAGATAGTATCGTCGGCAGTTGAGAGATATACAGGGTTAGTCACTAACTATTGGCACCAAGAATAACTCCGAAAGTATGATGGGAGCTGAAAAGTTTGTGGGACAAAAGTTGCACGGGACAACGGGGGCCATAGTATGACGTTGGTTTTTTGTTGCTGGATGGGGTCGCTTCAGAGATACGAAGGTCAACTTTGTTTTTCTAAATGGGATGCTATAGTTTAATACTTATTTTCTGATAGCGGCTATCGAGACGAATCCAATGATGTGTAACAGTAAGCTCCTTGAAGGTCAGCGAAGGTAAAAAATGTGGCATGAACGTCCATTCACAGAAGGTGTTCGAAGTGATGACCATTGTTATCAATGCAGTGCTGCAATCTTCTTATCATGGATTGAGTGGTATTCCTTATCACCTTGGCACTTATCGAAACACATGCTCTGACAATTATATCTAGCATATCTTCTGGTGTAGATGGAACGTCTTTGCAAACAATGTCTTTTGCGAATCCCCACAAGAAAAAATTCAGAGGCGCTAAGTACGGCAAACGAGCCGCCCACGACACATCTCCTCCGCGTCCAATCCAACGATTTGGGAATTGTCTTTGCAACTCATTTCTAGCCATCAGCGGAAAATGTGCCGGACACCCATTCTTTTGATACCACATTCCGTTCCTCGTTCCTGAAGGTATTTCTTCCAACAAAAGAATTAATGTTTCTTGCAGGAATGTGGTGCACTTCGCCGCGCGGGATTAGCCGAGCGGTCTAGGCGCTGCTGACATGGACTGTGCGGCTGATCCCGGCGGAGGTTCAAGTTCTCCCTCGGGCATGGGTGTGTGTGTTTGTCCTTAGGATAATTTAGGTTGAGTAGTGTGTAAGCTTAGGGACTGATGACCTTAGCAGGTGAGTCCCATAAGATTTCACACACATTTGAACATTTTGTGGTGCACTTGCTACCTTTAAGATTTCCTTCGATGAAATAGGAACCTATAATTCTCTGCTCCATAATCCCACACTATACATTCACCGACCACGGTTTTTGGTGTGCAACTTGCTGCAGCCAGCATGGATTTTCAGTTACCTAATAATGCAAGCTACGCAAATTAACATTTCCGTGGTTCGTGAATTTAGCCTCATTACTAAATAAAATCAAATTAATAAATAAGTCATCCCTCTGTTTCTGAAGTTGAGCCCATCGACAGAATTCAATGCAACGCTTACAATCCGTACCAGTTAATTGTTGGTGGTCACTGATATGGCAAGGATGATATTTATCGCGATTCAGAACACGAACAACACTACTCTGGCTCATGACAGATTCCCTTGCAATTTGACTCGAACTAACGTAAGGATCTCGAACCACAGTAGCAAGAGTACCAATTTCCGTTTCCTCGTTAGTAACTTTCCTTTGACGGATATGTTTCCGATGCTTTAAAGACCTGGTTGTTCTCAATTTATCATACACATATTTAGAGGTACGAGGTGTAGGGTGAGTACGTTGAGGATATCTTTCAGCGTATAAGTCTCTAACTCTCACTGAATTTTGTTGGCATTCTCCGCAAATAAGAAGCGTATCGACTCGTTCTTCAAAGGAATATATCATTTACATTCGCTTGGTTCGACGATACTAGTCTTAGCGTTCCTATTAGTGTTGTATTGCGAAACCGTCGAATATTTACTATCTGGACTATATTCGAGAGAGAATTGTGAGAGCATGTGCTTCGATAAGTGCCAAAGTGATAACGAATACCACTCAATAGATGATAAGAAGATTGCAGCACTGCATTGATAACAATGGTCATCACTTCGAACACCTTCTGAAACTGGACGTTCATTCCACCTTTTTGACCTTCGTTGGATATTCAAAGACCTTACTGTTACACATCATTGGATTCGTCTCGATAGTCGCTATCGGAAAATGAGTACCAAACTATAGCGTCCCCTTTAAGAAAACAAAGTTGACCTTCATATTTCTGAAGCGACCTCACCTAGCAACAAAAAACCAACGTCATATTATGGCCCCCGTTGTCCCATGCAACATTTGTCCCACAAACTTTTCAGCTCCTATCATACATTCGGAGTTACTCTAGGTGGCATGAGTTAGTGACTCACCCTGTATACCAGATAAATTAATAAGTGATGGTACTGATCCACCATGGTACACAAAACGGGTCATATCACTGTTGCAGAAGCAAACGAAAAAAGGATGCCAAATTTAAAAGGACGCAAAATCCCCAAGATTGGCAAAATGTTGCAGAAGTTCGAAATATAGCGCGCACTTCAATGTGAGATGCTTAAAATAACTGCCACAACGAAGCTCTGTCTCAGAATCTGGCAGAAAACCCAAAGAGATTCTGATCATCCATAAAGCACAGCAGTGGCAAGACGCAATCAATACCTTCACTGCGTGATAACATCGGTGAAGTCACTGATGACAGTGCCACTAAAGCAGAGTTATTAAACACAGTTTTCCGATACTCCTTTACCAAAGAAGACGAATTAAATATTCCCGAACTCAAATCAAAAACAACTGCCAAGATGAGAAACATAAAAGTAGATATCCTTGGTGTAGAAAAGCAGCTTAAATCACTTAATAAAGGCAAGGCCTCCGGTCTAGTTTGTATGCCAGTCAGGTTTCTCTCAGAGTATGCTGATACAATAGCTCCATATTTAGCAATTATATACAACCGCTCGCTCACAGAAAGTTTCGTATATAAAGATTGGAAAATTACTCAGGATACACCAATACCCAAAAAGGGAAGTAGGAGTAATCAGCTGAATTACACGACCATATCACTGACGTCGATATGCAGTAGGGTTTTGGAACATATACTGTATTCGAACGTTATGAAGTACCTCGAAGAAAACGATTTATTGACACATAGTCACCTAGTGACCACGGATTCAGAAATATCGTCCTTGTGAAACATAACTAGCTCATTACACTCATGAAGTAATGAGTGCTATCGACAGGGTATGTCAAATTGATTCCATATTTTTAGATTTCCAGAAGGCTTTGGACACCGTTCTTCACATGCGTCTTCTAACCAAACTGCGTGCCTATGGAATATCACCTCAGTTGTGCGACTGGATTCGTGATTTTCTGTCGGAAAGGTCACGGTTCGTAGTAATAGACGGAAAGTCATCGAGTAAAACAAAAGTAATATCCGGTGTTCCCCAAGGGAGTGTTATGGGTCCTTTATTGTTCCTGATCTATATTAACGACATAGGAGACAATTTGAGTTGCCCTCTTAGATTGTTTGCAGCTGATGCTGCCATTTACCGTCTTGTAAAGTCATCAGATGACCAAAACGAATTGCAAAATAATTTAGATAAGATATCTGTATGGTGCGAAAAGTGGCAATTGATCCTGAATAAAGAAAAGTGTGAAGTTGTTCACATAAGTACTAAAAGAAATCAGCTAAATTTCCATTACTATATAAGTGACACGAATCTAAAGGCTGCAAATTCAACAAAATACTTAGGGATTACAATTATAAATAACCTAAATTGGAACGATCACATAGATAATGTTGCTGGTAGAGCAAAGCAAAGACTGCGATTCATTGGCAGAACACTTAGAAGGTGCAACAGTTCTACTAAAGAGTCTGCTTACACCACGCTTGTCCCCCCTATTCTGAAGTACTGCTGTGCGGTGTGGCATCCGTATCAGGTGAGACTGACCGATGACATCGAAAAAGTTCAAAGGAGGGAGGCTTGTTTTGTACTATCGCGAAATAGGGGAGATAGTGCCACAGGCATGAAACGTGAATTGGAGTGGCAATCATTAGAACAAAAGCATTTTTCGTTGCGATGGGATCTTCTCATGAAATTTCAATCACCAGTTTTCTCCTCCGATTGCGAAAACATTCCGTTGGCACCCACCTACATTGGGAGAAATGATCATCACGATAAAATAAGAGAAATCAGGCCTCGCACAGAAAGAATTACGTGCTCGTTTTTCCCGCGCGCCGTTCGAGAGTGGAACGGTAGAGTGACAGCTTGAAGGTGGTTCATTGAACCCTCTGCCAGACACTTTACTGTGAATAGCAGAGTAATCAAGTAGATGTAGATGTACACCACAACATGATGCATGGGACAACAGAGATTCAAATCCTGATATGGCAACAGATGAACATATAAATATAGGTAATTACATGAACACTCCAATATCACCAATCACGCGACAGCAACGAAAATACAAGTGATACAACCATAGAATTTAGAAACAAGTAAGTAATAGGAATAAAACAACGAAATTTCCTGTTTGTACAAGTAATTATTTAGTTGTTTAGATCATTATTTTCAAACATGTAAATATGTAATTTGGGAAATGTATAAGATGTAAACTGTAAAACAGGTGAAATTTATAAAACTATGCTTAAACGTACATATGAAGGGCTTATTTCAATAGTTGTACAAGTCCATTTTTGTTCATTCTGAGATATAGAATCCTAAAGTTAAATGAGCGCTGAAAAATCTGCAGTTGAGATACCAGAAATATTCAAGTTTATATACTTGAATATTTTTAGTATCTCAACTGCAGATGTTTCAGTGCTCATTTAACTTTAGGACTCTGTATCTCAGAATCAACAAAAATGGACTTGTACCACTATTGAAATAAGCCCTTCAAATGCAGTATAATAAGACGTAAATCCACAAACGCAAGGGCATAAAACAGATAAGAAGCGCCCTTCGGGGAGACGAGGCCACCTTCCGGGGCTACTCTCCTACTAACGGCGCCTTAAGTGGAAGAAGCAATTGTAGTAACAAATAGTACTGTCATACCTTATACACAAATCACGTAGAGTCAATATCACAACATACATAAGTATAGTAGCAGCTATAATAGAATCGAATATGCTAATTCAGGTGAGACAGCCTCGAAGTGTTTACCGAAGCCCGCCCACTTGAAACAGCGAGGTAAAGGGACCTCCTTTTGCTATCTAAATCTTTCCTTTGGCGTAATATTTTCTTCTTAAGAGTAGAGTAAAATCTGTTTCCTTCCCAGTTATACTTTCAGTATCTTGTGGGTTTTTATTTTGCTTTTCCTTTTTGATTAACAATTTAATTATATAAAAAAATGAATAATGCTACAGTTCTGTAAATTGTCTAGTCTATAGTAGCAAATGACCCACTACAGTTACAAAGGTGGTGGGTCACTCTGTAATGTTAATAAACAAATGAATAAACTAACTTTCCAACCCGAGAGCGGAACTTGTAATCCGCGTTCAGGACGTCTAACATTCATGGTGGTGTCTGTTTGTTCTATATCGTGTCTCCCTACCACTTTCGCGGAACGGCGCTCTGAGCGTGTTTTTTAGGGAACTGACTAGTTTGAACCTGGGACCTGTTGCTGGTAAGGAGACGCAAGACCACACATGATATGTAGAATTCAGAAGAGTTCAGTGAGACTAGCGATGATATAACCAAATACTAAATGATCTCAGCGTCAGCTTCAGTGCACTCCCTGTAAAAGAATCTTAATACTAGCTAAATTTAGTGGAAGGGGTTCAAGGCTTTCCTATTTTTAGTTAGCTGGTAAAATAACGTCGAAAAAGCAGTTAAGTTTACCGTTGGAAATTTTATTACACTCACAAAACATTGTTTATAAATTGCACTATTGATAAAAGGAAGTGTTTTAATACAGGATGGTAAAAGCCAACTGCGTTCAACAAAAATGTGAACTAATATTCCCTGAATAGGTTTCCAAGCTCTACAATGGATCGAAGGATGACCTATGCCATATCACATCTATAATCTAGGTTTAAATTAAGTTTCACAAAAGAGCAAACTATCAAAATGGTCTACAGTGACCCTCAATTATCTTTAATTACTTATCTAACTTGTCTTAAATTACAGTGGCTGATGTGGCTTCTCAATAACTATATAACAGAAAAATCATCGCGTTTCAGATTTTTACTTCAAGTGGCAAATGTGAACACCATGAGCTTTAATTGACGATCGACACTAGTAATAGGCAAAAAGGGAGTGTAACAGATGAAACTTCTGCAGTTCTGAGTGAAGCTTTATGCCCTGTTATGCGGCATCGCCTGCGTTCATTACCTTGTCGGTGTTCGTCAGGGAGCGGCGGCCGGCGCAGCTCCGCTCACCTCGCCGTCTCGGAAGCAACTCATTTCTCCTAACTTCTCCTTACTACCATTTACCGAAGTTGGTTTAAAAAAAACTATCTGGCTGTGTTTTCATCTGACCAATCAGGGTCTCAATGTTAACGTTAAGCTCCGCCTACAAAAATTCTGTCTATCCAATGAGAAACGTTGTACTTCTCGTGGTGGGGCAATGTTTTTAAAGTTTGCAACGTAACAGAGACGCGAAAAAGTCTCACGCTAAAACTTGCAGCTGGTGTGGTCCTTTTAGCGTTATCGTAAGATCTATACTGTTCTTCTGGAGGGCTCTATTTTTTAACATGGGCTGGGGGATGGTCCTAACGTAACACAGACGCGAAAAAGTCTCACGCTAAAACTTGTGGGTGGTGTGGCCCTTTTTGTCTTATCGTAAGATTTATACTATTTTTCTGGAGGGCTCTAGCTTTAAACATGGGCTTGGGGGGGGGGGGGGGGTCATCCTTGACGTAACAGAGACGCGAAAAAGTCTCACGTTAAAACGTGCGGGTGGTGTGGTCTTAGCGGTTAGCTGGCGACGTGGGTGTCCGTCCATCCCTTATCATAGGGCCTTCCAGCTTAACACGCTCTCGGCTTCTGTTCTCGTTTCTCCCCTCGGAACTGCGTCTGTCTCACGGGCTGAAGGTATGACATGCATTTAGGCATTCTTGTGTTAGTCTGTGGTATTCCATTTGCGCACTCGTTACTCATATTACTTTGGTTAATTTAACGTCACGATTTATTCGGAGCTATGTGACATACTACTGGATTTGCTTATCATGTCAGGTTTTTTCATGGAAGGTGTTGGATTTGCCTGACACCTTACAGATGAACTGAGTTTGTATCGCGGACTCGGCCTGACTTTGTACCCTGGACTTGTATGGACTATGAGAACTCCGTTCAAAGTCTAGATACGGCTGTTGTCCTTCAGGAATGATTTTTGCAGGGGAGCTTAAAACTTCTTATAATACTAGTTTTTTATTCTACCTATCAACTGATGGCGTTGATCCAGCAGATCCATACCATTTTTTATAACATCATTTAGCTTTCATTATTGAGTCAGCATTATACTGTGTGCATGAGAAAACTTGGTTTGCTGCAAATTGATTATCTGCCGGACCGTCTAGCTGGTGGGTAAGTATAACTTCTCTATGCACATGTGTAATAGAGAAATAACTGTACGTATATAATCTCAGACAGTCACCTTAATATAGCAGAAGATAATTTGGGTATTTGCATGTCCAATAAAATCTCAGTGACTGCAGCTTATTTATTTATTTACTTATTTGTTTATTGCTTATTTAGCCTTATCAGATTAGGGCTTTAAGGCCCGTTTTTACATTCGACCGAGAGCAGCACATTCGAGAGATATTACAAAACCTACTCAATAATAATAATAATAATGATAATAATAATGATAATAACATTAACAATAATTGTAAAGGGCATTTAGAATGATATGGATCAGCTTTGCACATTTGAAGCCATATTTTGTATTACCAGAAGCGGCATGGATTAGGAAGAACAGAATGGCAATTAAGAACTCTGGCGACAAGAGGCAGGCAGAAGTTCCGGGAGAGAGGGACTGACGAGACTGAGCAGCGCAGAATGTAGGAGACGGCTGTTGTGATAGCAGGTGGACCATTTTGAAATTGGGAAGGAATTTAATTTCTCTGATATTTCGAGGAAGATTATTCCAATGTCGGATTCCTGATGCAGAAAAGATTTAGAAGACATGGCAGTGCTATGTGATGGTATAGAGAGAATTTTACTTTGTGAGAACGAGTATTCCTGCTGTGCTGTTCAGATATTAGAATAATAGTTGATAACAAATAAGAGAGACTGCAATGATTGAGAAGACACTAGAGTAAACAAAGAGTATGACAGTCTCTATTCTTATCGACACGTATCCATGACAGTTGTTTGTAAGCTGGTGTGACATGGTTGAAAAAGCATGCATCAGAAATGTATCGTACACAAGCATTCATCGTCAGTTCTAGCTTGCGTGAGCTTTCGTACAAAAGTGTCGAAATAAGTGTCCAAGGAATAGAAAAGCAACTGGAATCACTCAACAGAGGAAAGTCCACTGGACCTGACGGGATACCAATTCGATTCTACACAGAGTACGCGAAAGAACTTGCCCCCCTTCTAACAGCCGTGTACCGCAAGTCTCTAGAGGAACGGAAGGTTCCAAATGATTGGAAAAGAGCGCAGGTAGTCTCAGTCTTCAAGAAGGGTCGTCGAGCAGATGGGCAAAATTATAGACATCGATCTGTTGTAGGATTTTAGAACATGTTTTTTGCTCGCGCATCATGTCGTTTTTGGAAACCCAGAATCTACTCTGTAGGAATCAACACGGATTCCGGAAACAGCGATCGTGTGAGACCCAACTCGCTTTATTTGTTCATGAGACCCAGAAAATATTAGATACAGGCTCCCAGGTAGATGCTATTTTCCTTGGCTTCCGGAAGGCGTTCGATACAGTTCCGCACTGTCGCCGGATAAACAAAGTAAGAGCCTACAGTATATCAGACCAGCTGTGTGGCTGGATTGAAGAATTTTTAGCAAACAGAACACAGCATGTTGTTATTAATGGAGAGACGTCTACAGGCGTTAAAGTAACCTCTGGCGTGCCACAGGGGAGTGTTATGGGACCATTGCTCTTCACAATATATATAAATGACCTAGTAGATACTGTCGGAAGTTCCATGCGGCTTTTCGCGGATGATGCTGTAGTTTACAGAGAAGTTGCAGCATTAGAAAATTGTAGCGAAATGCAGGAAGATCTGCATCGGATAGGCACTTGGTGCAGGGAGTGGCAACTGACCCTTAACATAGACAAATGCAATGTATTGCGAATACATAGAAAGAAGGATCCTTTATTGTATGATTACATGATAGCGGAACAAACACTGGTAGCAGTTACTTCTGTTAAATATCTGGGAGTATGCGTGCGGAAAGATTTTGAAGTGGAATGATCATGTAAAGTTAATTGTTGGTAAGGCGGGTACCAGGTTGAGATTCATTGGGAGACTCCTTAGAAAATGTAGTCCATCAACAAAGGAGCTGGCTTACGAAACACTCGTTCGACCTATACTTGAGTATTGCTCATCAGTGTCGGATCCGTACCAGATCGGGTTGACGGAGGAGATAGAGAAGATCCAAAGAAGAGCGGCGCGTTTCGTCACAGGGTTATTTGGTAACCGTGATAGCGTTACGGAAATGTTTAGCAAACTCAAGTGGCAGACTCTGCAAGAGAGGCGCTCTGCATCGCGGTGTAGCTTGCTCGCAAGGTTTCGAGAGGGTGCGTTTCTGGATGAGGTATCGAATATATTGCTTTCCCCTACTTATACCTCCCGCGGAGATCAAGAATGTAAAATTAGAGAGATTCGAGCGTGCACGGAGGCTTTCAGACAGTCGTTCTTCCCGCGAACCGTACGCTACTGGAACAGAAAAGGGAGGTAATGACAGTGGCACGTAAAGTGCCCTCCGCCACAACCCGTTGGGTGGCTTGCGGAGTATAAATGTAGATGTAGATGTAGATCTTGAAAGGTTATTCCCCAGTTAAGCTCGCTAACAGGCCAGAAATCGCTGGTTAAGTTTTGTCGAGTTTATTTTCCGGTTAGGTGTTATTCCGGGTTCGAATAACGCGTTTCTCACACTTTTCCTAGAATAGGGTTTAACCGGCTGCTGTCTGGAGATTGTACAAATGGCCTTGGTGCGTCACCACTTAATCTTTCTTGATTCATACTGTTCCATAGAAAATAGGAAGACAGTACTGATTTGGCGATTAAATGGTGACATTGTGTTAAGTGCATGTATATACAGCTTAAGCCCTTCCAGACGGATGGGATATTTTTCATAAACTATGCAAACGTAAGGTATAAAGGTATTACATATGTGTAACTTTTTTTGCAGATAAGCGATTAATTAAAGTTTTACTTAAAATGCAAGGCAATAACAACTGAGCCTTATCTGGGTTAAATTGTTTGGAACATTGTGTATGTTCTTATTTGCGTGGAGAGTTACAACTCGATTGGCAACGAGGATGACTGGACGTTTCACGTTTGTTTCTTGCCCATCTGAGGATGATGTCCAGCACGTCCTTGGAGGTGGTGCTTCAAAGTTTGTTACAGAAGCAGATGGAAAGTCAGTGGCATTTGGAATTGCAACAACTTGAACCCATAGCCATGTTGGACAGGGTCTTGACGAGATTACTGGCAGAGCTACACCAACTGCCGGCTCATCTCCTCCCCTTCCTCACCTATGGTGTGTCTGTAGAGGTCTGGGAGGCATACGAGAAACGATTGCGGCAAAACTTCACCGCCTGCCAGGTAACGAGCGCTGCTATCATACATACAAATGGCAGAATGGTATTTTAGAGGAAATAACTTATTGATCGACAGGAAGAAAACGATGTGTACAAGATGTGAAAGAAATATAACTAACAGCTCAGAGGATTTAATTCTGAGCTTTGGGTACGCAGACGAAGTGAACTGTAATAGGTTTCTGGGAACAGATGTGGTTACATTTCTGACCTGGGAAAAACACACTGATAATATGCGTTCAAAAATAGGTAGAGATATATTCTTAATGAAAAAAATGTTGTGTGGTGGAAACAGAAACCTTGCTAAAAATCCACTACAGACTTATCTTCCTACTCATATTATACAGTATACCAATATGGGGAGGAACAGCCGATGTATACATTCAGAGAATTTTGAAACTTCAAAAGAAAGAAGTCAGATACATTGTAAAACTAACGCCATGGGAGTCGTGCAAAAGCAAATTCAAAGAGTACAAAATATTAGCTGTATCAAATGTGTATATATATATATAAGACAATATTTCTTGTAGTGGTGAATTGTACAGTGTCTCTAAACAGAGATTTCCATGACCACAACACTAGAACTAAAGAAAATTACCATATCTACACCAAAAGACTGAATATGATAGAAAGGGATCATACAAGTGCAGGAAGATAATTTTGTAACAGAGTGCCACTTAGCATAAAGAGCATAAAGGAACTGAGAATCCTAAAAAAAACTGAAGGGACATCCCATCTCTGAATGTTGGTATAAGGTGAAGCAGTACCTGCAGACAAATGCAACGCAAAAATGTAAATTTAAAGTTGGAAATGGAGTAAAACATTCTTTTTCAATGTGGTAGCAAATTTCCTGAAAGAGGGACGAAGAAAGACAAAATGTAATGCTGAAAATACAGAAGAGAACATATAGACTAAGACAACTAAGTGCATTATGCAGATGTGGTTTTAATGAGTTCTCACTGTGCACAAATGTCTAAATACGAGAGAATACTGAAAAGTAATGTCTCAGGATTTTTTATGTAACAACTCTTCAAGCTTTTTAAATAAATCAAACAATATTAACATTGTACAGCTGTATTCATCATATCTACATATCTGCAACGCTCTGCCAATAGAGGGCTCCGAATTACAGTGTATAACATAGTGGTATGTAACGAAACTATATCGGTGTATGAGAAACAGCATGTTGTATTCGCGTTTCGAATTCAAAGAGTTCATCCACATATGGAGCACTTTCTGCTTCAGCATGGCAATGCCAGAACACACACGAGGGCTGCGACATCTCCATCAATCCGACGCCTTGAGTTCACTGTCATCGTTCATCTTCCATACAGTCCCGCCTTCGCCTCAACCGATTTTCATCTGTTTTCAGAAAGTAAAGAACACCTTCGAGACTTCACTTTAATAGTGACGAAGCAGTGCAAGCGGAGGTGAGGTTGTTGCTCCGTCAACAAAGTCAAATGTTCTACAGTGGCAATATCAACAAACTTGTCTTTCGGTGGGAGAAACGTGTTCGTTGCTAGAGTGACTATGCTTAAAAATAAATCTGTACACACGAAGAATAAAGATGTAGAATACTGTGTTGTACTATACAGGATGAAGAAAAATTCGCGCACTCGGACTAACAACACCAGGTAGTCGCAAGGTTGTTTTAGTGAGCGGAAAAAGCATGTATTTGACAGGCACGACTGTCTGGGAAGCTTAACAGCCTTTTTTTTAGAATTTGGAAATGGTCAGCCTGGAAAGATTAGATCTCATCATATATGAGGGATGTGGTACCCTGTAGGTAGATGTTTTTAGCCGAAACATGGTCATGTTTACCATGAGAACTACTCCTCCCTACAGTCTGGAACCGCGCGACCGCTACGGTCGCAGGTTCGAGTCCTGCCTCGGGCATGGATGTGTGTGATGTCCTTAGGTTAGTTAGGTTTAAGTAGTTCTAAGTTCTCGGGGACTGATGACCTCAGAAGTTAAGTCCCATAGTGCTCAGAGGCATTGGAACCGACTCCTTCCTAGTCTAATATCTTCTTTTTTTAGAAAAGAGAAATTTTGATCGCTGATTGGCTCCCCTCAGGATAGACAAAACAGAGGCTTGCTCCCCCAGTGTGGATAGCCCGATGTTGTCTGTAGAAAGCTTCAAAGCCAGCAGAACAGTCAAGAGGCGTGATTCAATGAGTGGAGGATAGTTCAATTGGTTTGTATAACGTGGAGGCCGTTCTTTTCTGCTGATTAGGCTCCTGTACGAGGTTTGTTGAAAAGTGATAGTGATTCTTTGCTTGCTTCATCTTCTGATCCTCCCCTGGTGAAGGACTTCAGCTCTTTCCCTAGTGGGTGACTTGTGGTACGCTACTTGTGGTGGACTAAGAGCCAGTGGCAGTTTCCAACTGTACCAACAGTGGAACTGCAAGTCATCTCGGACATATCATGTGCCACGATGGCGATCTTATTCGTAATGACTCAGCCGTCTGACGTTTGATAATTCTAGCATTCGCCGTCGTGCCTGAGAGTCAAACCCGTTGGTCAGACCAGGGAACGGGTGCAGCTCACAGTGAAATCTGGCGAGACTTCACTGCTCTGATAGGGAAGTTTCCCGGGTTCTAATAATCAGAACAGCAGTCCGCGTAGTTTGTAAGTTTTCGTGGACGCGTCAGAACATTACAGCTTCTGTCACGTTCCGCCCTTCGCCCACAGCTTGCCGTTTTCTGATGCCGCCTGAATCGAGGTGAAAGGGTAAAGTATTGGTGCATTGGGCGTATTGTTAAATGATATTCACAGCTCCCTGTTCTCCGTGAACCATAGTTTGTGGTGTACCTGGTCGTAGTTGATTCCATTTGAATAGAATTTGGCCACATAGTGGATTTATGTAAACGAAGTCTGATTGTGTTGGAAAAGGGATTAATTCAGTGGAGAACTTGTACAGTTCCCACTCCAATGAATGCTTTGCCAATCAAGCACCATTCCTTTCCTGATTTATGATTGTTATTTTTTGTAAGATTTATCAGATCGATTGTAGTTATAAAAGGATGTACAAAGACTTGTCATTATTTTTGGCCGGCCGGAGTGGACGAGCGGTTCTAGGCGCTTCAGTCTGGAACCGCGCGACCGCTACGGTCGCAGGTTCGAATCCTGCCTCGGGCATGGATGTGTGTGATGTCCTTAGGTTAGTTAGGTTTAAGTAGTTCTAAGTTCTAGGGGACTGATGACCTCAGATGTTAAGTCCCACAGTGCTCAGAGCCATTTGAACCATTTTGATCCATAATTTTTGTAAACTTAAATACGCCGCCGTTCTCATTCATACTCCTCCAGCCATTCACTGTTTTTATATTATTGTACTGATACAGGGATACACCAGCAATTCAGAATGCATTCATACAAAGTTAGTTAATTTGATGATTAATTTGAGTTTTGAAAGTGACCGCAACTAAGGCAACAAAAATGCCTTGAGTAAATTCACTAACTTCATATATAAAAATTAAGGGTGTAGCTCACGATTTGAAGATTGTTGAGAAGATAATACTTTTCTATATGTAAAGATAATAACATTTAGCCTCACTTGGATTTATATTTATGATAAAGCAAGTGACCTCTTGCAAGCACTCTTAGACTTGTCGTCAGCTTGAACTCGTCGCGAATTTCGTTTGAGCCCCTGTTGGGATGTCACTGCTCGCATAGTAGGCCTTCACAAGCCCTATACGCTCAGGCACGCTGTACCGTGACATTTTCACGCGCAATTGGCCGACAATAACAAGGCGCATACGCATGTGCATAATAATTCATAGCCGTCCCTTGTGGCCGAGTGGTTCTAGGCGCTTCAGTCTCGAACCGCGTGTCTGCTACCGTCGCAAGTTCGAATCCTGCCTCGGGTATGGATGTGCGTGATGTCCTTAGGTTAGCTAGGTTTAAGTAGTTCTAAGTTCTAGGTGACTGATGACCTCAGATGTTAAGTCCCATAGTGCTCAGAGCAACTTGAACCTTTTGAACTAATTTCTATCATGCCCCGCGGCAACCGTGCAGTTTGAACGTCCTAGCGCAAACCGTTCAGAAGTTATGACGATTTTATTTCATATGCTTCAATAATTGTCACCCTGTACAAGAGGAGCATGAACATGCGCTATCAGTTCGTCCACATGTAGTCGCCTGAGGAGAATACACGAGCTGCTTCAGATGTTCCCACAGGAAGAAATCCAGGGTATTTAGCTCAGGTGAACGTGGAGGCCGTGCAACTGGACCTCACTGTCCAAGTCATTTCCCTGTAACTGTTCTGTCTAAATACCGTCGAACATTAATTCTAAAGTGTGATAGTGCACCATTATGTAGGAACCATAACCTGTGCCGAATATGAAGCGAAACATTTTCCAGTGCGAGAGGCAATAGTTTCAGAGGAATGCATGTTACCTTCATGCAGCCAGCCGGTCAGGCAACAAGTAAGGACCCAAGGCTCCTGTCTAATATTAAGTCCTGTCTAATAGCCCTGTCTAACTCCAGTCCAACATTTCGGTGGAGCGAACTTGATATGCACGGTGGCGGGTGACGTGTGGGGTAACGCCACACAAATGATGGACATTGTGCATAGTGAAGAACGCTGCTTCATCCGACCATACTACAGCGTTTATGAAGTCGTTGTTCGCTTCCTGTTGTCGTTGGAATCATTCATAGAATTGCATCAAAAGACGGTGGTCTGCAGAATGCTGGTGTTGCGTTATAGAATGACAGGGATGGAGCACGTCAACGACCGTGAATTGCGAGACACGCAGCTGCCTTGCTACGCTACGTGTGCTCCGCCGACCTTCCGAATACCTTCCTGAGCTGCTGGAATACGACGAATCCTTGGACGAGCTCTGTCATGCGATGGTGGAAAGAGAGAATCTGTCTCTCGAAGGCTAAGCTCCAAACGACGAAACACATTTTTATCTGGATGATGGTCGATCAGGATATCTAGCAGCATATTCATGAGCGGCAACACCGTTACGGTTATCAGACGTACCAAGGACCAGAAACATATCCACATATTCATCGTCTATGCATGACATACGTCTGGCCGGCCGGAGTGGCCGTGCGGTTATAGGCGCTACAGTCTGGAACCGTGAGACCGCTACGGTTGCCTGTTCGAATCCTGCCTCGGACATGGATGTGTGTGATGTCCTTAGGTTAGTTAGGTTTAATTGGTTCTAAGTTCTAGGGGCGTGAGGTCGGTCGCTTGACGGCGCGGGCCCGCCCGTTGCCGGCGCGCCGTAAGGCACGGAGGCTCGCACTGGGGCGTATCGCTTCTAGTCGGGCGTGCCGCGGCCGTCCCCACAGGGGAAGTGATGCGTCTCTTATAGACTCTCCTTCCCAAGTGGCTCTTTCCGCATTCCTGTGGTGCCAGACGTTAAGCTCGGCGTTTTGCCTTGCGACAAAAGGAAGAGCTGCGACCCAACCCGGTGCGAAAGCGAAGGGTGCGTGGCACAGGGGGAGCTGTGTCGAGGGACGAACATCAGTCCCTTTCTGTTCGCAGGGCACAGACCAGCAGGTGCTCTGCATGCCGGCGACTTCGTTTGTCGGCGTGGGATCGCGGCGCGATTCGGCAAGGGTGCTTCGCCGCGCCCCTGGGTAACCGGGGCGTGTTCTGCCATACCCAGGAAGTGGTGACATCGCCTGGGCTAGGTTAGTTGGGTCCAGACCATTATGTGACCGGCCCACCACCTGAGTAGGAGCGGGTCCTTGGCCGAGAGGTGGAATCTCGGGTTAGTAAGCGGCGAAGGACGAGAGGTGCATCCACCTCTCTGGAGTGCGGGGAGCACTTGCCGAGGAGCGCCGGGTGAAATCGACGATGACGCAGTCACCGAAGGGGACCAGTGCGCTGGCAACGGCCCGCTGAACCCCGCAGTTCCAGAATGTCCTTGGCCTTGGGGCGAGGCCGGTGGGTGAGCTGCCTTCTTGTCGCCCCTCCCCCTCCCCCCCATGTCAGAGGAGCCGGTCCGTGGTAAGAGACGGGCTCCCACACCTTTTTTCACTCGTTAACTAAACGTGGCTGCAATAGAGACGAGTGAATCGAGTGCGCTCAAGCGAGCATCTACGATGCTTGATCCCTCTCCTCAGGACGAGATGGGGCTGGCAGAAGACGAAACCGTTACTCAAAGACACGCACATGTTACGCTGCTCTTGGAGCAGAACATCAAAAACGGAAAGATAAGTCAGGCGGCACTGTATATCACTAAGAACGAGCTGGCTGCATGGGCCGTCGCCCACGCTAAGCTCGAAGGCCGCGTAGAGGAATTAGAAAAGGAGAATGAAAGATTAAGAAGGCAATCTACGAAGACCTGGGCTGGAGTAGTCGTGCAAGCGCTACCAAAACCACAAACAACAAAAGAAACGATCGCCAAGGTGACCAAGCGGTCAGACACGGCGGTCTTCCTCAGAACTCTACCTGGCCAAGACACGAGTGTTAAAAAAATACAAGAGTTGTTGACCAAAACTATTGATCCAGCGAAAGAATAAATCAAAATAAATAAAGTTAAACCTAGTAGGAACTCAGAGATTCTGGAGGTGGCCACAAAGGAAGACAAAGAAAAATTGTTGAAGAACCCCAAGCTGAATTCGGTGGTTAAGTGTGAACCGCCAAGAAAAAGAAACCCTTTGGTCATTCTATACGATGAACCAACAACAATGACAAACGAAGAACTGTACCAGACTATAAAGGACCTGAACTTTGGCCAAATGAATGATAATGGTTTCAAGGATTCTTTTAGGCTGAGATTTAAAACGGGGCCTTGGGATCGTGGTGTCGTACATCACGTCGCCGAAGTCACAGCACAAATGTGGAAGCAGATAATAACAATGGGCAGACTATATGTTGGCTTCCATGCCTTAAATATTAGAGACTATCTCGTGGTACCTCGTTGCCATAACTGTGGAGACCTGGACCACATTCTGATGCACTGCACCAGGGGGTCAGCGTGCTCCAGGTGTGGCGAAGATGGTCACACACGGAAAGAATGTAAAGCTGCAAGTGTATGCATTCCCTGCAAGACACGCGGGAAGAAAAGCTGCGGAGCCTCAGGACGAAATTGCCCTACGTACCGCATGCTGGAGCAGAGACCGATATCCAGAACGGACTATGGTTGAGAACGTCAAACAAAATAGGATGCCAAAGCGAAAATCCCCTAGCAAAAGGAGAAGGGATGCCATCAGTGCAAATAGGTTCAAAGAATTAATAAAGTCTCTTTCGAGAGATCCGATAACAGAGACAGCTGACAAAAGCATCCAAACAGATCCGCCGAAAATCGATAAATGTATCCAGACGGAATCTATCCCTATGGCCACTCCCTCCTCTCTCAGCAGGGGAGTGAAGCCGATTAAACATCAGCAACGGCAAGGGCATCCTGTCCCTGAGGTCCCAATAGATGGAGGCAACCGGAAAGAACAAAAGCCTGTGCAAGAGAGCACAATAACAAGCTTTCAAGACACCCCAGTGGTAAGATTACCGCCAGTAAATCCGGTTCGGATATACCCAGATCTAGAATTCACCATGCAACTGGCAAGATTGGAGCAGCCGGCTACCCTGACCACTGCCTTACTACATGTGGTCCATGTAGGACATGAATACGGAAGAAGAGTCACCTTCTCGGTAATGGAGGCTGCAGACAGGATACAGCTAAAGTCAGTGAATCTCCCCATCGACTTCGGAGCCCTCCGAGACTTACTAAAGAAAGTATTCGAGAGACGAGGAGAAAAATTTGACCTAGACGACATTTACGAATAGTCAGTTCTGGCTAATGGACGTATTGCATTTCACTGGAGCAAGACATGGCCTGAAGAGCGCATACATACATAATTTTCGTAGATGACAAAAATTACCATTGGCCAACTTAACACACATAACAGTCGACTTGTAATGCAGGAGCTACGTAAGGAAGTGGAGGAGAGGAGGCTGGATGTGCTCTGTCTACAAGAGCCATACTCCCTAGCTGGAAAAATCGCATTTGTAGCCGCGACCTGGCAGGTAATCAGCCAAGGAGATAATCCGAAAGCGGCGCTAATAATCACAAATAAAGCCCTGAAAGTAACTACACTATCGCAATATACCAACAGTCACTGCAATGTCGTGGAGCTGCTATCTCCCGGTGGAGCAATAATACTAGTCAATATGTACTTTCAGTACGGTGATAACATTGAAACACATCTTGACCATCTAGCTACAGTAACCACGGGATTGCAAGGACGAAGGATGATAATCACTGCCGATATCAACGCAAAATCCCCGCTGTGGTACAGTGGCACAAGGGACACCAATGGAGAGAAAGTAGAAGATTTTATGATGGCATCACAACTTGTGATAGCTAACAAGCCTGGCAACCCTCCAACCTATGCTGGGGGAGGAGGACCAGGCACGAACATTGATGTAACTCTAGCCACCCCCAATGCAATCAACACAATACAAGAGTGGAAAGTAGAAAAAACGCCACCACAAGCGACCATAACTTAATAACGTTCACTATAGGTGAAAGGGTGTCCCGCTGGGCCACGGGGTGGGAAACGCAGTTTAACTACAAAAGAGCTGACTGGGAACGACTAGCGAGGGAGTACGTCATTCCTGCCTTGCCAGAAGGTGGCGCAGACCTCGACATAGACGTAAACGACCGAGCAGAGGAACTGACCAGTGCAATAACTAGCGCGGTGAAAGTTGCCGTACCGACCAGGAGGAAGGCCATGGCAGCCTCTCCATCACCATGGTCGCCCAAACTCGAGGATATGCGCCGGTCTGTCAGAAGGTTGAGAAGATATTACCAGCTCAGTGTCGTCTGGCCAGAACGGCAAAGATGGCTGCTGCAATATCGGGAGGCTAAACTCCGATTCCAGAAGGAACTCCAAGCTGTTAGATTACAAAGCTGGGTAAACTTCGTCCAGAGCCAATTGGCATTGGACCCCTGGGGTACACCTTATAAATTAGTACGAGAGAAGATCCGCTCTCCACTGGAATTATCAACAGTCAGGCACGGGGACAGGATGACGAAATCCTGGCAGGAAACCGCCGAGGTCCTCCTCCGGTCCCTGCTGCCTGATGATAGCACGGATGGGGAATCTGATCAACAACAGCAACTATGACATGACAGCCTCAATGAATACACCAACAATACGGCAGTCTACCCTTTCTCGGAGGTAGAGGTGGCTGCCCACATAAAATCACTTAAAAGGGGTAAAGCTCCCGGACCAGACAGCATTGTAGCCGAGGTGGTGCAGTTTCTAGCTCCCGAGCTAACTGCACCACTTACTCACTTATATAATGAGTGTCTGATACAACAAAAATTTCCAAGGGTGTGGAAGACCGCCAATGTAGTTATCATTCGGAAAGGGCCAGATAAAGATCCAACAAATACAAAATCCTACAGACCAATCTGCTTGCTTAATATACTAGGTAAAATACTAGTAAAGTTACTAGCTGACACACTGGCTGCACATCGGATTCTGCGTGGGATGAGCGACAGGCAGTTCGGCTTCAGGCCTGGGCAATCGACATCTGATGCAATCGCCCTGGCTGCTGAGGTCTGTGGCTCTACCCCACATAAGTATGTGGTGGGCATCAGGGTTGACATCAGTGGCGCCTTCGACAACCTGTGGAGGCCTTCGCTCTTCTCCTGCTTGCGGGAGAAGGAGTGCCCAGGGCCGCTATATGGTTGTCTGAGGAGCTATTGCGAGGAACGGGAGGTCTGGCTATCACCTTCTGGCGAGAGAATTGGAAAATCTATAACAAAGGGCTGTCCCCAGGGTTCTGTGTTAGGGCCCCTGTTCTGGGACATCCACATGGAGCCTTTACTAGACACCCTACAACGAAGTGAAGAAGTGATAGCCTATGCAGATGACCTCCTCCTGTTGGTCGGCGGCCGTAGCCGCGAAGACATTGAACCCAAAATAGAAAGTGCCCTAAACAAGTTACAACTATGGAGTCAAAACACCAAAATGACGATATCACCGAGCAAGTCTACCTACTTACTATTAAAGGGACAATTAATCCGTAACCCGACTGTACGAATCGAGCACACGCCGGTTCTTCGGAGACGTGTCATACGAAACCTGGGCATCATCATTGATGAGAAGTGGAATTATAGGAAACACATCGAACCGTAACCCAGAAAGCCCTTCAAACACTGTACAATCTCATATCCATAGGACATACAAGATTTCATCTTCCACCTCATCTCATAAGACTCTATCATAATAGCATATTAACATCAATAGTGGGTTACGGCTCGGGAGTCTGGGCACAGAGGCTCACGAGGTTTGTGCCCGCCATGACAGTGAGAAGGGTTCAAAGGAACATGATACTTAGATCGGTAGGGGCTTACAGAACATCACCAGGGGGAGCACTAATGGTCATAATGGGGCTTTGCCCCCTGGACATCAAAATCAGAGAGCAGGCTGCGTGGTTCTGGATTAAGAAGCGAAATGCTACAAAAATAGAGGAGATCTTAGGCATTGGGGCAGGGGACAAGGGTGAGATTCGGCAAAGGGGAGAACAACTATGCAAGAACTGTGGGACACGGATGAAACAGGGCGTGGGACATATGAACTGATTCCAAGCGTTAGAGAACGACTAAAAATGAAATACTTTGAACCCACCAGAGGACTAATCCATTTTATCACTAGACATGGGCCTTACCCGACATACTTATGTCGGTTCGGGAAAAGGGCCACACCCACGTGTGAATGTGGTGAACCGGAGGGCACTCCCGATCATGTGATTTACGAGTGCCCCCTCTTCAATGATGTTGCTTCCACACTACGTGACCAATTACCAGATCATGACACATACCACCTGATAAGACGACAAGACACCTTCCAACATTAAATAAACTTGCTGACGAGGTATCACGAAAAGTGCTAAGAGAATACATGAGGGAACAAAACTAAATAGCGCAGATTACAATAAACACGCGCCCTACTCCCATACCGCCTGCGCGTGGATAGGCCGACCTTACGTACGGAATTAGGGGGAGTGGGGAATAAAAACAACAAGGACTGGACAATGCACCGGAATTGACTTAGGTTAGAACTAGTTAGTAGAAATTAGACTAGGAATTCAGAATTAGGAACCTGCAGCGATTAACATCCTGGCCTGCCCAGTGTCAGGGCACGCCCATCGGGATTAGCTCGATGAGTAAGCCGATAAAGTAGGTTTATATATTTCTGACACATATGTGACGCTGCAGGAAGTAGAAGTAGGTTAGTTAAAATCTTAGAAGTTAAAAACTAATAACTGTATATACCTGCCCATTGTAATTAGAGTATAGCTCTAGCTCACGACATAATATATAGTAATTAGCTGCTAATTGTAACTAACATTTAGAAAGTAAGACCCACTAATCACATAAGGAAGTGGATTATTATGTATAATTATTATTGATGGTAAATAAAGATTTTAAAAAAAAGTTCTAGGGGACTGATGACCTCAGAAGATGAGTCCCATAGTGCTCAGAGCCATAAGCCAAACATACGTCTGACCCACTGTTTTAGAATAACGCAAGAAGAAAATACAATATGCGTACGAATGAACATGGAGTCTGTCACGGGCACATTACTTCCCTAGGAACTAGTCTCTGTCTGGTGAACAGCACACACAGTATAAATTCGTTGTGTAATAGCAGGCTGTTCCACCTAACGCGAATTACCTCTCTTACAGATTTTACTGTTAAGTTTCTGTTTGCAAATCAGTCTCCTGATAACCATTCACTCACTAATAACCATGTATTATTATCATTATTATTATCGATGGAAATGTGGAAACATCACGTTCATTAGCATTAGGGAAACTATAATTCAAAAACGAACATTTCACAATGAGCAGTGTCGAGGTAAATCACGCAGAACAAAATCAGTAAGAGAGGTAATTCGCGTTAGGTGGAACAGCCTGCTAATACACAACGAATTTATACTGTGTGTGCTGTTCACCAGACAGAGACTAGTTACTAGGGGAGTAATGTGCCCGTAACAGACTCCATGTTCATTCGTACGCATATTGTATTTTCTTCTTGCGTTATTCTAAATCTTACTGTTAAGTTTCATGTGCCACAAAATTTTCCTAGGTCGCCACCCAGTTCAGTTGGGAAAATTTAATACAGTACTGGTCATTAAAATTGCTACAACAAGAAGAAATGCAGATGATAAACGGGTATTCATTATACAAATATACACTCCTGGAAATGGAAAAAAGAACACATTGACACCGGTGTGTAAGACCCACCATACTTGCTCCGGACACTGCGAGAGGGCTGTACAAGCAATGATCACACGCACGGCACAGCGGACACACCAGGAACCGCGGTGTTGGCCGTCGAATGGCGCTAGCTGCGCAGCATTTGTGCACCGCCGCCGTCAGTGTCAGCCAGTTTGCCATGGCATACGGAGCTCCATCGCAGTCTTTAACACTGGTAGCATGCCGCGACAGCGTGGACGTGAACCGTATGTGCAGTTGACGGACTTTGAGCAAGGGCGTATAGTGGGCATGCGGGAGGCCGGGTGGACGTACCGCCGAATTGCTCAACACTTGGGGCGTGAGGTCTCCACAGTACATCGACGTTGTCGCCAGTGGTCGGCGGAAGGTGCACGTGCCCGTCGACCTGGGACCGGACCGCAGCGACGCACGGATGCACGCCAACACTGTAGGATCCTACGCACTGCCGTAGGGGACCGCACCGCCACTTCCCAGCAAATTAGGGACACTGTTGCTCCTGGGGTGTCGGCGAGGACCATTCGCAACCGTCTCCATGAAGCTGGGCTACGGTCCCGCACACCGTTAGGCCGTCTTCCGCGCACGCCCCAACATCGTGCAGTCTGCCTCCAGTGGTGTCGCGACAGGCGTGAATGGAGGGACGAATGGAGACGTGTCGTCTTCAGCGATGAGAGTCGCTTCTGCCTTGGTGCCAATGATGGTCGTATGCGTGTTTGGCGCCGTGCAGGTGAGCGCCACAATCAGGACTGCATACGACCGAGGCACACAGGGCCAACACCCAGCATCATGGTGTGGGGAGCGATCTCCTACACTGGCCGTACACCTCTGGTGATCGTCGAGAGGTCACTGAATAGTGCACGGTACATCCAAACCGTCATCTAACCCATCGTTCTACCATTCCTAGAACGGCAAGGGAACTTGCTGTTCCAACAGGACAATGCACGTCCGCATGTATCCTGTGCCACCCAACGTGCTCTAGAAGGTGTAAGTCAACTACCCTGGCCAGCAAGATCTCCGGATCTGTCCCCCATTGAGCATGTTTGGGACTGGATGAAGCGTCGTCTCACGCGGTCTGCACATCCAGCACGAACGCTGGTCCAATTGAGGCGCCAGGTGGAAATGGCATGGCAAGCCGTTCCACAGGACTACAGCCAGCATCTCTACGATCGTCTCCATGGGAGAATAGCAGCCTGCATTGCTGTGAAAGGTGGATATACACTGTACTAGCGCCGACATTGTGCATGCTCTGTTGCCTGTGTCTATGTGCCTGTGGTTCTGTCAGTGTGATCATGTGATGTATCTGACCCCAGGAATGTGTCAATAAAGTTTCCCCTTCCTGGGACAATGAATTCACGGTGTTCTTATTTCAATTTCCAGGAGTGTATTATACTATAAATGACATATGATTACATTTTCAGCCAATTTGGGTGCATAGATCCTGAGAAATAAGTACCTAGAACAAGTGCTGGCCAGGGCAGCAGTCGAATATTTTCTGTATCCAGAAAGGCCCGTACAAGAAATGCAACATGAGGTCGTGCATTATCCTGCTGAAATGTAGGGTTTCGCAGGGATCGACTGAAGGGTAGAGCCATGGGTCGTAACAAATCTGAAATGTAACGTCCACTATTCAAACTGCCGTCAATGCGAACAAGAGGTGACCGAGACGTGTAACCAATGGCACCCCATACCATCATGCCGGGTGATACGCCAGTATGGCGATGACGAATACACGCTTCCCATGTGCGTTCACCGCTATGTCGCCAAACGCGGATGCGACCATCATGATGCTGAAAACAAAACCTGGATTCATCCGAAAAAATGACGTTTTGCCATTCGTGCACCAAGGTTCGTGAAACACCCGCAAATGCCGTGAATATTCATGAACAAAGCAAAATTATTAAGACTCATGGAAACTTCAAGAACACGAATGTAAATCGTATAGACATAAATAGCAATAAAATATCACGCGGAATTAAGAATACAACTTGTTCAAGATATTACTGAAATTACACACGGTGAAATTACCACCACGTGCTATACACACACACACACACACACACACACACACACACACACACAAGAGAAAAGTTCACGCATGCATTCCAGTTAAAAGAGAAGTCAGACAACTGAATTTTAAACCTGTGCTTTAGTAACCAATTTCCTACACCTTGTGTACTGCGTACACAAAGCGAGGATCGAAAAAACTTACTACATAAAAAATTGTTCCCTGAAAAACGTAAGAATTCGATTATCGAACTTAAAACTGAACTAACAGATCAAACGTGTGCATCAGTTGGAATAGGTACAAACCATCACACATTAACACACTCACCAGCGCCAAGTCGCTCTTTAGAGTACAAACAGCAGTTGACTGGCGTTGCCTGGTGAAACGTTGTTGTGATGCCTCGTGTAAGGAGGAGAAATGCGAACCATCACTTATCCGACTTTGATAAAGGTCGTATTGTAGCGTTGTAGCCTATCGCCATAACGGTTTATCGTATCGCGACAATGCTGCTCGCGTTGGTCGAGATCGAATGAATGTTAGCAGAATATGGAATCGTTGGCTTCAGGAGGGTAATACGGAACGCCATGCTGGATTCCAACGGCCTCGCATCACAGCAGTCGAGATAACAGGCATCTTATCCGTATGGCTGTAACGGATCGGCACAGCCACGTCTCGATCCCTGAGTCAACAGATGGGGTCTTTGCAAGTTAACAACCATCTGTAAGAGATTAACATGGC
The DNA here is from genome assembly GCF_023897955.1 of Schistocerca gregaria. Taxonomy (NCBI): domain Eukaryota; kingdom Metazoa; phylum Arthropoda; class Insecta; order Orthoptera; family Acrididae; genus Schistocerca; species Schistocerca gregaria. Next base: position 281,206,504 of record NC_064931.1, read on the forward strand.
AAGATCATAGGATAACGTAACTGCGAGATAAGCCCTTTCAAATTCGAAAAGTTGGTACATTAATAACTGGTGTAACCGCCAGAAGGCTGAATGAAATCATGTAAATGTGCATGCACTGTATTATGTAGGTGCCAAATGTCAATTTGCTGATTGAGTTCTATGGCTGTTGTACTTGGTCGGTCAATACAGGGACGATTAATTCCGTTTGTTGATGACCCTGGAGTTGATGTCTGATGATGTCCCATACACACTTGAATGGAGACAAATCTGGTGATCGAGCTGGCCAAGGCATTTTTTTGACTTTGCAGAGCATGTTGGGTTACAACAGCCACATGGAGGCGAACGTTATTTTGCTGGAAAACGCCCCATGGAATGCTGTTCGAGAATGCCAACACAACACTTTGAATCATCGAAGTGACATACAGATTTGCAGGTGTAGGTCTTGCATATCTAGCACGCAGACAAGTTGGTTGAGGCCCCCAATCGACCTCTCCCCCTCCTCCCACCCTCCCCCCCACCCCCTAACCAACATACAGCCATCAGTGGCAACGAAGAGGAATCAGCTTTCATCAAAAACACACCAAACCTCCACTGTACCCTCTAATGAGTTCTCGCTCGACACCACTGAAGCCACAAATGGCGGTGGTCTGGGGTCAGTGGAATGCACGCTACAGGGTGCCTGTCTTTCAGCTGTCCTTGAAGTAGCCAATTTGTAAATGCTCGTTGTGTCACTGTGGTGCCAGTTGCTGCTTAGATTGCCGCTGCAAATGCAGTACGATGCGCTAGAGCCATACGCCGAACACGATGGCCTTCCGCTCTCATTAGCGCCACATGGTCATCAAGAGTACGGTGTTCTTACGACTGCACATTATCGTGACTACCGCTGCCAGTAATCACGTACGGTGGCTATATTACTGCTAAATTTTTCTGCAATATCGCAGAAGGAACAACCAGTTTCTCATAGCCCAATTACACGACCTCGCTCAAATCCAGGGAGGGGTTGATCATGGCGTCTTTGTCACCCAGAAGGCATTCTTGACTAACATCAACTTACCAAGTCCAATCTCAGAGTTAATTAATGCTCGCTACCGTTACAGCGTGGATTTAAAGCATATCTGATTCGCATCCTCATAGGGGCCCTACTAGCACCACTTTTATGCGACTGGCTAGAAATTTGAATAAATACCATGGTTCACAAGCAGAGGCTCGTCTACCAACTTCCATTTATGTCCCACAACTCGTTCTAAATTTTGTGATTTTTTGTTGTTCTGTCAGTGTTAAAACTCAAATTTTGAGTTCATTCTCGAAAAATGTAGGATGTTAATAACTTTTGTTTTATTTAAAAAGCTGAAAGTGTACATTTTTGGATGAGGGCGCATAGCTGTTCAGAAGAATTTAAGTTGACTGGAGATACTGTTTTTTACTATCATTATTAACAAAGAATTCGTGAGATTAAAAAACGAAACACATTAATCTTGCCAAAAGCCCAGAAGCGACTCTTCTAGGTATTGTAGCTCTCAAAGGTGCCCTGGTACACTCTATGTGTCCCTGAGTTAACACAGTAGCTCTTGTAGCTTGATTACGTAGTATTACGCAACACTGAGCTGCAGTTACGTAACACGGCCTCGCACCCATGGTGGCGTCATTGGTTTCACTTCTCGCTACTGTCTCTAACGATGTCTATGGCCTTATCAGCTTCCGGTCCCGGCCTTCCGGCACGAGGCCATATAAGGGGCCACCATTCCAGGGACTGATTCACTTGAGTGAGGCTGCTGTATCAGGCTGCAGCATTGAACGAGCTCACAGAAATTCCGCATTATGGGAGTCATCACAGACGACACCGTACAACTGTAGATAAGTTAATAAGGATTGTGGAATGGATATCTGAGTCTTTGAGGATCAATAATAAAGCTGTGAAGGGAGAATCGCCCGAGCGTTCCTCCTGACTGATCCCTGTGTTCTTCTAGGCTTTCACATTAAAAATTCGAAAGCATTACTTCTCAGCACACCTTCGATTTTTCTGCATTGTGGCTAACGTATATGACCTCAAAATTAGTTTTAAGTTGGTGTAAATGTAATAGTACTTTCTGCAGCATAACAAAAACATATAACTTTGCATTCCTTACCAATGCTAAACGAAACCACAGCTTTGGTAGAGGGGGAATGCTGGAATTCGTGGTAATTTCGCTGACATCAACATTAGCATTCCTGGAACTGATGACATTAGTTTCAGTTTTTCCCAGTATCGCTGATACCAGCATACAGCCATCGGATCAAATGGCTCTGAGCACTATGGGACTTTAACATCTGAGGTCATCAGTCCCCTAGAACTTAAACTAATTAAGCTTAACTAACCTAAGGACAGCAAACACATTCACGCCCGAAACAGGATGCGAACCTGCGACCGTAGCGGTCGCGTGGTTCCAGACTGAAGCGCCTAGAACCGTTCGGCCACACCGGACGGCTACAGCCATTGGGCACTGATTTTATTCTCAGAATAGCCTTCCCTCTCTCCCGTCCCCCTCTCCTCCCTGCAGCAAGTGGCGTTATGTGTTTTGCAAAAATGCGAGTTGGCCAATAGCGTACAAGCTCAGCTCCCCATCCTTCAAGCAATTTTATTTTTTCTATTTAAATTACATGAGCACTGTCATTTACCATCGGAACTTCAGTGATGAAGAAGATACCACCGCTTTTGAGCATTATGATCTCCATTCTAGTTCAGTGCTAAAGTATTTGTTGTAATAAATTAATATTTTTTGCCCAAAAGTATTTGAGCCACTTGACAGCATCATGCCAGAATTGCGCAGGAGTTGCTCTGACGTCATGTTAACATCACATTGGCATCACGCATGCATCACTCACTGGTATAGTTTTGCGTCAACACCCTTAAGTAATTTAGTGCTCAAAAGTACCTGTAGTATTTATCAGTCACACGATGTTGCTCTCCATTCAAGACCTATGCTGTGTAGTGAAGGAATTTTTAACAAAATGGAGATATGTTTGGCATTTTCTTACTGTATGCAGAGAGAGGCTTCCAACTGGAATGTGACAGCAGGTTGCTTTGGAGTGCTCCAGAGTTACTGCCAAAGCTGTTGTTCCATCGGTTTTAAACTCTGCAAAAGCTATTATAATCTCGCTATCATATGTCCCATAATGTACGGTCGCAGGTTCGAATCCTGCCTCGGGCATGGATGTGTGTGATGTCTTTAGGTTAGGTTTAATTAGTTCCAACTTCTAGGGGACTGATGTCCTCAGATGTTAAGTCCCATAGGGCTCAGAGCCATTTGAACCATTTGTCCCATAACGCAGTAAACAATCCCGAATCCGAAATTTTTTCGATCAGTACTCCACCTATGGCTGGCAAAGGCGATTTTCTTTGCTAGTGAACATATAGAAACCTAAAGGAGCCAATGTGTCAAGCAGATATAAAGCATTAACTATTGAGTACTTATCAGCTGGTCATATTAACATGAAGTCTCATATCGTTCCAATATGACAGTTGTCTACGCCATGTACTCCATAATTTCGGTTCTTCTCTTCGATGTCCTATACTTACAGTTTGTCTTTTTCATATACAAAGCACATTAAACGTGCTTTTATCGGCTAATTTCGCCAGTACACTAATTGCGGAACGCCACACACAGATTGGCATTTTGCTGTAGGCAGAAGGGTTATCCACTTTAATATGACATCAGGATGCTGTAGAGCACCTCCCTTTCCAATGTCTATAGCAAATTTAGAACGTTGAGTAAACATTTTTCCTGCAACCGAATTACCGTTAAAAGCCCTTATTCCATGGGTTTTAAATCTGTAAACTGTTGTCATGTTGTTAGGTGTACAACATGTAATTAGGTCCAGATGTGAGTGGAGCTTTATAAACAGATTTTTTTTCATACATTCCTTTATGCAGTAAACGCTCTCGATTCGAACATTTTACACCAATACTCCACAGAGCGAGGTGGCGCAGTGGTTAGCACACTGGACTCGCATTCGGGAGGACGATGGTTCAAATGTGCGTCCAGCCATCCAGATTTAGGTTTTCCGTGATTTCCATAGTCGCTTCAGGTAAATGTGGGGACGATTGCCTCGAAAGGACACGGCATATTTCCTTCCCCATCCTTCCCTAATCCGAGCTTGTGCACCGTCTCTAATGATCTCGCTGTCGACGGGACGTTAAACACTAATCTCCTCCTCCTCCTACTCAACATTCCTATTTACAATGAATTGCTAATATTTCCCTGTGTTTAAGGCAATATATAAGCCTTGCTTCTTGATTTGCAACAGCTTCTCCCCCCTCGTCATACACATTGTTCATAGTAAATACGAGAATTTTTTAGGAATTTTGGCATGATAGAGAATACGAGAACAAATATTCTTGTACAAATTGTTATTAAATTCTACACAAAAATTTAAACACAGAAAACAATTCCTTCTTTATTCTTTCTCAGAGCACTTTTAGTAATTAAAACTAAACACCAACAGAACAGGCCTCGGAAGGCCCAGCGCTACCAATCGACAGCCATGTTGTCCTCAGGCGATAGGCGTCGTGTGACTATGGCCTCCCGTCGAGTAGACCGTTCGCCGGCTGCATGTCTTTCGATTTGCCTCCACTTCGGCGACTTGGATGGGCGTCGCTGGATGCGGATATAGAGGGGCATGTGGTCAGCACACCGCTCTCCTGGCCGAAGCAGCTACTTCTGTCATGAAGCTCCTAAATTGACCTCAGAAGGCTGAGTATATCCTGCTATCCAACAACGCTCAGCAGCCAAGGCGGTCACTCATCCCAGTCCTGTCCGCAACTCGTGGTCTCGCGGTTGCGTTCTCGTTTCGCGAGCACGGGGTCCCGGCTTCGATTCGCGACGGGGTCAGGTATTTTCACCTGCCTCGAGATGACTGGGTGTTTGTGTTGTCTTCATCATTTCATCATCATTCATGAATGTGGCGAGTTTGGACTGAGCAAAGGTTGGGAATTTGTACGGGCGCTGATAACCGCGCAGTTGAGCGCCCCACAAACCAAATATCATCATCATCATCCAAGTGCTAGCTAAGCCTGACAACACGTAACTTCGGTGATCTGACGTGAACTGGTGTTACCACTGCAGCAAAGCTGTTGCCCAGTTTTAGTAACATTCAGTTTAATTTTTAATTTATAATTTAAACCTACATTGGAATGTTCTAATTCTTTCTCTAGCCAATAGTTTAACAAGTACAAAGAAGGTATGTTCTCGAATCCAATATGCATCTAATTTTTTTCTGTAAATTGCCTATTTTATGGCTTTAATAGTTCGCTCTGTTCCTTCCTGGAATTCTTCTAGGCAAGGGCACTTTGGGTTTCCAATTTTGCCACTTATTTCCTGCATGACACTAGTGTTAAAATATTCCACAACTCTCTGTGTACGCTAACGCCTCTTCTCCTACAAAATCTTGGGGATTTCTGTATAGAATTTAAAGTTTACAACTTTCACAAAAGAGTTTCCATTAATTGTAGTTATTCCAACAGTTTTGATCTCTGAAAACTATTATTCTGTTGGCAGGTACTTAATGATCATTTCGCCACATGTAGATACAATGTAACCATTCTTTTTGAGCTGATGTAAAATAGAGTGAAGCCTTATAAACAGATTTTTTGGTCTTCCTTTATCATAGTAAACGTGCTCAAGTCTATCATTTTTGACCAGTACTCCAACATATGGCCACTTGCCATTTGCTTTTAACCGTAAATGCAGATATCCGGTGTTCTCTACACACAGTGTTTAAAGCCATGTGTAAACCTTGCTTGGACATCTGCAATAGTTTCATTTTCCTCCAGTTGAAGTTTATATTGCTCCTTTAAGGCAGATATTTCCGTCACATACTCCATTTTTCCTCCTTTAATTCGACCTCTTCGATTTCATTTCCTTTCTGGTACACATAATACATTAATTACACTTAAAGGGGTAATTTATTTAACAGAGTATGGTTTAAGTCTGTTTCACACATTGGTTCTTTTTCTTAACACTTGTGGGATAACATTGTTCGTGGGGACTAGACTTAATTCAGCAACATTTATATTTGATGATATTGTGGAGAACAGTGTCCTACAATGACAAAAATGTTTCTCCTAGTTTAATACAACACTTCTCTGTAACACTTATATCGGCTTTGTCGTAGTCTAAGTTTAAATCCGTGACGTAGTTTACAGGTAGATAATTAAAACCGTATGCAAATGGAACATAGTTTATAATCTTTTCTCGGTCTTGAGTGTCTTGGAGAGTTACTTACACAACATCAACTTTCAGGTGTTCTTACTGCCCCAGTAGACAAACTGCAGAATGTTGTTAAAGACCAGACACAACTGTTCTTTAAGTTATTCGGTAATTGATACCACATAGAAGCGATTGGTACAAAGTACAGTGGGGTATATTGAAACTAATGTTTGTTGATGTCTAATACACTCAGTTTTGCACAGGGTCAAACACACAGTGCATTCTGTTGCTGTGTATTGTAGCCGCCAACGTGGTAATGCCGCGTTCTTTCGCCAAGGACGATGTTTCTTGTGGACTCATGTATGAATGGCCCACACACCTCCTCCTTTAACGTTACTGGCAGTCCACTTGATCACAGATTTTAACTAGCATAATGTTATCGGAAAACAGTTCTGCAATGGGTATAAGCACATTTAAATTCCGTAATGGCCAGATGAAACTACAATCGTCTGGCCATAACTATGGGTTCTTTGATTGCTCTGGGAGATGGTTCGTTGGAATTACAGCAAATGAAATATTAGTTCACTTTATTATATGAGTGAATAAAAAGAGTTCACATCTACATCTACATTTATACTCCGCAAGCCACCCAACGGTGTGTGGCGGAGGGCAATTTACGTGCCACTGTCATTACCTCCCTTTCCTGTTCTAGTCGCGTATGGTTCGCGGGAAGAACGACTGCCGGAAAGCCACCGTGCGCGCTCGAATATCTCTAATTTTACATTCGTGATCTCTTCAGGAGGTATAAGTAGGGGGAAGCATATATTCGATACCTCATCCAGAAACGCACCCTCTCGACACCTGGACAGCAAGCTACACCGTGATGAAGAGCGCCTCTCTTGCAGAGTCTGCCACTTGAGTTTGCTAAACATCTCCGTAACGCTGTCACGCTTATCAAATAACCTTGTGACGAAACGCGCCGCTCTTCTTTGGATCTTCTCTATCTCCTCCGTCAACCCGATCTGGTACGGATCCCACACTGATGAGCAATACTCAAGTATAGGTCGAACGAGTGTTTTGTAAGCCACCTCCTTTGTTGATGGACTGTATTTTCTAAGGACTCTCCCAATGAATCTCAACCTGGCACCCGCCTTACCAGCAATTAATTTTATATGATCATTCCACTTCAAAGCGTTCCGTACGCATACTCCCAAATATTTCACAGAACTAACTGCTACCAATCTTTGTTCCGCTATCATATAATCATACAATAAAGGATCCTTCTTTCTATGTATTCGCAATACATTACATTTGTCTATGTTAAGGGTCAGTTGCCACTCCCTGCACCAAGTGCCTATCCACTGCAGATCTTCCTTCATTTCGCTGCAATTTTCTAATGGTGCAACTTCTCTGTATACTACAGCATCACCCGCGAAAAGCCGCATGGAACTTCCGACACTGTCTACTAGGTCATTTATATATATTGTGAAAAGCAATGTTACTTAACTTGATATAATCCTTTGCCACAAAAATGGTTGGTAATTTACAGCCGTCGTTGACTATTAGAGAATCGTTTGATGCACTAATTAACAAACTCTTCTCTTGATGTACAATGTTAACCATTTACAAAATTACATTTCCATCTGAGACTTGAATAACACTTTAATCCTGCTCAGTGATGTTGACTGCTTCAGCTGAGATCACGAACTGGGATGGAGAGCTCCCATGCTCATCTCTATATTGAACTTCGTGCAAGCTCTCTGCTATGCTGAGAGAGAGGATGTGTCTTCTTTAGCCTCTCCCATTCGTCGTTGTGGACATTGCTAATGTCTGTAGTATCGATGTAGATTGCCGAATCTGCTGTGGCACCATGATATTTGGACGGTGCCACATTACTTCTCCCCATTTCTTCCACACCATCGTTGTACTAGGCAAACAGGGAGGCATGTGAAACGGTGGGCGCAGAACTGAATACGGATGCAGATGGCGAGGCAGGGAGGAAAAGTGCAGCTGAGGGCACCTCCCTGCCCACACCCCAATATCCACCGTGTGGGCGACCAGGAACACTGGCAGAAAAATCAGTCGCAGTGTGCACGCCCATATCCAAAGACACAGACGCTGTGGTCAGTTCGATGAAAAGAGGATCTTCTGGCGTGGAATGATGAACTTCCGGGGCCAACTCGTGCATGGACATCGGTTCGGGCAGCTGGGTGGGTGTCAGCGCCAGTGATGTCAGCGGCGGCCGCTGCGTCGATGACGACAGCGGCAGAGCATCGATATCGATGGGCACCACAGTGGAAGTCACCAGCTGCAGCCAGCGGAGAGATGGCTGCGAATGCAAATGAGTTCCGCAGCAACGCACTGGGTCTGTGGACAAACATTCTGTCACAAAATCACAGACATACTCATACACACAGGGCAGCTGGTTTTCGGTGGTGACACTGTAGCCCAGCAGAACCATGGACGACATAAGATGAGCATCCGATTGCTTTCGTAATCATTCTACGCTTCCAACACTGTTTCTTTCCATGGAAGTTTTTAAAAGACTTCATCCTGTAGCTGAAACTTTGTCTCACTTTGCAGAACGAACTGTTTCCGTGGTGGCCGTAGAAGATGCAATACGGTACGGTGCCTTCAACCACGTAACAATTCTATCAGCAAATTCCCATCACATGACAAGGAGCGGTAGGAGAACAAGAAAATTTTCAATGCTTGCTCCCATGTGTGAGCGGAATAGAGTTTCTCTATGTGACTTTCGAAAATTTGAAAGAACCGTTCAGCTTCACCGTTTGAGTAGATGAAAAGGTGCTGTGGTCGTATGGTGCAACCCCCTGGCATCAAAGCTTCTGAAAATCGGCAGAGGTAAATTGTGGTCCACTGCCAGAGACAATGACCTCTGGAAGACTTTCAAGAAAAAAAAAAGGCAAAACCAAAACCGAAGGAGGAGATTAGTGTTTAACGTACTGTCGACAGTGAGGTCGTTACAGAAGGAGCACAGGCTCGGTTTGGGGAAAGATAGGGAAGGAAATCGGCCGTGTCCTTTCTAAGGAACCATCCCGGCATTTACCTGAAGCGATTTAGGGAAATCACGGAAAACCTAAACCAGGATGGCCGGACGCAGGTTTGAATCGTCGTCCTCCAGAATGCGAGTTCAGTGTACTAATTACTGCGCCACCCCGCTCTGTACGAAGCCGACAACATCGATGTAGTAGAAAAATGCTTCAAATGGCTCGGAGTACTATGGGACTTAACTTCTTTGGTCATCAGTCCCCTAGAACTTAGAACTACTTAAACCTACGCAGCCCAAGGACATCATACACATCCATGCCCGAGGCAGAATCCGAGCCTGTGACCGTAGCGGTCGCGCGATTCCAGACTGTAACACCTAGAACCGCTAGGCCACTCCGCCCAGCATAGATGTAGTAGTGGTGGATGTTATGGGGACAACAAAAGTAAACTTACTATAAGCGTCTACCACTAACTACCGCCGTGTGTTTCAGAATGGACGCACGAAATCAATATTAACGCATTGCCATGGTATGGATGGTCGAGGCCACTAAAAAAAGAGTTGTGACGGAGCTGACTGATTCTCCGCATAATCCTTATAAACGGTCACATTTTCAATCTGGGTCAAGTACAATGCTAGTTGCTTTGTGCAAAATATGCCCCCACGATCTTGGTGCAACATAAAAAAGTCTTCCCACTGTATGAATTGAGAAATCACAACACGCTCATCGTCGTTCTCTGTGTGGAAGAGAACATCTGATCGCGCGGTAGCAGTGCGAGAAAGAGCGGTGCGCCACTTTGTGGGGACACTCCTCCAAACTGTAGGCTCACGTATGGCTCACATATTTCAAAACTAGCTGTAAAGCTGATGCAGAACCAATGGCTGTTACAACACGAAGAAAATGGAGCAGAAAATTTTGAAGACATTCAAGATCCTGAGAATCGACGAGAAAACACAATTCCTCTGACGAATCAAACGCTAAGTCGATATACCGACCAATAACTGAGACAACATGTCAGCGTTCGAATATTAGGCAGGGCATCTGTCCAAACAACTCATACTGGTAATTGGACAATGTCAGAGCCCAGTGTTGTAATTTTTGTGCTCTCCGAGGTGGGACAGTCTTCGCAGGATTGAACAAGGCGATAAAAGGCCAGAGATCTGTCAACAAATAGAACTTCCGACTATACAAATACTGGTGGCATTTCTTAACATAACAGATAATGTCGAGGGCCTCTTTTTCAAACTCGCTCCAGTTACTCTGCGCTTTGTTAAGAGTTTTCGTGGCAAAAGCAATACGTCTGTCAGAATAACCAATCTTATGGAAGAGCACAGCCTCGATCCCATAAGAATTTGCATCCACTGCTAACACAACAGGTTTAGCTGGTTCAAAATGAATCAAATTTCTATGACTTAACATTGTGTCTTTCAGTTACTGAAACGCGTTCTGGCATTGTTCTCTCCACATAAAGGTACCATTTCTCCAGTGCAACTGGCTTAGTGGAACAGCAGTTTTTGCAGCGTTTGGAATAAATTTGATGCAATGGGTAAGCTTCCCCATGACTGAATAGAGCCTCTTGAAGTAACGGAGTACGGGTAGCCAAGTGTGATGTAGATGATGTATACCTTGTGCGTTAATTACGTGACCTTTCCGCTCTTTCTGGAAGAAGGAATATTTTTCTTTGCTGCACTTTAATCCAGCAGCGGGAAGAAACTGAAACAAGCAGTCTAAATTTGCTAGGCGTACGACTCATGATAATAATATCATCTAAACAGTATGTACAAGGAGGGACTTTTACTGTTAATTGCTCCAGGAACCGTTGAAAATTTGCAGGAGCTGAAGCACTTTCAAGCGGTAGTCTTTGAAACTGGAACAAACATAAGTGCTTTGGCTGTCCATCCAGCGGAATCTGTATATATGGCTCTCGGAAATCTGTTTTCAAAAAGTATGTGCCCTATCCCACTCTATCCTTCAATTACTCTTGATATGGAAGGGAAAAGAATTCTCTACTGTCTCCGGGTTTACTGTTGCCTTAAGGTCCACACAAATGCAAACCATTTGAAGGTTTCTTTAGAATGATCAAGGGTGCCTACTGGCTTGCAGAAACAGGTTGGGCAATTTATTTTATTTATTTATTTGCTACAATTGTGTAACTCCATTGTCTTGCCATCCTCACATAATGCATAGGGGACATGCAGTGCGCGAAAAAATCGCGACCATGAACTATTTTTCACAGTTATGTGTGCTTCAAGGTCTCTAGTCCTCCCATACCTGGTTCAAATAGTTTCTTGTACTTACTACACAAGTGAGAAACGTTAGCATGAGGCACAGAAACACTGATTTGTAACACATTGTTTTGAACGCACAAACTGAACAAATCAAATAAATCCTCTAAATAACAAAGATTTATTCATTCTTAACATCACAAGACAAACAAATAAAATGGCTAAAGAAACGTCACACAAACATTTTTATTTGACAAACGCTGTCAAAAAAACTAATATGCAGGCTATGGTGAACAAAGTGGTCAGCTGGGGATTAACTCACAACACTAACCAGAACTAATCGCTTTATCTGACTTCATACATGTGAATCCGTGGTATGGCCCAAAAACTGCGCTACGATCAAGCGTCTATACTCTACCATTCCATAAAGAAGAATATGGTTCCAAAGAACAGGGTGCCGAGAAGCATGTATTGGAGCCCTACGCCGTAGCAGCAAATACTTTACCCTCCAGCTCCTGAGGGCGGCACACCACGATGCGCTCGGCGACTGCAGTCATGGGCGGCGGCAATTTGTTGTTAATGGCACCCGCCCCAAAAAATTCAAGTATGCGGTCTCGCATTCTGCTCATTCGGGACGCAGGTTCTTCCCTAGGAGCCTCCGAAACCCTCGTGGATTCCAGTATTCCAGTGTGGACCTCTTTGATGGTCCGCCAAACCAATTTGACTCCGTGCCATGACTATTCGTCATGGAATATGTAAAATGTTTAGACAGCTGACTCAAAACAAGTACATCCATGCATCACTCATTGTGTGTGTGATGCTAGAAGCGTATCTCTGATGGTTCAGATGGTGACTGGCACAGGCTCTAAGTGGCACACTAGCAAAGGACACAAGTCTCACCTTTTAGGTAAAGGCCTGCAGTTGTTTACTAGCGAAGTGCCAGTACAAGTGTGTCCTCTTCTCTTTCTCTCAGCTATCCTCACCAGCTCGGTAGCATAGCACATTTACATATTAGACTGCTTCCACTTTAGCAGAAGCTAATCAAGAGCCCCTTGCTCTGCATGCACAGATTTGAGCAACCAGCGACTTTAAAAATTAATTGGGAGAAAAGGAAAATAGATTCAGCTTCGCAGCCTCATTCCCATGCGTTTACGCCGTGTCTTTGCTAAAAGCATGACCTGGATGGAACCACAGCCCTCCATAAAAAGATCGTTATTTCCCCTGTTGTGTCCATTTCTAACTTTCCAAAGAACAGCCATAAACTCGCTTACAGCCTCGTGCCTTCACAAATATGTTTTGTGGCAGAGTCTGGGCGCCTGGGCGCCACTGACCTGTACCACGTAAATTCGCAGAAGCTGACAGTCGCCTCTAGGCTTCCTGCCTAACAAGGGCCCAGCCTCTGATTTATTGCCAGTCATCAGTGCTCTGTCCATAAGAGCAGCGACTCCTCGGCGCTAGTCAGCCTACCTGGACATGGCCATCCAGCGACCGGCGGCGCCATCCTTGTGTTTGCACAGTCAGACTGAGGAACTTGGCAGTCTGCAAACATTTTCACCCAGGTTCCGCAGAAAAAACGCTGTCCTCGTCCCTCAGTCCCCATACGCTTTTACTGCAGTCGTTTAAATCGGCACTCTCTTCCTTTGAACGCAGGTGAAGCTTACCGCTATTCCTTCACTAGAGGACACAAGCAAGAGTGTTAACTACTGCCATCCATTTCATCATATGAATAAGTCAGATCGTATCAAGGTACAACAACCAAATAATAAAGATAATCTTCCCTTAGAACATTAAGTGGCATGACACCATATCAGAAGTGAGAGTGCTCTGGAATCTCTCAGTATCACAGCGGATCTGCCAAATGCTGAAGTGCTTGGTTCGGCTCGCCCCTGAGTGAGCAGCATTGCTCATACGGTATACACCTGTTGAGAGTCTAGTTGCAGTCACCATGCACTCGCATAATTGTGGTTGTTGCCTTGGGAGTGCTCACCAGGTAAACGCACTGACTGAATGTGACATCCAAGTGCGCATTTTTCCATATGACAAGTACAATCTTTCTGATTACGTCTCGAAAGGCACTGAGGACACGATTTCCTCCCAGAGTGGTGCAACACATGACGACGTATGCCATAAGACTGAAAGTTTTTGCTTGTGCTTTTCGTACTGTTCTTACTGTCAGTTGAGATCTATTCTTAATTCTTTGAACGCTATCCTGCACATGAAGTAGGGTCTATGGTGCGCTATGAACTCAAGAATCCTCAAAATCAAAATCAACCTCTGTTGAGTCCACAGTTTACTGAGATTCCTTTATAGACAGAGCCTGTTGTAAATCAGATTCTGGCAGTTTTAGATTGTAGTACCAATGTGTTCATCAGATACATTCTGTGTGATGGCATCACACAACATGACTTTACTATAGTTGTAACGATTCCTTCCCTCATTACATGCCCTCAGCTCACAAAAATGTATTGTAATTTGAGTGATCAGCATGACTAAAGTACTGAACTGAAATATTGCTCTTTTCAGAATTAGTTTGTTACAAAGCCAACACATTTATTCCCAGAATTAGCATACAGATCAAATTACAATAAAAAAGGCAAAGTACAGTCGTGCTCAAAAGTATCCGAACGATCTATTGACACGTAATCAGCATGGCTTCAGAAAACATCGCTCTTGTGCAACGCAGCTAGCTCTTTATTCGCACGAAGTAATGGCCGCTATCGACAGGGGATCTCAAGTTGATTCCGTATTTCTAGATTTCCGGAAAGCTTTTGACACCGTTCCTCACAAGCGACTTCTAATCAAGCTGCGGAGCTATGGGGTATCGTCTCAGTAGTGCGACTGGATTCGTGATTTCCTGTCAGGAAGGTCGCAGTTCGTAGTAATAGACGGCAAATCATCGAGTAAAACTGAAGTGATATCAGGTGTTCCCCAGGGAAGCGTCCTGGGACCTCTACTGTTCCTGATCTATATAAATGACCTGGGTGACAATCTGAGCAGTTCTCTTAGGTTGTTCGCAGATGATGCTGTAATTTACCGTCTAGTAAGGTCATCCGAAGACCAGTATCAGCTGCAAAGCGATTTAGAAAAGATTGTTGTATGGTGTGTCAGGTGGCAGTTGACGCTAAATAACGAAAAGTGTGAGATGATCCACATGAGTTCCAAAAGAAATCCGTTGGAATTCGATTACTCGATAAATAGTACAATTCTCAAGGCTGTCAATTCAACTAAGTACCTGGGTGTTAAAATTACAAACAACTTCAGTTGGAAGGACCACATAGATAATATTGTCGGGAAGGCGAGCCAAAGGTTGCGTTTCATTGGCAGGACACTTAGAAGATGCAACAAGTCCACTAAAGAGACAGCTTACACTACACTCGTTCGTCCTCTGTTAGAATATTGCTGCGCGGTGTGGGATCCTTACCAGGTGGGATTGACGAAGGACATCGAGAGGGTGCAAAGAAGGGCAGCTCGTTTTGTATTATCGCGTTATAGGGGAGAGAGTGTGGCAGATATGATACACAAGTTGGGATGGAAGTCATTACAGCATAGACGTTTTTCGTCGTTCGCTGTTCGGGAGTGGAATAGTAGAGAGATAGTATGATTGTGGTTCGATGAACCCTCTGCCAAGCACTTAAATGTGAATTGCAGAGTAGTCATGTAGATGTATTGGAGACCTGAATTGTATTTCGCCTGATTCGAATGCAACCCACATAGCGCCGCTGTCTAGCAGGTCCTCTAATCGCCCCTCGGTACAGTCGTTTGACTATTGAAAATGGTTCCAACAAGTCACCACTAGAAAACACTGCTCTGTATCGCAATAACTCAAGATGTAAACTAATACGAAGGTACTACAAATATCAGGGAACATCTTATCACAGATAAGACGGTTCTTCAGGCTTGTAAGTTCACATTTATTACAATAAATTACATACATGAAATGTTACCACTCTCATTATTACGTCAGATAGGTAATTCACGTAGTAAGTTCGTCGTATTCATGGTTTCCTCTTCAAAATAACATACCGTACTTATTGTTTAACACAAAATGACATTAAAAATTTACGTTATTCACGAGCAGCTAGTTGAGAATATGTATGAACTTCAAATGACACGACGAACCGTCTCGTTCTGCATATGGATTCAAACCCAGGTCATGCAGACTAAGCAAAGACTTCGTGACTGACGGAAACTAACAGTCATTCCTGACTAGGGATACAGAAAGTGATATACCTCGATTTTAGACAGTATCAGTTAGCAAATATCAACTTTAAATTACATAACGTAAACATTGTTAACTGGCGCGAATTCCTACCCAGCATCTATTGTCCCTGTTAACGAACTACGACAGATGTTAAATATTGCTTCTTCACAAGTAGCTTACTTGAAATGCCGTGAGGTAAAGCTTTGTGTTGGACAGGGATTCGAGCCCAGAACCTAATTGGATTGTCATCGAAGCACAATCAACTGTGACATATCGGATTTTCTCGGCAGTAGCTAGATGTTTTGACTGCGATGACGAGACGAAACATTAATTTTTTCTTTCCCAGGACTCCAACCTGGCACATATCGCTGTTATATTCTAGAGAAAACGATCGTTAAAAATGGGTTTGTTACACCAGCAGCGACATGTGAGCATGTTCGAACTAGAAAAATAATATGACGGAGAGTTCAGTACTCACTGGGAATCGAGCCCCACACATATCGTTGTTGACTGCACACAAAGAGACGTCAGCTACCGAATTTTTCTCCACCAGCAGCTCGGAATAACATCCTTGAATTTACAATGATTTCGCAAACAGTTCTGTGTCTCACTGGGAGTCAAAAACGTCAGATACCGTTAGTGTTGACAACGAATGAAAATACATTAAAAATCAAAATTATTACCCACCAGCAGATAGGTGTTCTCATGCTAGAGCTTGATAATACATAATGAAAGCTTTAGTGCCGGACCAGGATTCGAACACTTTCACGCGCAATATGTGGAGATGTTGAGGAATCTGCAGTTTTTAACAAACAACAAATTGCAGTCGAGCTGTTTTGTTACGAAGGGATCAAATTTCGCGTTAAGGGCGGTTTGAGTTGCATTCCCAGATCAGAACCAATTTTATCGACATACAGAAGCTCAAAAAAAAAGATGTAATAAGTGTCCTGTGACACTACATAGCGTTTGTTTCGTCACTAGAAATAAATAACTAGTATAAGAAAGCTTACTGTTGATAGAGTTTCTACGTGTCGCGACTCCTGACTTTATTGTGGTTCAACCTAATGTCTACTTGGTAGAGAAGGAATATCATGTTTTACATGAATGTCAGACCAAAATGCCATTATACCTTCTTCACTCGGCGTAGCCAGAAGGGAACAAAATCTGTCTCTCCTTATCAAAAATCATCAGCAGAAGTTGGAATCGAACCCAGACCATAAGTATATGTACCTAGCATCAATCCAAGCGACCAAAAAATTCTCCTCTCTGTCACTCATTCTTCTGTCATAACAATGTTGGGCCACACTGGATGAGAATTCTGACAAACAGACTCCCTCTAGTGGGTTGCAGCATGTTCAGTACATTCATTTACTCGCTTGACCGAATCGCCATGAAGTAGCTGCCTCGCCTACCCAGTGCATACATTCGACTCTATTTTGTAAACACCGAAATAAAATCACGTAACTGACACCTACACAGAACTGCCAACAGTGTAGGATGCATAAATTTAAACAGGAAGCGTTCCTTTCGACTTGAGCTACTCTATTGCGCTATCTGTTTGTTAAAAACGTCGTGCAGTGCTAAAGAAAAGCTAACTGTCTGTCTCTCAGAAGTCTAGATCCGGCCATATGCATTATCTCACAGCACTGTGCAATGGGCAAGTTCTGGAGGAATTGTTGTTGAGTTTTGGAGGGGTTGTAGCTATGTGTCAGCTAGTAGCGTTACAGTAAGCGTCGCGCACTATTGATAAGACGTCGCGAGTTAGGGTACAGTCACTGCTACGTTTTTTTAAAACGCTATTCTGCTGTCTGCTGAAGTTGTCCATCTAATGTAACTTTGATCATAATTCAGTTCACTTCTCAACCCAAAATAGTGACATGTGGAAAAAGGGCTAACGTCTGTGACATGTTGTTCTTTTCGGGTTTGATAGATGGCTAGGTTGCAGATGATTCTCGAAACTTTTGTATTATATATGGGGAAAGCGCATCGTGCCAAAGCACGCCAGAAAAGTCTTTACTACATTAGCTGTCGTGTGGCAGTGGCATTTTATTCTTCATAAAACCTTGTGTGACGTTAACTCAGAACAAGTTTTCTACATGCGTGTAATGAATAAACTGCTTGTGCATTGTCAGACTGTTATAGATAACATCAGAGAAGTCGCATATATCGTTGATGATTAATTTCTCTTTCATGTTAGCTAATGTTTCAACAACACTAAAATTGTGCACGAAAATTGTGCACTGCATTGCAAGAAATGAAATAAAACTACCCACGATAACCTTACAACGAAAGTCTGTTTCAATAAAACTGAGTATCTGTACACAAGCGTGCCTCTGTCGGCACGAATTAGTAAAATACTAATCACTTAGATTTCGATTGCGTCTGTGTTTGATTGGAGTGCTGTGTCATACTCAAGTGGTATGCAAATGTGGCATTTCATAAATAAATTTATGTAATCCTAGAATCCCAAAATTTGTTTGTCAGCAGTGAAAGAGGCGTTACCTGTTGTGCAGCATTGTAAGTTTTTCACCATTGCGCTATGAGCCGAAAGTATTTTCTTGCGATTTCCTTATCGATGTGTGATCTGACTGCTTGTAGCTATTTCACAGAAGGGATAAAAACGTTACAGTCAGCAAGACTGAAACCGCAAACCATACCAGACGTTTTTTCTGAGGTTAGTACGTTTCCACAGAGCTAGGGAAGAGGCATGCGTCTACGTCTCCTCTTACGAGACCAGTAGTGGGTAGAACTCGTAAACTGCTATTTAAATGACGAGATTAGATGCGATTTTCACGTGCAACGACTTTCCTGGGCTGAAAACCGTAAATTTACAATCTTTTGTTACAGCTCAAGCGGTTAATAAGAACTCAGATTATTCAGTAGAAATGACAGGAAAAATCAAGTGAACTTTGAGGCTTAATTCCGTGCACACCAGGAAGTAACTCGTCGATCACAGAGCTGCCAAATATACCTTGCCTTGTTTCCAAATCTCAGTTACATTACCAGCAGGAAGAAGACGAACCGATGTGATTCTACAGTGGGCTGGAAAGTGACCATACCTGACGTCTCAAAGACGCGACTGCTACGGCCTGGAATACGTAATCCGTCTGATTCACATTTATGTAACTGGGTTTAGGGACTGGAGCGTAGTTACTAATAATACTCAGAACTGACTGCAAACTAAGCTTCATAAATCAGTAACTCTCATAGTAGTTTTCATATATCTTTCGTAAGTGTACTCAAAACTAAGAAAATCATTGACGAAGGTTTTCGTGCCTCGCCGATAGTCGATCACAACAAACAAATAAAAATAAAGAAAGACTGTGTGCGTGCGTGCGTGCGTGTGTGTGTGTGTGTGTGTGTGTGTGTGTGTGTGTGTGTGTGTGAGAGAGAGAGAGAGAGAGAGAGAGCGAGAGAGAGAGAGAGAGAGAGAGAGAAAGAAGAGAGAGATAGTGAGGGAAAGAGATAAAAATAAAAAAGAATGAGAGAGAGAGTAAAAAATTGTTGCAAAGAAACTGAATCATGGTATGTAAAGAAATCTTACATTAAAATGACATGTTCTACATCATTACGAAATGTCGTATTCATGATCTATGGAACAAGTATTAATCTAATCTAATCTAATCTAATCATATTGCTGACTAGTCTTGAAGAGGCACGAATTACAGAAATTTTTGCCAATATCAGTAACTAAATTTAAACTTGAAAGAAAAAAAACAAAAAAAACATGACGACAGTTTTTGTAATAAACTGGGACTCCTTTAAAGACCCTTTCGTCCCTGTTAACTAACCACGAAAGATAAGTGATATATCTCCATTCAGAAGGAACAAAGTGTTCATGCACTTAAAGATGAAGCGCATGATGTGAAGTTCTGTGACGGAGATACGAACCCAGCACGCAATCGGATTGTTAACTAAGTAAAATCAAATGTTACGTATCGGTTTTTCTTACCAGCTGCTAGATATTTGAATCTAAAATAAGGATACAAATTTTCGTGCCTGAGCGACAATCGAACCGCACACCTACCGTGCTTCTTTATCACCCACGAACATAGCTCAAGTAACACTTGCTTGCTCACTAACAGTAAGATGTGTGCGTGTTTGACCAGAAATAACGACACCTATTGCGATTGTTGGCAACACATGAACAGACATTAAAAATGTACGTTAATTTTCACTAGCAGACTGGTATGCATGTGATAGGGCTTGAAATGAAATTATGAATATTTTTGTACTGGATCAGGATTCGGACCAACATACTTATCTTTGGAGGAGACCTAGAGAAGATTGCTGTCTTGGGAAAAGGAACGAAATGATTGAACTATACTGTTCCGAGAGATTCAGATCCTCGAAAGATGAGATACGAATTCGAATCACAGTCCAGCACCAAATTTTTCAACGTCTCTAGTTCAATCAAGTACAAGAAAAATAAGAGCCCTGTTCCTTTAAATGGCTATCGTTTCATCAAATAAAATAAAATTTTCTAATGTAAGTAAATTTGCTGGAGACAGTATTTCTGTTTACCATGACTACCGCCTATGTCATTTCCCAACGTAAACCGGCTCTGCCCAATTGATAATGAAGGAATGTGATGTTTAATGCGGATTCTGGATTATAACGTCTTTCTCTTGAGGTTACCAGAGGTAAAGTAAATCTGTTTGTGCCTCTTAAGAGTAAATGCCTGAACCCACGCAATGCACCTGTGATAGTTCGTTCCACCAGAACATTGTGGCCACATTTCCCAGCCCCAGGAGTATGCTGTAACGGATGATGTGCTTAGCTTACAAAATTAGTCACGGTGGAAAAAAATGCGAGTCTATTAAATGGTTAAGTAGAAGCAATCTTCTGATGGGCAGGTTATGCTATTCTCATGTCAGCAGAATGTAAAGACACTTCTAGGGAACTTAGCCTCGATGTAAAGCCATTTTGAAATATCCACTAATTCAGCAAAATTCTTAGTTCGATAAAATCCACTGTGAAGCGCGAAGTTACCAGATAATTAGATTATTACCGTCATTGTTACTATCATTTTCTTCATACCGTTGCTGGAACACATGTGCTTGAAGATCATTTAATGTTTATTGGTCATTGTAGAAGAAGTTGCCCAAGAAGAGGTTCTTTCCCTGTCTACGGAGTCCTTTTCATGTTAATATCAAACACCAACAATTAATCGCAGATTACATTAAAACTAAAGTAGTTAATGAAGACGTTACTTGATAACAAAAACGCGCTGCCTTTATTAATTTACTTGGGCCTAGAAATGGCTGTCGAGTACTGCCAAACCAAAAGCCAAGGGATCTTACTGCCTTCCGTTATACGTCGGTGTCAGTTCTTCCACAAGATTTGGTCGACGTGACCTGTTGCAAGTTGTGTATGGCAGAGAATGTACTAGAAAGTCATTTGTTTTCCTTTGCAATAAACAGAAAGATTTTAATTCTAAGCCATCCAAGTTAAAAATTTTCGCATTATTAGTTCTGATTTAATATTCACTTCTATAATTTAGGAAAGTATTTCAGAGTTGCAAAACCCGCATCCGACTCATTGACCTTATACTTTGTCGCTGACCATAAATTCTAGCTCAGAAGTTTAAGTAACTTAATGTAGCGAAGACTGTTTGCCAGTGCTCTTTTTCACCGGAAAGTATACAATTCACTCATTGGGCTCCAATAGTACACTGTAACAGTAATTTCTGTGTGTATGCAATGCATGCGGATTGTGGAATTTAGTGGTGCTCTCTCTTCCACTTCTGTATACAATATGCCTGACCTAAACGGGCCCTTTATCATTACAGGCCCTCGGCAATGCAACATTATACTGAAAACAGTAATGTGCTTATACTGACAGCCTCACTGTTCGTTTTAGCTGATTTTGTAATCATTTAAATAGAACAACATGACCTTCCACTGGGAGATATTTCGTCCCCCTTTTCCTTGTGTGAAATTTGTCAGTAAGCTTTTTGCCTTTCAACCAGCGAAATGCGGCGGAGTACAGCCAGTAAACGATTCACATAACACGATTTAGTGCCGTTAAGACGATTTCTTTAAACATTGTCGTAGCTGAAGGAATTTAGCTTGTTCTTAAATCGTCTTATGCAGCAACGTTCACAGATATCTCAAATAGGAAAAGCTCTTTATCCAGGTACGAAGGTTGTGAGACAAACTTCCCACAGTTTGTGTCAGGTTGATCGTTTCGTCTGGTAGCACTGCATAAATATTTTCTATAAGAGGTATCACAAGTAGTGTTCCTGTAGGTGGGGAAATCATTGGTTGAAAATGAGTTTAACGCCAATGGGGACAGTACTGCTAAATATTCGGAATGATTATCAATCTATCAATCTGTCTGAGTTCATCCACAAACTGAGGCGTATTTATAATACTGTAGCTAGACTGTGTATCGTTGTCTTCCTTGAGTGGGCATTACACACACGCATACAATACTATGAATACTTCGAACGCTATAGCTATCGTTGCTCTCATAAAATAATCTTGTTTTGTTAGTTTTTCTGGGTGTTCAGCGTGCAATATGTGTTGTAAATACAGTCTTAAACAAAAAAATTGTCCGCGAAGTGGGCAATACAAGCGTGCTGCCATCAGAATTCTATGTCCGGCAATATGCTCCATCTGGCTACATTGTAGACTGCGTCACTTCCTGGAGGAAGTCTTGAGTGCAGTCTGAGTGCACCATTTTTCACTGCGACTGTAGTCTTGAGGTAAAACGCAGGACTAGCTTGTACGACATCTGCCAACCGAGAGCACACGTCGACATAATTTTTATCACACCTTTCCTCTCGGTGCTGACGCTATGAGTGTATTTCAAGCGAATCTACAAAATATTTCACTTTCTGTCACATTGGTAATAACAGTTTGGTTCAACAATATTTTAGCGAGAGATTTCTTGGCCGACCATCCGCCTCTGAACACCGCATACGTCTAAGTTCTCTGGGACCTGTTTTCTGCCTACCGGCGGGGGGTGAGGCACCGCGCTGCCTTCTGACGGCAACGTCTGCTCCACTCCTCACTCTCGACTATGTGAAATGCTTTAATGTTGTTGAGTGGTGACCCATAAAATCTGTCTACAATTTGTGTTTCACACTATTGCAACGGAGGCACAAAACTGTTTTTATTTGGTGAGTATTTCATTACACTAGTATGCAATACATCAATGTGGCACATATTTAATTTCATTGTGATAATCAAGAGGTTCATTCCCTTCATACTTATCACCCTGGCATGTGAGTCTTATGTGACGAACAAGATTGAAATTCGTATCATTGACGGTCGATTCGACTTTCTTCAGAGACGCTTGTATTGTGAAGCAGCAGTCGGAAAGCCGAGATCTATGACCATTAACACAACTTACTGGGTCGAGCTACCAAGAGGACTTGAAGTGTAAAGTGTTTTCTTCAAATTTCGTTACAGATCTTTTTCTGGAAATTCGTAGCTCCATAAAATAAATAAGAAAAAAAGCTCGCACACGCTGGCTCCTACCACGGTTAGAACTGACGATTCATTGAGCCGTCGCGACACGAGACACGGGCTGTACCACGGGGCTACGGATACACTACTGCGAGTACTCCACTCTCATCATGGTATTGGTCGCTCAGCCTCATAACACATCGTAAAGATAATAAAGTTGTCACTTATGTGAATAACAGCATTTCTTTAGCCAAAAAAAGGAATTTTCAGTCTCAGTGTCTTAGTTTACATGAGGATTATATAGTACGAGTCATTCAAATGGAAAGGGAATATCAAGCGAATTTAGCGAGTCAGTTCAGTACCACATGTGGACGTGGTTGCACTGTCACAGTGTTGCCAAATGTTTGTGACGGTGTTGCCAATTCTCAGCTGTGCTAGGAACAGCTCTGTAGCGGGATGTGAGGAGAATCCCATGCTCATGTCATAGCATATTACGGAGAGGAGGCGTGTGGTTTGGTTAATATGCAGCGTTTTTTCCTACCAGTTGTGTCAAACATTCAGATGTACAACCTTCCATAACGATTACAGCTTCCCACAAAATATATACAAATAAAACACTTACCTTGTTACTTTGTGACAAAAGATTATTTCAGTACAATAAAAAGTTTTTGGAAATAAACTTTGCCCACCTGTCTCAAAAAGTAAGATAACAAACACTATGCACCTCGAAATCGATTGCATCTATGTGCAGTCTTGTGATCATACAGGTAGAATTTCATGAATTGAACGAGAATGTAGAAAAATGTTGGTGCGAATGAAAGCTGTCAGAAACACAGTTAACTAATTATTCTGTATCATGTAATACTCAATTCATTTGAAAATTCAGAAGAGAAGAAAGTAAAAATCATGCCCATTAAGACAGAAAGTAAAGTGCAGATCTGCGCTTTTTCATCTTCCTATCTATACAAGTAATGTGTACTAACCAGCGTACTCAATGCTTTCGTAATGTTTCCCTCTTGTTTAGTCTTCTAATGATGAACTGGATCCACACCCATGAGTCTGATTGTTTCTTTGTATCCTTCCATCTACTATATTTGTGTGTTACTGCTCGGTGTTCAAAAAGCAAAATATTACGCCTGCTCCCACGAGGTATTAGAAGGAGGTCGCAAGAACGCTAACGAATTATAATCAAAATACACCGAGACTCCAATTTGTCTGTCGTCATGGTGTTAAGTCGACAGAAATAGTGGGATATTATTGCCTGTATCACCGGCATCCCGTTGTCGTCTGCTCTTACTGAGATTTTCATATTACCCTGAACATAAGACGCCGAGAGAAATGTGTACATTCTCAGTGACGAAACATCCCACATTCCATTCATCCTGATCCATTCGTATCGTGCATCGGCGGCAGTGAGTGACAGGAAATCTGTTGTGAGGTGACGAATAACAATGACAATGGTAGTAATAAAAAATCAGTAATCAAAGACGTTTTCTGCATTACAGACGATTATTAAGGATTAACAAAATAACCAAGAAAGACTGAGTGTTTAATTGTCGCACTGCATAGGTCTTCTTACCTCTTTGTTACTGAATACTGTTCTGGTTGTTTGCAGAGAGAAAAGAAAGATCCCTGTAGCCATACATGTCACTAGTACAACGAGATACTACCTATCAACTATCCTTGCTTTACATCACGAGACGAACATGGCGTCACCGAGCTGGTATTTGAAACACATTTCTGTTTTCTGTCTCTGTCTCTCTCCCTCTCTTTATTTTTCTTTTTATTTTCTGAGAAAATCATCGAGAAGCGCGAGTAATAAGGAAGTAAGCATATAATCTATTTACAGTTATTTTCATCAAGATACATAATGCAAAAATACACATTTTAAGTGTATTATTGCGTAATTCCAATTATTGACAGTCTATTCGTGAGCTTGCTCGAATTCAGTGGGCTCAAACCTGTCACAGAAGCAAGCAGAGCACAAATATTTCTTGCACCACGTTACGAATGGATCAGGATGAATGGAATGTGGGATGTTTCGTCACTGAGAATGTACACATTTCTCTCGGCGTCTTATGTTCAGGGTAATATGAAAATCTCAGTAAGAGCAGACGACAACGTGATGCCGGTGATACAGGCAATAATATCCCACCGTTTCTGTCGACTTAACACCATGACGACGGACAAATTGGAGTCTCAGTGTATTCTGATTATAATTCGTTAGCCTTCTTGCGACCTCGTTCTAATACCTCGTGGGAGCAGGCATAATTTATTGCTTTTTGAACACCGAGCAATAACACACAAAGATAGTAGATGAAAGGTTACAAAGACTCATGGGTACGGATCCACTTCATCATTAGAAGACTAAACAAGGGGGAAACATTATGAAAGCAATGCATACGCTGATTTGTATACATTATTTGTATAGATCGGAAGAAGAAAAGGGGCAGATCTGCACAGTGCCCGCATCTGCCCTTTAGTTTCTTTCCACACCCATGAGTCTGATTGTTTCTTTGTATCCTCCCATCTACTAAAATTAGATTTGAGAGCAACGATAGCTATAGCGTTCGAAGTATTCATAGTATTGTATACGTGTGTGTAAATGTCTTCCAATGCCCACACAAAGAAGACAAGGATACACAGTATAGCTACAGTATTATAAATACGCCTCAGTTTGTGGATGAACTCAGACAGGCTGATAATCATTTTGAATATTTGGCAGTACTGTACCCATTGATGTTAAACTCGTTTTCAACCAATGATTCCCACAGCTCTCCCCCGCTAAACTTGGTGCCAGAGAAACGCACGTGCATTCCATGCCTGCGGCGGACAGTGCTCACTTTCACGCAGTAATCATAAAGCTCGGCGCTCGTCTATCGGTCACACACCCTACGTGGACAATACGCCTCCGGAATGCAGGCCGCTGGCCATTGTCCTGCTGAAGACTGCGCCGCCCTTGTGGATCGACTTTATGGGAAGAGGTCACTGCCTCTGCTCACAAACAAAGCAGTGACGCTGTTGTTGAAGCCCGGATGCTGTCCTGGTAGAACCTATGGCTGTTTCCGCCCTGGACATGTCTCCTAACCGTCCTCGCCCACACAGAAAATAATCTAGTGCCACAAATATTATTGCTAGCGGCAAACAAACTGTCATTCCCTGTCATATCTGCAATTACTCGTCCTGATGGCTCGCTTCGTAGCTGCGATGCCTTTGCAGGAACTATATAATTTAACAACGTGTGAAAGATGGCGTGCCCAAATGGTGGCGACCTTTCACTGGCTCCCACTGGCAGACATTTGTCTTGCTTAGTAAGTGTCACACTTACAGAAAGATGACATGGAAAAGGAAAAAAAGATTGAACTGCATAAAGATATTCGTGTTTGTTTTAACTAAAAGGGGAACATGCGGAGAATGCTTCGCCAATCATCTGATTCTTTTAATATCGTAATATCATCCAACATAATTTCACATGCAAGGAGATCAAATCATTCATCACTTTCTAACTTATTCTCTGAACACGTGGACTGAAGGCCATGTAGGAATCTGCGCTGAAGTAATTCATGGACCGCCTGGCCACAATAAGTACTTCGAACAAACATATTTTTATTGACAATCAAAATTAATATGAGCACACAAACGTGTCCAGCAAGACAGGACTCACTTATTGAGGTCAGTGTTGTAATTATTCCAGTACAAAAGTATTACGTTTAGAAGGATACTGAACCTTTTTTGCCAATGATTTCTCTGAAAAATACAGATCAATGCCAAGTTTACCTTTGAGTGAAGGTCCTTTCATTCCAAATACTTCACACAAAGTCACTATTGTAACTTCAGTCACTCCACATTCATACACCTAGAAATATCTTGCAATAAAATAACGAAGAATAGGTGACCAAACAGTGTAAAGAATAGTGAATGCAAGTGAACATCACCTCTGTCTGCCTCGTATGTGAGAAGGAAAGCAGAGACGTGATAGATGAAGAACAAGATTTACATAACAGATAACATGGTTACGTCGCAATTAATACAGACTATTCGAAAAACTGGCACTCGTCGATCCCTGTCACATCATTGCTCTAGAGATGGAGATAAATGTTACCGACACACGAGATTTTCGTCACTCAGACACACGATACACGACACTTGTTTTGTATCTCACTTATTTCCAGCTGTCGAAGAAAGTTGCCACTGGATGCGGTGTCAAAGGGAGAGTACAGATCTCATGGGCAGATGCAGGATCATTTGCAGTTGTGCCACAGAGTGTAAGACATTCGTAAGCAATGTGAGACATCCATCTATGGCCAAAGTTGGGTCGACTGGGCCGTGTGGCTCTCAGCAGAGGCGGGGTTGCGTATGACGTCAGGAAGCAGCGTGGCCGACGATCTGCGATGCCACACGGAAGGCTCAGCATAGGGGCTCTACATCTACATCTAATTACATACTCCGCAATCCACAATACGGTGCGTGGCGGAGTACCACAACTAGCATCTTCTCTCCCTGTTCCACTCCCAAACAGAACGAGGGAACAATGACTGCCTATATGCCTGTGTACGAGCCCTAATCTCTCTTATCTTATCTTTGTGGTCTTTCAGCGAAATGTAAGTTGGCGGCAGTAAAATTGTACTGCAGTCAGCCTCAAATGCTGGTTCTCTAAATTTCCTCAGTGGAGATTCACGAAAAGAACTCCTCCTTTCCTCTAGAGACTCCCACCCGAGTTCCTGAAGCATTTCCGTAACACTCGTGTGATGATCAAATCTGTTGTTGTTGTTGTCTTCAGTCCTAAGACTCGTTTGATGCTGCTCTAGATGCTACTCTGTCCTGTGTAAGTTTCTTCATCTCCCAGTACTTACTGCAACCTACATCCTTCTGAATCTGCTTAGTATATTCATCTCTTGGTCTCCCTTTACGATTTTTACCATCCGTGCTGCCCTCCAATGCTAAATTTGTGATCCCTTGATGCCTCAGAACATGTCCTACAAACCTGTCCCTTCTTCTTGTCAAGTTGTGCCACAAACTCCTCTTCTCCCCAATTCTATTCTGTACCTCCTCTTTAGTTATGTGATCTACCCATCTAATCTTCAGCATTCTTCTGTAGCAACAAATTTCGAAAGCTCCTATTCTCTTCTTGTCCAAACTATTTATCGTCCATGTTTGACTTCCATACAAATACTTGCAGAAACGACTTCCTAACACTTAAATCTATACTCGATGTCAACAAATTTCTCTTCTTCAGAAACGCATTCCTTGCCATTGCCAGTCTACATTTTATATCCTCTCTACTTCGACCATCATCAGTTATTTTGCTCCCCAAATAGCAAAACTCCTTTACTACTTTAAGTGTCTCATTTCCTAATCTAACTCCCTCAGCATCACCAGACTTATTTCGACTACATTGCATTATCCTCGTTTTGCTTTTGTTGATGTTCATCTTATATCCTCCTTTCAAGACATTGTCCATTCCGTTCAACTGCTCTTCCAAGTCCTTTGCTGTCTCTGACAGAATTACAATGTCATCGGCGAACCTCAACGTTTTTATTTCTTCTCCATGAATTTTAATACCTACTCCGAATTTTTCTTTGTTTCCTTTATTGCCTGCTCAATATACAGATTGAATAACATCGGGGACAGGCTACAACCCTGTCTCACTCCCTTCCCAACCGCTGCTTCCCTTTCATGCCCCTCGACTCTTATAACTGCCATATGGTTTCTGTACAAAATGTAAATAGCCTTTCGCTCCCTGTATTTTACCCCTGCCACCTTTAGAATTTGAAAGAGAGTATTCCAGTCAACATTGTCAAAAGCTTTCTCTAAGTCCACAAATGCTAGAAATGTAGGTTTGCCTTTCCTTAGTCTTTCTTCTAAGATAAGTCGTAGGGTCAGTATTGCCTCACGTGTTCCAACATTTTTGCAGAATCCAAACTGATCTTCGCCGAGGTCGGCTTCTACCAGTTTTTCCATTCGTCTGTAAAGAATTCGCGTTAGTATTTTGCAGCTGTGGCTTATTAAACTGATAGTTCGGTAATTTTCACATCTGTCAACAGCTGCTTTCTTTGGGATTGGAATTATTATATTCTTCTTGAAGTCTGAGGGTACTTCGCCTGTCTCATACATCTTGCTCACCAGATGGTAGAGTTCTGTCAGGACTGACTCTCCCAAGGCTATCAGTAGTTCCAATGGAATGTTGTCACCTCCCGGGGCCTTGTTTCGATCCAGATCTTTAGTGCTGTGTCAAACTCTTCACGCAGTATCGTATCTCCCATTTCATCTTCATCTACATCCTCTTCCATTTCCATAATATTGTCCTCAAGTGCATCGCCCTTGTATAGACCCTCTATATACTCCTTCCACCTTTCTGCTTCCCCTTCTTTGCTTAGAACTTGTAAGGTGTCAGGCAAATCCAACACCTTACATGAAAACCCTGATATGATAAGCAAATCCAGTAGTATGTCACATAGCTCCGAATAAATCGTGACATTAAATTAACCAAAGTAATACGAGTAACGAGTGAGCAAATGGAATACCACAGACTAACATAAGAATGCCTAAATGCTTGTCGTACCTTCCCACCGTGAGGCAGACGCAGTTCCGAGGGGAGAAACGAGGACAGAAGCCGAGAGCAGAACCGTGTTAAGCTAGGAGGCCCTACGATAACGGACGGAGTGGACACCCACGCCCCCTGCCTACCTGTACGACTACACAACCCGCAAGTTTTAGCGTGAGGCTTTTTCGCGTCTCAGGTACGTCAAGGACAACCCCCAACCCATGTTAAAAGCTAGAGCCCTCCAGAAAAGCAGTATAGATCTTACGATAACACAAAAAGGGCCACTACCACCCACAAGTTTTAGCGTGAGTATTTTCGCGTGTCTGTTACATTAGGATCACTCCCCAGCCCATGTTAAAAGATAGAGCCCTCCAGAAGAGCAGTATAGATCTTACGATAACGCTAAAAGGACCACACTAGCTGCAGGTTTTAGCGTGAGACTTTTTAGCGTCTCTGTTACGTTGCCAACTTTAAAAACATTGCCCCACCACGAAAAGTATAACGTTTCTCATTGGATAGACAGAATTTTTGTAGGCGGAGCTTAAGGTTAACATTGAGACCCTGATTGGTCAGATGAAAACATAGCCAGATAGTTTTTTTTAACTAACTTGGGTAAATTGTAGTAAGGAGAAGTTCGAGAGTTGGTGCCGAGACGGCGAGCTGGATTGCTGCTGCGCCGGCCGCTGCCGCCCTGACGCTGCTTAAACACCGACAAGGTAATGCACGCACGCGATGCCGCATTTTTGAGCGCATAAGGCTTCACTCAGAAATGCAGAAGTCTCATCTGTTACACCCCCTTTTTGTGTAATACTAGTGTCGATCGTTAATTAAAACGCATGGTGTTCATATTTGCCACTTGAAGTAAAAATCTGAATCGCAATGATTTCTCTGTTATAACTATTAAGAAGCCACATCAGCCACTGTAATTAACGACAAGTTAGATAAGTAATTAAAGATAATTGAGGGTCACTGTAGACCATTTTGATAGTTTTCTCTTTTGTGGAACTTCATTTAAACCTAGATTATAGATGTGATATGGCATAGGTCATCCTTCGATCGATTGTAGAACTTGGAAACCCATTTAGGGAATATTCGTTCACATTTTTGTTGAACGCAGTTGGTTTTTACCATCCTGTATTAAAACATTTCCTTTTATCAATAGTGCAATTTATAAACGATGTTTTGTGAGTAGAATAAAATTTCCAATGGTAAACTTAAATGCTTTTTCGACGTTATTTTACCAGCTAACTAAAAATAGGAAAGCCTTGAACCCTTTCCACTAAATTAAGTTAGTATTAAGATTCTTTTACAGGGAGTGCAGTGGAGCTGACGCTGAGATCATTTAGTATTTGGTTATATCATCGCTAGTCTCACTGAACTCTTCTGAATTCTACATGTCATGTGTGGTCTGGCGTCTCCTTACCAGCAACAGGTCCCAGGTTCAAACTAATTTTCGTTGCGCGAAAGTGGTAGGGAGACACGATATAGTCAAACAGACACCACCATGAATGTTTAGAAAATGGCGACCCTGCCAGGGTGGTAAAATACCATGATTGAAGGTCGACCACATGCCTAAGTAGGTCAGAAAAATATCTTGTTGAAAAATTTTTGTGAAAAAATATTTTTTTTCGTAAAGTTATACATAGTCGAAAACAGTAGCTGCAGCGATACATAGCAAAAGTATTCAAGAGAGACATTCTACCAGAAACAATAGCATAATTAAGTTATGAATTTTGGAAATTGTTAGAATTAAGTTTTCTCTCCAATGCAAGCGCGCAGGTGGCGGATACATCGTTGACAAGTTGGTTCTGACCCAACAAGTAAGTGAATGGATTGTCAGTCTTGGTAGTGTCAAGTCGTGTGAACCAAAAGGTTATGAAACGTGTGAGATCGTATGAGCGCATTTTGACGCGAAGTAGGGAGCGTGAATTGCTTTTAAAACAGAAAATAAGGGATTCGGAAAGATTAGCAATGGCAGACCGAGACCTTGACCGAATTGAGGTAGAGACCCAGCATGAAAATGGACAGAGAATAGAGGACAGTACAACAAACGATGCAGTATCGCGAGAAATAGGACAGATAACGCACCATAACGAGGATAATGTACGTAGAGGCATAGAAAACCTAGGTCAGCATACGACAGAGGAGCAGGAAAGTAGAGAGACAGTCGATGAGGATTCTAACTTGCGTCTTGAATACGTAGAACCCATAGTACAAGTAATCAGAGCTCCCTCACCACAGAGTACAAGGAATGCGAGTAGAAACGTGTCACAGCAGAGGTCAATGCAATCGGTTGCGAACCAACACTTGGGCGAAAACACAGAGCGTAGGACGTCGGAAAAAAAGGCAATAGGACCCACCTATCTGGCAGAATTATTACAACAAATTACGGAAACCATGACAAGGCAGAATAAAGACATTGCGAACCAAATGCAAATTCAGAATGCAGAAACCACGAGACAAATGCGTGAGATTAAAGAACAAAACAAAAAAATTCAGTTACACCTAAGTCATATTGAAGACGAGGCAAAAGAATCTCGAGAAGTGATAGGAAACTTAATAATAGGTCACAATCAATTGAGAACAGACATTGACAAGGTACAAGCGGACGTACAAACATTGCGTAATGACACTGAGGACGAGATCAAAACATTACGTAACAACAGCCAGGCAGAAGTCAAGAAACTAAAGAAACAGATAAACGTAATTACTAGACAAGCAGCAGGCACAGCGCGTGAAATTGTTGAAAACAGTGTGTTACACAAACGTATCACAAAAGCAGCGCTAAAAAGATATGATAACCGCATAGTCAAAATAGAAGCGCAAACGAAGCGACAATTTCAGAAATTGCGAGCAGAGTTGCTGCAAACCATTGAAGAGCGTAGTGAACAGGATCGAACAAGCACAGAGTGTGCAACTACATCCGTATCTGTAACAGCATAGGAAAAACAAGCAATTAACGAAGATATTACGCTTTTTGATTCCAATCACAGGCGGAAAGTAGCATATGTGAAATCAGACAGCCTGCACCGCGGGTACGGAAAAGTTACAGTGGACAATATCCAATGGATCTACCACAACAGGAAAGAACGACGGGAGAAATGATCAGAAACAAAAGTGGCGAAGAATCGCGAATTTCATATGGTACTATGACGAAGTACGACAACGATCATTTCCTCACAGTCAGAAAATTTCAACACTTTCGCGAAGGAAACTCATTACATCCACGAACTTTTATTGATCAATTCCGAGTAGGATTACCAGAACACTGCACGCTAGCACACAAATTAGACTTTATATGGACACACATGTCAGGAACAGTCGCAGAAACCATGCAGGATGTTGCAGCGACATGTCGATCGTACGAAGATTTCAGAGAAAAGTTTCTCTCACGATATTGGTCCAGCGAAGCACAGAACAGAGTGAAGTACGAATTATTACAGAACCCATATTTTGAAAATTCAGGAGAGAAGAGCCCCGTGAAATTTTTCGAAGTAGTGGCAAACAAAAATCAATGCTTAGATGTACCATACAGTGACGGAGAGTTGATTAAATTATGCGCGATGAAGCTACCGTTGAAATACCAGCAATCATTAGTAGGTCGCGGAGGCAATGATGTAGAAGCATTTAAAGGTATTCTAAGGGAACTGGAGTTCATATTTTCGGAAGATGACGCAAGAAAAAAACGAAGCGCACGTGAAAACGAAAGCAAAAAGCAGTGGAATCCACAAGACACAGTACGAAGAAAAAATAATTACGAACCATGTGATAACTTCGCACCAAGAAACGACCATAGATTTCAACAAAGAACCGGTTATGGATTTAGAAGAGAATATGGCAATAACTATAATTCATCAGGAACGGCAACAACTATTACAGAGGGAATAACGACAACCGGAACGGGTACTGGAGAACCAATAGACCGACAAATTATCAACAAAGAAACCACTATCAACAAGCTGAACAAGAAAAGCGAATACAGATAGAAGACGTGGAGGTAAAACCACCAAACCCCAATAAACGTTCGAGTTGACAGCTAAGCGCCCATGCCAAAGAGAATGACGCACCGACCCAGGACAATTGCAGCACCTTGAACAGAGAAGTAAAAATCTTATCACGAGAAGAGAGGAAGGAAGAAACAAATCCGCAGGGACCAGATGAAAACGAAGACAAGAAAATAAGAATATCGTGTTGGGACGAAATTAATTGGGAGAATACTGACGAGGAAGATGAATTTGCCAGAGGCATGCACAACGAATGTAGGAGGAAAGGACGAAGTAATGAGTATTGTAGAGCTATTTGAGATGAAAACCAGGAAAAGCGAATTCAATGAGGATAATGCGCAGTCGACAGAAGTTGAAAATAAGTTACGAGTGGGCACACAAACCAACGTATATAATGAAGGAAGTTATGAAGCGAGAATTAGTGCATTTAGATGCGATTATGTGGAAGTAGCGACGGAGAAGGAGAAGATAGACGAGGATGAGGAAAAAGTAGAGGATGCAGAAGAAAGCGTAAATGAAGGAAGAAATAGAGAAGAGGAAATAAAAGAGAGAGAAGTAGCAGTCGAAGCTTATCCTACAGAAAGTTCGAATTCACAAGGGAAATTCCTAAAAAGACTCATGTATGATTCAGTGGAGGATTCGTTGATGCAAGAAGAAGAAGAACAGAACCAACCCTTTCAAATTCAACCAATTGTGAAGGCCATGGTAAAGCATATGCCAGTCAATATTGTAATTGATAGCGGAAGTGAACTGACTGCGATCTCAGAAAATTTATTCATGCAGTGTAATGCCAATGAGGATTGCCAGTTCTGAAAACACGTAAGATTAAAGTAAGAGGTCCTATTAGAAACAATGCTGCGGAAGTTACGAGACAAACAAGGTTAACTCTTTCGTGCCAAGGTCAAAAGATCGAAGCCAACTTCGTGATTATACCTAAACTAACTGTAGATTTGATTATAGGTGCAGATTTTTTAATTGCGAGACGAGCGATAATAGATATGGGGAAAGGTGGCGTAACATTCCGGAATGTCACACTTCTCTTTGAGCAAAAGCTAAAACTAGAAGAGATACCAGTTATAAACAAAAAATTAAGAATGATGCGAGATAAAGAGGATGAAGAATTAGAATGGTATGCACAAAAGGGGGAATCGCCTCAACTCATGTTAGAAGTCCATAAAGAAATCGACGAAAAATTACAAGAAGTTCAAGGTATTTCGGAACACAGTAAAAGAGAATTAGAGGATATTTTACGAGATAAAGCAGAGGTACATTTACCTAAGGCTGGCAGTATTAAACACTTTCAGTACAAGTTTGAAGATTAATTTTATTACTGGTAAATAATCAGCACGATATTTCAAGATTATGTTGCAGATAAGATCGTCAGGCGAAAGAACAATGAAGAGAGAGGAAGGTGGGAAAAAGAAAGTAGTTTCAATAATAACACCAATAGTACCATAGATTAAGGTGAAGGGATAAAGCGTAGATAATCTAACAGTATGAAATACTAAAATGCTATACACCACGACACAACACAAAAATAAAAAACGAATTTGAGGATTCTTGAGTAGACGTTAAGACTCAAAATATCTTAGAATTGTAACATGGAAAAGGGCGCCGAAATTCGTAAAGCTTTTTAAGAAGGCGTATAACAAGTAGATACTAGACATATGTTAGATGATTATAAGTAAAACTTTTTGTAAGAACCATTGTAAAAACTCCAGCAAGGAAGAGATGCAACGACCCACAAGTTGCAACGCGAGATGTATCAAGAAAGAAAAGGACGTAATTAGCAAGACACGATTCCTACATAGCAGGAGCGTCGAGAGAAGGGAAAGGACGGCGAAAGGCCCTTGTAGCGAAAGTGGGCAATAAATATGCCCGCTAGGAGGAATCCTGCTGGGATGGAACACCGAGCCGCACAGTGACAGACCCCTGCTGAGACGCGGCGGGACGGCGTTGGGACTGCGAACGCCGGAAGGGTCTCCGAGCCCCGAATGAACGGAGCGAGCAAAAAACGGCCCGATGAGAAGACCTCTTGGGCAAGCCACCGCTGGCAAAAAAATATGTGTAAAAGTCACACTACTGCTATTAAACAGCACGCTGATGCACGAAACTGAAGAAGAACTTCCACAAAGTAAAAATGACGCGCCCAAACAATTTATCAAACTGTTACTAGGAGGAGAACTTCAAAGCGACTAGTTATCAATAAATATTT
Organism: Schistocerca gregaria; assembly: GCF_023897955.1. Taxonomy (NCBI): domain Eukaryota; kingdom Metazoa; phylum Arthropoda; class Insecta; order Orthoptera; family Acrididae; genus Schistocerca; species Schistocerca gregaria. The sequence goes on from NC_064931.1 coordinate 281,242,301, forward strand.
TCATATCCTGCCCAGAGAAGAACCAAGAAGCAAGTAAGAAGCAGAGAAAAAGCGGGAAGAGCAGAAGTTGAAGATTCGGAAGATTAAGACCAAGAAAGAAGATGGGTGAAGAATAGACGACATACCTTCCCAAATCCCTATCCTATTGTAAACTAGTCGTCTGCGAAGTATTACAAACGAAAAACGACCGCATTCAGCGACACATAACGATGACTTTCACGCATACAAAGCCAGTAAACCACGAGATTCTGCACTCACAGCTCCATTCCATTATGGGACCTCCACAACATCGACACACACTTGCAAAGCCAACAAGGAACGACAAACGAAGCTGTACATCAAATACTTGCCCACATCCATCTCGCTCAAGTCCATCACCTTCGTGCAAAAACATTCGCCAACCTCATGCTTGAACATTCATAGGATTGTGTGAATGTGTGAAATCTAATTATGTGACGTAGGAATTGCGCAAAAGAAACGTGTGAAAACTAAATAAGTTAAGCACACTAGACAGCTAATAAACTAAAAAAATAACAGTCATTGACTATGGACTTAAATAAAAAGTAGACTATCGATAAAAATAAGTCATTAGTTCTGAAATGGACAGTATATAAAAAAAACAATACGCCACTTATTTTCTCCTCATAAAAATGAAAGAATAACTATATTGTACTTATTTTCTCGTTACAAAAACAAGGAATAAAAAATTATCTTGTTGGATGTTTTCCCTTTCTTCAACATTTGTACTATTTATTAGGATAATACCTCAATACGTGTGTATGTATATTTCTTTGTCAAAGCAATTTTTTTTAGCATTTGTAAAATTTGTAAGGATAATATCTCAATACTTGTGTATGTATATTTCTTTGTCAAGGCAATTCTTGGAAATAATTCTTATTTGTTAGTGTAACAATGTTGAAATGAGTGTCTAGAAACAAAAACATTTTACTTGTACGTGATATTTAGAAAATGTGTTAGGAATAGATTTTACTTAACTACTACATTTATAAAAACAATATTTCTACGAAAATCGATGTGAAAGACTCCTCACTTTTGATACCAAACTTCTTAAAAAACAAACATCATACTTAAATAAAAAAAAGAAAGTAATTAAAAATTAATAATAGAATAAAAATATTCTTCTCTTGTCATTTTTAACTATAATGTGGAAGAATATAAAAATATAAATTAGTAATACAAACTAGCATAGAACAGAATATCGTGGCTGAACAATATGCAACAAAATTTAGATAAATTAGAAAATTTTTGACTGACTTAGACAACGATTCAATCATTGCCTAAATTCAGTGCAAAGTTCGAAGGGTGGTGATATGTAAGGTGTCAGGCAAATCCAACACCTTACATGAAAACCCTGACATGATAAGCAAATCCAGTAGTATCTCACATAGCTCCGAATAAATCGGGACATTAAATTAACCAAAGTAATACGAGTTACGAGTGAGCAAATGGAATACCACAGACTAACACAAGAATGCCTAAATGCATGTCATACTTTCCCACCGTGAGGCAGACGCAGTTCCGAGGGGAGAAACGAGGACAGAAGCCGAGAGCAGAACCGTGTTAAGCTAGGAGGCCCTACGATAACGGACGGAGTGGACACCCACGCCCCCTGCCTACCTGTACGACTATACAACCCCGCAAGTTTTAGCGTGAGGCTTTTTCGCGTCTCAGGTACGTCAAGGACAACCCCCAACCCATGTTAAAAGCTAGAGCCCTCCAGAAAAGCAGTATAGATCTTACGATAACACAAAAAGGGCCACTACCACCCACAAGTTTTAGCGTGAGTATTTTCGCGTGTCTGTTACATTAGGATCACTCCCCAGCCCATGTTAAAAGATAGAGCCCTCCAGAAGAGCAGTATAGATCTTACGATAACGCTAAAAGGACCACACTAGCTGCAGGTTTTAGCGTGAGACTTTTTAGCGTCTCTGTTACGTTGCCAACTTTAAAAACATTGCCCCACCACGAAAAGTATAACGTTTCTCATTGGATAGACAGAATTTTTGTAGGCGGAGCTTAAGGTTAACATTGAGACCCTGATTGGTCAGATGAAAACATAGCCAGATAGTTTTTTTAACTAACTTGGGTAAATTGTAGTAAGGAGAAGTTCGAGAGTTGGTTCCGAGACGGCGAGCTGGATGGCTGCTGCGCCGGCCGCTGCCGCCCTGACGCTGCTTAAACATCGACAAGGTAATGAACGCACGCGATGCCGCATTTTTGAGCGCATAAGGCTTCACTCAGAACTACAGAAGTCTCATCTGTTACACCCACTTTTTGTGTAATACTAGTGTCGATCGTTAATTAAAACGCATGGTGTTCACATTTGCCACCTGAAGTAAAAATCTGAAACAAGATGATTTCTCTGTTATAACTATTGAGAAGCCACATCAGCCACTGTAGTTAACGACAAGCTAGATAAGTAATTAAAGATAATTGAGGGTCACTGTAGACCATTTTGATAGTTTTCTCTTTTGTGAAACTTAATTTAAACCTAGATTATAGATGTGATATGGCATAGGTCATCCTTCGATCGATTGTAGAACTTGGAAACCCATTTAGGGAATATTCGTTCACATTTTTGTTGAACGCAGTTGTTTTTTACCATCCTGTATTAAAACATTTCCTTTTATCAATAGTGCAATTTATAAACGATGTTTTGTGAGTAGAATAAAATTTCCAATGGTAAACTTAACTGCTTTTTCGACGTTATTTTACCAGCTAACTAAAAATAGGAAAGCCTTGAACCCTTTCCACTAAATTAAGTTAGTATTAAGATTCTTTTACAGGAAGTGCAGTGGAGCTGACGCTGAGATCATTTAGTATTTGGTTATATCATCGCTAGTCTCACTGAACTCTTCTGAATTCTACATGTCATGTGTGGTCTGGCGTCTCCTTACCAGCAACAGGTCCCAGGTTCAAACTAATTAGTTCCCTAAAAAACACGCTCAGAGCGTCGTTGCGCGAAAGTGCTAGGGAGACACGATATAGTACAAACAGACACCACCATGAATGTTTAGAAACTGGGTTTCCATCTGAGCTCTTGATATTCATACAAGTGGCTCTCTTTTCTCCAAAGGTCTCTTTAATTTTCCTGTAGGCAGTATCTATCTTACCCCTAGTGAGATAAGCCTCTACATCCTTACATTTGTCCTCTAGCCATCCCTGCTTAGCCATTTTGCACTTCCTGTCGATCTCATTTTTGAGACGTTGGTATTCCCTTTTGCCTGCTTCATTTACTGCGTTTTTATATTTTCTCCTTTCATCAATTAAATTCAATATTTCTTCTGTTACCCAAGGATTTGTACTAGCCCTCGTCTTTTTACCTCTGCTCCCTTCACTACTTCATCCCTCAAAGCTACCCATTGTTCTTCTACTATATTTCTTTCCCCCATTCCTGTCAATTGTTCCCTTATGTTCTCCCTGAAACTCTGTGCAACCTCTGGTTTAGTCAGTTTATCCGGGTCCCATCTCCTTAAATTCCCACCTTTTTGCAGTTTCTTCAGTTTTAATATACAGGTCATAACCAATAGATTGTGGTCAGAGTCCACATCTTCCCCTGGAAATGCCTTACAATTTAAAACCTGGTTCCTATTTCTCTGTCTTACCATTATATAATCTATCTGATACCTTCTAGTATCTCCACGATCCTTCCATGTGTACAACCTTCTTTTATGATTCTTGAACCAAATGTTAGCTATGATTAAGTTGTGCTATGTGCAAAATTCTAGCAGACGGCTTCCTCTTTCATTTCTCTCCCCCAATCCATATTCACCCACTATGTTTCCTTCTCTCCCTTTTCCTACTCTCGAATACCAGTCACCCATGACTATTAAATTTTCGTCTCCCTTCACTACCTGAATAATTTCTTTTATCTCATCATACATTTCATCATCTGCAGAGCTAGTTGGCATATAAACTTGTACTACTGTAGTAGGCATAGACTTCGTGTCTATCTTGGCCACAATAATGCATTCACTACGCTGTTGGTATTAGCTTACCCGCACTCCTATTTTTTATTCATTATTAAACCTACTCCTGCATTACCCCTATTTGATTTTGTATTTATAACCCTGTATTCACCTGACCAAAAGTCTTGTTCCTCCTGCCACCGAACTTCACTAATTCCCACTATATCTAACTTCAACCTATCTATTTCCCTATTTAAATTTTCTAACCTACCTGCCCGATTGAGGGATCTGACATTCCACGCTCCGATCCATAGAACGCCAGTTTTCTTTCTCGTGATAACAAATCTAGCAGCCCGCCTCTGAATTGCATCTATGTCCTCCCTCAATTCGACCCGATAGGGATCCCAAACGCTCGAGCAGTACTCAAGAATAGTTCGTGTTAGTGTTTTATAAGCGGTTTCCTTTACAGATGAACAACATCTTCCCAAAATTCTACCAATGAACTGAAGACGACTTTCCGTCTCTTTGACAATGGCGTGACTGAGGGTTTGTTATTTCATGATGGCGTCACTGGCTTTATCTGGAAAATCTGTGTTATTTTCAACTGTCAGATGACAATGAGAAGGAGTAGTTCAAATGGTTGAAATGGCTCTGAGCACTCTGAGACTTAACATCTGAGGTGATCAGTCCCCTAGAACTACTTAAACCTAACTAACCTAAGCATATCACACAATTTCATGCCCGAGGCAGGATTCGAACCTGTGACCGTAGCGGTTGCGCGGTTCCAGACTGAAGCGCCTAGAACCGCTCGTCCACGCCGGCCGGCGAAGGAGTAGTGTACGAGCAGATAGGCAGTGGGTGGCTGGAATAGATCTTGAGGTATCAAGATACTACTAAACAATTTGACAGATGTGTTGATAGTGGTTGTCAAAAAGAACATCATTATGGCTGACAGTAAGGCATTGTTGTCCCAACGAGAAAACTGGATACAATGGAAATTCTATTCCGAGCACAGATCTGTGTAACAGTCGTGGTCTGGCTGAATGATCATTTGCATACACTCTAGGTGTGAGGATGTAATAGTGTGTCTCTATCCATCTCCGTCTAACCGATGTTTCTACAGTGGGCCTTTAGTGGAGAAACCGGTCTACATTAAATCCTTGCCTTGTCGCTGCTCGCAACTCACTCTCGTGGCGAAAGGATCTGCCGGTGAGCCGGTTCGGCACGTGGCTGTGGACGTCCCTGAGTAGGCCCGCCAGGGAGCACCTTGGCCGTCCGCCCTCCAGGAGGGCCGATTGTTGCAGAGGCCTCTGCTTGTCACCACGGCCGTGCCCTATGGGATGCCTGCTCCACTCCGCTCCCCAGGGAACCGGTTGTGTGTTGCCACCTCGTGTCGCCAGCCTCCTGGGAGTCATCGGGACAGATCTTTTGCATGGCGCATAAGTGAATGTTCTCTCACAAATCATACACATAACATAGATGATTACATTGAGATGCACCCACATACCTTGCTCATACTGTGGCATCAAGCAGTGAGGCCTGTAAGATGAGTGGTCTGCCAACCGAGTGGATTCATTCTTATTTATCAAGTAACACGAGCTCTAGTACTCACAACTAAGTTACAAATTATTCTCCTGTTTCAATATTACGCAATGGATAACTCACATCTGACTATTAGTAATTTACACAACCCTGACTGTTCACTACGCACAGGCAATACCACATTTTCTTTCTTACCCAACGGCTTTAATCAACACGTGGCCATCGCACTGAATATGAATGCGGCACACATTATAAATTCTGGATATCACGAAAACATAGTATTCGAAGGAAAAGGCCACCAATCTTTTACTTTTCAGTATCTTTTTCATTCCGATAAATTCTATAACCTAAACACACCATTACATTTTCTACAACAATTACACATGAGAAACTCCGCCCAGAGGGCTTGGCTTTACATTGGTGATTCTGTATCTTATGGTCTCGTAATTATCTAACACTACAGTGCACTTTCTGGATAGGATAGTGGATCTTTTGCTATATCTCACACTTCGACTCTCATACCCATCATCGAAAATTTCCTCCAGACCGAGCGGTACAAAAGGAACATGCATAACCCACTGCCTCTGTACCTATCTTGCTACTCTCCCATGCAAACCACACATACTTAAATTACCTGAAATACATCACACTGGCAACATGGAATACAACACAAGGAATAGTCACAACGTTATAATCACATCACTTTCAGCTTACCCACTTCATTTAGTATTCATCCCAGTTTCACACGACACTGCCCCACTTCGAAACTTTTCTTTCCTACTATGAACTCTGGAGGATATATGCATGTCTTCCGGTGCAATGCAAGCCGAGTGGCGTTGCTGGATAGACGGCTGACTCACCTTGTTTCACTCTCAGAGTATTATAGTTTGGATCAAGCGTCACACGGAAACATAACACGCAAAGTAATATTGAGAACATATTCGTCACACACGCGAGTCCTCAACTGATACCATGGACGAGTACTTCTCTTTATCCTTTGTCTCACACGCAGATTGAGACTCACACAGTACTCACCACGTGGAAGTACTCGTCTCTAATTTCAAGTCCTGCACACGCAAGTCCAACTCATAGTACACACGCCAGTAATTCAGCTTAACTTTAGCACTCGGAAGTCTTTTAACTTATTGCTATACGTGGTTTCATTGTGACCGTTGGTCACTTTCAAAGATTACTACGACCCCTTAATATTACCTGCCTGACATTTAATTCTCCCCACAAAAGTTCCTGAAATAGAGAAATTATTATTCCAAACTACTACATGCATACCATTCTATCCACTCTTTTGTCTTTACGGAGCACACCTAAGACAGGTCTTACCAACAGAAGATCCAGCGCCAGAATGCTGAAACATGGCCGATCTCGCACCTCCGCCAAGGTGGGGGAGCACCATGCTACCGTATTTTTCAGCCACATTTCAGGCGCTCAAAGCTCAGGTAAATTTCATCTCTTTGGTTCCACCAAATGTGACCAAAGGACCGGCTCAAAGATGATCATATATTGCACATTCACTATCTGCAGTTAGCAGATGACCATACATTCATTCATTTCGCAGATCTCACCAAATTGGATGTAGGGATTTATTTTGTGGGAGTGCACATGTAATGAATTAAATAAATAAATTGTCATTCTTTCCTACACTCCGGCTTCGCTGTATTAATTGAAATTGAGTTATTATTAGAAAAAATATGTTGTTCTGACAAGAATAACGAAGTATGTTGTACCTATTTTCAATGTCGGGCGGTACTGTACCCTTTCAACACGTCAAATACTGACAAATAAATTCCTTAAGGGAAAATCAAATTCATTCTTCCATGGTTATTCCTAGTTGTAATTATACGGTTAAACTGGTGCACAAGTGAAAGCTTTAAGTCATAAGAATAATAATACTAAAAGTAAAATGCGATGTGGGATAACTGTGTGTGGTATAAGAATTCGATAGTCGGTTAGTCCTAACTACGCTATCCACTAGTCCAATGTGGGTCAAAATGACCCCAGTTTCACATGCCAACATCCTAACCATCACCGTTGAAGCATTAGTGCCTTCATCATGAGTAGAAAAAATGTAGAAGAATGACAACTTAGCTTAATACGCACAAAATCAACTAAACGTAATATTAACTGGGATCTCAATGACGCACGTTTCCCCTCTTTCCACCAACTCATTGTTGTCTTCCTTGGGCAAGCCCAGGTGATTGCCTTGGTCCCCCTGCGAACAAGATAGAGCACAAAAAAAAGCAAACGAAATTGTTAATCCACATGTCATAACAGACCTCGAATGGCCTGGTCAACGTTCTACTCCTAGATCTTACTCGTCAGTGCATATTTACCGACTAAGGTGGGTGTATCATGTGCCTTGGGGTTGACTGTGGTGTGGCTACACCAGTGAAGTGTCAACTTGTATATAAGTTGACGATTTCCTCCTCATGGTACCCTCCCCCCTCTCTATTTATTAGTTTCTGAAATTCACAAGGGTACGTTAATCAGATGCTTCACATTTATAATTCAATAAGATAAAACACAGCGGTCAGACATTACATGCATAACGTTGTTCATTTGTGCGATACAGTAAATGCTGCGCGTTCCAAGCGAACCAAACCGTCGTATTCCTCCTGTTGATCGACCTATTTTTCAGTTCTTTGTTTCGTGCAGTCGGAACTAATGCCATCCTGCAGCCATAGTGCGATAAACGACGTCTGTAGCGAGAGAGACAGAGAGAGAGAGAGAGAGAGAGAGAGAGAGAGAGAGCGCCACAGTGCGATCGGCTTGCACACGTACTGCCGTGATGTTATTCTTGTAGGGACCAAGCCCTTTAGGCTCACCTCGAGTAATATCCGCTCCTATGGCAACCACTGTGACTATCAGCAAAGAACAACGAAATCTAGCCGTTTGGGCTCATCTCGCCTATTACGCTCATCCCTGGCGCACACACAACCGACGACGCCCGCGAAAATCTAAAGCACAACGCTTCAGTGACGTGGCGAAACACAACGACGCAAAAGGAACACAACGGTATCCCTAAGCGGAAAGACAAGTAAGTCATGGAGCCTAAACAGCTTGGAACACGGAATGCGAATCAGGGCAACAAATTCCCTTGTATAACACGCAGTGCAACTAGAATGTACTGGTCCACCTCACTTTCCTGAATCATCTCTCGAGAAAAGTAACAATAATGACTCCTGATTCTGATTTCAGCAACTTGACTGTTTATTTTCTCTGCATACAATGGAAAACCTATTTATCCACAATTCACGACTTCCGTGCTGATATTAATCACTTGACACACAAAATTTATTACTGAAACAATAACACACTGTCATCCATAATGCTCCAAAGAGAAACCTCAATTTTTTTTATCCCACACAAGCTTCTTAAACAATAATCTACACTACAACATACCCAAAAATTATTCTATCCACCATAATAACCAAAAATCCCACCTTTCTCCTTCTCCCTTATTCGATGAAATGTTTGTGGGGCTAATATGGTGGGCGCCGATCGACTTTCTAGATTTTAATGTTTCAGCTTCAACAGCATTGTGGTGGGCAATTCTTTTGATGATTACTGGTCGACTGTAGACAGTAAAGAATTTGTGACACAGCTGCTTCTGTTTGTTGGAGAGGCGAAACGCTTTAAGCAAAACTTTTTGTCCGATGAAAAATTCTCGCTCTCGGGCTTTCCTGTCAGAACGTTTCTTCCTTCTCCTTCCTGCAATCTGTATCTTGTGCAGTGAATCCTTTACTATCATTTTGTGCTGTTCTCGGGTTCTTGGGGGGGGGGGGGGGGATAATCTACTTCTCGTATCATGTCCTTAGGCTGCTGATTCTTAAGTGCAGTAACCGGGGACATCACTGTTATACCATGGGGTACCTCGTTCATAATATCTCGAAAATCTTTCTGGATGACATCACACATTGTGTGCTGTTCTGCGCAAAATATCTAACATAGACCGCCCAATTCCTACATCACGCGTTCCGCCAGGTTTCAGCTCAGATGATGTGATGATACACTCCTGGAAATGGAAAAAAGAACACATTGACAAAGGTGTGTCAGACCCACCATACTTGCTCCGGACACTGCGAGAGGGCTGTACAAGCAATGATCACACGCACGGCACAGCGGACACACCAGGAACCGCGGTGTTGGCCGTCGAATGGCGCTAGCTGCGCAGCATTTGTGCACCGCCGCCGTCAGTGTCAGCCAGTTTGCCGTGGCATACGGAGCTCCATCGCAGTCTTTAACACTGGTAGCATGCCGTGACAGCGTGGACGTGAACCGTATGTACAGTTGACGGACTTTGAGCGAGGGCGTATAGTGGGCATGCGGGAGGCCGAGTGGACGTACCGCGGAATTGATCAACACGTGGGGCGTGAGGTCTCCACAGTACATCGATGTTGTCGCCAGTGGTCGGCGGAAGGTGCACGTGCCCGTCGACCTGGGACCGGACCGCAGCGACGCACGGATGCACGCCAAGACCGTAGGATCCTACGCAGTGCCGTAGGGGACCGCACCGCCACTTCCCAGCAAATTAGGGACACTGTTGCTCCTGGGGTATCGGCGAGGACCATTCGCAACCGTCTCCATGAAGCTGGGCTACGGTCCCGCACACCGTTAGGCCGTCTTCCGCTCACGCCCCAACATCGTGCAGCCCGCCTCCAGTGGTGTCGCGACAGGCGTGAATGGAGGGACGAATGGAGACGTGTCGTCTTCAGCGATGAGAGTCGCTTCTGCCTTGGTGCCAATGATGGTCGTATGCGTGTTTGGCGCCGTGCAGGTGAGCGCCACAATCAGGACTGCATACGACCGAGGCACACAGGGCCAACACCCGGCATCATGGTGTGGGGAGCGATCTCCTACACTGGCCGTACACCTCTGGTGATCGTCGAGGGGACACTGAATAGTGCACAGTACATCGAAACCGTCATCGAACCCATCGTTCTGCCATTCCTAGACCGGCAAGGGAACTTGCTGTTCCAACAGGACAATGCACATCCGCAAGTATCCCGTGCCACCCAACGTGCTCTAGAAGGTGTAAGTCAACTACCCTGGCCAGCAAGATCTCCGGATCTGTCCCCCATTGAGCATGTTTGGGACTGGATGAAGCGTCGTCTCACGCAGTCTGCATGTCCAGCACGAACGCTGGTCCAACTGAGGCGCCAGGTGGAAATGGCATGGCAAGCCGTTCCACAGGACTACATCCAGCATCTCTACGATCGTCTCCATGGGAGAATAGCAGCCTGCATTGCTGCGAAAGGTGGATATACACTGTACTAGTGCTGACATTGTGCATGCTCTGTTGCCTGTGTCTATGTGCCTGTGGTTCTGTCAGCGTGATCATGTGATGTATCTGACCCCAGGAATGTGTCAATAAAGTTTCCCCTTCCTGGGACAATGAATTCACGGTGTTCTTATTTCAATTTCCAGGAGTATATATAGGACGGGTAGAGGTGATGTTCTTAAGCATCGCCTGCCACGTCTTGGATCGACATTGTGGCCCGTTGCCAGGAATTATACTGCCCACATGTCCTGCCTGACGCAGCGAATCTTTTCTTAAAGCCCTCGCTACCACTCGTCCTCTTTCCATTTTTAGAGTCATTCTGACATACTTTCATGTCAGCTCGACGACTACCACAATGTAGTGGAATCCCCGTCGCGTCTTAGGGTAGGGTCCCATCAAGCCCGTCATGGCTACCTGTTTCAATTTTTTTGGAATTATCAGATACGACGGGGATTTCAACCTCACCGTGGTGTGCTTCGCCTTACGTTTTGACAATACATTTCCTATTCTTCTTTCGATACTGTTAAAATATCATAGAGGCCACAGCTTTAGGTAACACTTTCTTGGGCCGAAATGGCCATAGCTGAGATGCGTATCCCAAATAACTTTGTTTATCAGCTCCTCTGGTATACATAGTCGCTAAACTGACTTATAAACGTTGCTCTGCTGGAACAAAACTCCCTTCCTCAAAAGGTAAAACTGCCGGATGGTGACTTGAGTCTTGTCCTTCCACTTTCGTTGCAAATACGAGAAACACATGGTCTCTGTCCTGTTCCTTCTTAATTTCCTTCATGCTGTTGGTCACATAGTCCTCAAATGCAAATTTCTGCAAATAGTATAAACTAAAATGGTTACTTTTTGCATCATCACTGTCATTTTCAACAAGGTCAACAGGCGAGAGAGATAGCGCATCCGCAAGTAAATTGCTTTTGCCTGGTACATGCGTGATCATAAAGTCGAATTCCTGGAGGACGAGAATCCACCTGGCCAGTCTTCCATGGGTTAATTTAGCAGTAAGAAGAAATTTCAAAGCCCTGTGGCTGGTGTATGATTTTGTTTTCTCTCGAATAAAAAGAATCGTAATTTCTGAAACCTCCACGCGATTGCTAGCGCTTCCAGTTCGTTTTCTGAGTAGTTCATCTCTACTTTGGTCAAAATTGCTACCGGATGCGATCGTTTTCTGTACAATGGTCCGTTCTTCTTCGTATTCTTGGGGTAACACAATTCCAAGCCCCAAATATATGCTGTCCACGACCATACAAAATTCTCAAGAAAAGTAAGGCTGGGTAAGAATCCGTGCATTAACTATCAGAGTTTTGAGAGACTGAAACTCTTGTTCTGTCTCGTTATCCCAGATCCAAGAGGTTTGTTCTCCGTGAGTTGACATAGGCAGGAAACTACTAAAGTGTCGCTACGCGGAATTAGCCGAGCGGTCTGAGGGCGCTACAGTCATGGAATGTGCGGCTGATCCCGGCGGAGGTTCGAGTCCTCCCTCGGGCATGGGTGTGTGTGTTTGTCCTTAGGATAATTTAGGTTAAGTAGTGTATAAGCTTAGGGACTGATGACCTTAGCAGTTAAGTCCCATAAGATTTCACACTCACATTTACTAAAGTGTTAATACTGACGAATCTGACGCGGCAAGTGAACCGAGAAATTTTTGTGTAACGATGCCTTCTTCTTGTCTTACACTCTGTGACTGTGTAAGACAAGACCTACCTACCTCTTACTCAAAGTTACCAAGGAAGTTCGGTCTGCATTCTTCTAACGATGTTCTGTTGAGATGGCTCGCACTGTCGAGCAAGAGTGTCGGTTGATTGGCGACTCCATGGAGAGTTGTGCGCACCACGACCAAATAGTGGATAGAATTCGAAGGTAAATCAGCATTGGCCCTATTTTGTTGTTTTATTGTCAGCAAAATCGATCTCAGTCACTTAGTGACCATCCTCAGTGCTGTAATATTCAATTAAAATTGGTAGGCACTGGTATCAAGCCGGCCGGGGTGGTCGAGCGGCGGTAGGCCCTACAGTCTGGAACCGCGCTACCGCTACGGTCGCAGGTTCGAATCCTGCATCGGGCAAGGATGTGTGTGACGTCCTTAGGTTAGTTAGGTTTAAGTAGTTCTAAGTTCTAGGGGACTGGTGACCTCAGTAGTTAAGTCGCATAATGCTCAGAGCCATTTGATTTGAACCACTGGTATCAAGCTATAACCACAAGCTTAGAGCGATCACATAAACTCATATTACAGCACTGAGGATGGTTACTAAGTGACTGAAAATCGATTTTGCTGACAATAAAAAAAAATACGGCCTATGCTGATTTTCCTTCCAAGAGTGTCGGTGTCGCTTTCTTCCTGACCTAATAAGGGTAATAAAATGTCTATGCTTCCCTACTGGCTGCTGTTGATGCTTCCGCATGATTGAGTAATGCCGCCTATTCGAACTTAATAATAATAATAAATCCATAATTATCCACTAAAATACATGTTAAAGGCTATCAATAAATCGATCATACAGTCGCGTGAAAACTTTCAAAGACTAACTATGTCACAGCAAATAGTGCTGTTTATGGTCAGTAACAAGTTAAAACAGAGCGCCTGTAAATGCATCAGCATGGGGATAGCGTTGAGTCGTAAGTTTCATTCAGCGGTTGTATTCGAAAATTCGTGATATAGCGACTTTGAAGTAATATTTTCACTAAATGAATGGAGTTGTCTATGTAGTATCTCAATAAAGATTCTTGCTTTATTCTATCGTAACACTCTCTCCCCCTCAGCGATACTAGGAGACCGTACTGTCACAGTGAGGGACTTCCCACGAACAATTAAACTGTCCAAAGAGAGATACCGCACTCATTTAAAAGAGCACGTGTTTAGAAATTTAATATATTCCAGTTATGCAGTTCAACATGCTATAGACTATCGACAAAGCTGACAGCCACATGTCTATAGACTCTACGGGAGAATGTGGAACAAAGGTCCTCACCCATCAGAAGAAACCATTGCTCAGCTCTAAGATTCATGTTGCACATCAATGTAAGAAGAAGAGGAATTAAATACAGGCATAGAACTACGATCTTCCTTAATTATCTTCATACACTTTTTTGTATGTAGGAGTTTATGAACAAAAGAAATGTAGCAATAAAGCCCTCTGTATACTAATGTGATTGTGTAATCAACACCATGACTGAGAGGATAAAGTAAACCTAACACAAGAGCCTTGTGTCCATTGACTGGATCTGCAATGTTATTGGGAACCAGTAGAAGACGAGGAATAATTCACTACTATCTGATAATGTGTGTGCTTTGATTGTCGGGCCCTCTGATTGACAGTGGTTACGGTTGAAAGTGTAACACTTTCACACAGTGAATGATGTTTATTATGCGCCATTTACTACTAGATTGCTGTTGTAAAATGGTGTAGCGTGTGTCATGTGATATTATGAGACAATATTGAAGGTGAATTGTTACACGGTACGCGAAATTCAAGTACACTGGCAGTGTGTAGGGTCATCCGTGATCAAAGTGTCAGAAGTGTGCAACTAGGAGCCTTCCAAATTTACTCGATGCACATCTAGTAATCTCGGAATTTCTAGGACCACAGTTCGAAGAATTCCACATGTAGGGAGCAGATGACGAAACTTGTCGAGCAGCTTTTGCAGTTGAGATACTACCATCAGCAATGAAAATCTTTCACTGCGATCGCAGTGGCCTTGATTAGGACATAAACACACCACCGACTCAGATACATAGTCAGTAGCTTCCCACAGCAGCAATGCGACGAATTAGAGAAAAAAATCTTTCGAAATAACTGTCGAAGTATCCGAAATACATGTTTTAAATAGTGCACAGCTGTGGAATACTATCGTAATGGAGGAGGAGGATACTTTGGGGGTGAAGACCAGACAGCGAGGTCATCGGTCTCATCGGATTAGGGAAGGATGGGGAAGGAAGTCGGCGGTGCCCTTTCGAAGGAACCATCCCGGCATTTGCCTGGAGCGATTTAGGGAAATCTTGGAAAACTTAAATCAGGATGGCTGGACGCGGGACTGAACGTGTCGTAATGTTTTCCCTCGTTAAGAAAATAATACTGTGCTGTTGCAATTCTTCATAATACACTCTGCACGATATGTGTGTGTCTGTGAAACACCACACGTAATTCACGTGGCATTGCGATGAGATACCCGACCTGCATGCTGGAGTGATGTACACATCGCACTGTTATTGCTCAACACCATGCTCTACATAGGGAGACAAAAGTAAGTTATCTTTCCGCTGATTAAACATATCTTTTAATATATGTAAGTTACTTTTAGAAATAAATGCTGTACCTATATTTTCTATACTGTTGCGTTAACTTAGTCAAGGCAGACTACAGCATTTTAAAACATTGTCGCGAATAACAACTATTCGAATATCGTACACTATACAGCACATAAGTAAATTACTGAGTGGATGTAAATGCAGTCAGTGTATTTGCTACACAACATGGCTGCTGTACCTGATGTCCAGTACACTACACACAGTAAGTGCTGAAGCACTTGATGTGTAGTATTACGACAAACGATCTATGGAAGAATGTTCTACATCTAAACAAAAACACCACAAGCTAATGCGCTGTGCATGGCGGAGAGAACATCGTACCACTTCTTACAGACAACTGAGGAGCTATGAATTCAGTGCTACTGGTATATAAGGTGCATACACACACGCTTTACTAATGTGGAATTACGATTTATATTACAATATTGTTTTTGTACTTAATTTCGTATACAAAAACAAATACGTCAAAGAGAACGATCTTACAGTTGTTTTCATATGCTAAAATTTCCCTTCGGTGGGGGTGGTGATTTTGAGGGTGGATCTATGTGTATAAATATAAACCCACCAGCTTACCTAGCCGATAGTACGATACAACTGTTCATGAGACTATTCCATCTGAGTGCCTGTGAATCGCAGCGTGTCAATGTCTGCATCTCACTTGACATTCAGTTGTAGCAGTCAATGGTTGAAACTGAGGATGTAGTACGTCGTAGGAAGGCACAAATCACGCAGATGCAATGGTTCCGTTTGAATGATAGACAATTATACATTGAGAGCCAATTAAGTAACGAGTTCAGACAAGATAACGTCAACATCAACATCAATGTCTTCACGACCAGTGAGCCTCTTAGAGCCTAAATAGTAAGTGTTTTCAGAGGCACAACACTCAATCTATTGGTTCGTATGACTACGCACTACGTATTATTAAAAAGAAGCAAAGTGTTACAAACATCCATGTGATACGTAAGTGATACGCTTCAGCGCGTATCAGATTCATCCATTAAGTGATGGTATGACGAATATATTCGATGTTGTTGTGCGAGGTATTATACAACATCGCCTGTTTGTTGGCTCTCAGTTGAGTGATTTCATAGCTGCCTACAGATGAGATTGTGTACATAGTGAATATAGTGTGCATAAAAGACAATTACTCGGTAAATTTTGCTGTATGCTACGTGGTTTTGACAAAGGAGATAAAATATGCATATATTGAAAAAAGTCAGCATAAACGAAAAATTGTAAGAAATTGCTATGGTGTGTTTTATAGAGTTACATTACATGTGTAATTTCCTTCGCTAGTAAACGAACATGCTTTGGAATAGATACATTTTGATATCGGCATTAACGTATAATAACCCAATGGAGATTCCTACAAAAATGCTCTCACTGTAGCTGAAACACATCTGCACACATTACACGCTGAACTACACCATGTTATTAGATATTCTAAAGAACTAAGATTATGATCTATTCAGTCACGTGACATGATGTCATATAGTCTTGTGGTAACCCGACCGTATTGTGATGTATTCTCACCATTAACATATACACATCAAAAAAAGTTTTGCATCACCTCGGTTCCCTGTACATAAAATTGGAATAGAGATCAACATAAACATCATTTGCACCCATTTTATTGCTCATGAAAAATACACATTGCATGTTGTACCACCATACAGTGAAACCTTCAGAGGTGGTGGTCCAGACTGCTGTACACATTAGTACGTCTAATACGCAGTAGCACGTCCTCTTGCATTAATGCATTCCTGTATTCGTCGAGGCACACTATCCACAAGTTCATCAAGGCACTGTTGGTCCAGATTTTCCCACACCTCAACGGCGATTCGGCGTAGTTCCATCAGAGTGGTTGGTCTGTCACGTCGTTAATAAACAGCCCTTTTCAATCTATCCCAGGCATGTTCAATAGGGTTCATGTCTGGAGAACATGCTGGCCACTTTAGTGGAGCGAAGTCGTTATCTTGAAGGAAGTCATTCACAAGATGGGCAAGATGGAGGCGCGAATTGTCGTCCATGAAGACGAATGCCTCGCCAATATGCTGCCGATATAGTTGCACTATAGGTCGAAGGAGGGCATTCACGTATCGTACAGCCGTTACGGCGCCTTCCATGACCACCAGCGGCGTACGTCGGCCCCAAATAACAGCAGGGAACCTCCACCTTGCTGCACTTGCTGGACAGTGTGTCTAAGGCGTTCAGCTTGACCGGGTTGCCTACAAACACATCTCCGGCGATTGTCTGGTTGAGGGCATATGTGACACTCATCGGTGAAGAGAACGTGATGCCAATCCTGAGCGGTCCATTCGGCATGTTGTTGGGCCCATCTGTACCGCGCTGCCTGGTGTCGTTGAAAGGATGGACCTCGCCATGGACGTAGCGACTGAAGTTGTTCATTATGCAGCCTATTGTGCACAGTTTGAATCGTAACACGACGTCCTGTGGGTGTACGAAAAGCATTATTCAACATAGCGGCGTTGCTGTCAGGGTTTCTCCGAGCCATAATCCGTAGGTAGCGGTCATCCACTGCAGTAGTAGCCCTTTGGCGGCATGTCATCGACAGTTCCTGTCTCTGTATCTCCTCCATTTCCGAACAACATCGCTTTGATTCACTCCGAGACACATGGACATTTCGCACAAAGTAACAATGCGGACGCGATCGGACCGTGGTTGAACTACAGACAACACGAGCCGTGTACCTCCTTCCTGGTGGAATGGCTGGAAGTGATCGGCTGTCGGACCTTCTACGTCTAATAGGCGCTGCTCATGCATGGTTGTTTACATCTTTGGGCGGGTTTAGTGACATCTCTGAACAGTCAAAGGGACTGTGTCTGTGCTACAATATCCACAGTCAACGTCTATCTTTAGGGGTTCTGGGAACCGGGATGATGCAAAACTTTTTTTGATGGGCGTAGTTCACCAGATCATCGGATCTAACATCTGCATCAAAACCACCTGTTGTATAAACGCATATCATCGCTTTTTTTAAAATTATTATGGCGATAAATTAACGACAATATGACATTCTACGTAAGGACCCCATTGTATGACTACCTTCCATTTAGATAAATGCTAAATAAATACTGCAGTATCCTCTCTGACACCGTTCAATGATATGACACATCACATTACTTCAATCATTTATTCGGTATGAAAAAATACCATGTTTTTGTCGGCAGCAATTCTTTCCGCTTGAACTATATAATACCTGGAAGAGTAGCTATAATGAATTCTCATAGGCCATTGTCTGTGACACAGCACAGAACAATAAAACCATGTCTACATCGTTCTACAGAACATCCATCTGCAACTCCAAAACTACACAATATATATTTCAGGAGTGTAGTGTGACAGTGTTGAGTCAGTTTTCTTTTAATTAGCTGTCATGGGAAAGTTTATTTGTATACTTGAGAAGAATACATCGCAATTACGCGAATATTGGGCCTAGAGGGGGGAAGCAGGCAAAGCTTTCTTTTGACAGAATTAATATTAATTTTTTGGATGCTGTATAGTTTATGTGATACAGCTTTTGCTACCACATTGATACCTACTCCTGTTGTTGAACATACCCTATGCTGTAATCTCTTAGGATGGGGAGTCCACTGGCGACAGCTTCTGTCAGTTTATGTGAGAGGAAATTTTTTCTTATAGACAATGTGAAAGTACTGACATGTGGTTACTATCGCTGTGGGCGCAGCAACATAAATCGCATTCATACTGTAGTTATTCTGAGTTTTCTGTCGTTACTTTTCAGCCGGAAGTGAAAGTTATGCACATAAGCCCTCTCTCCCCAGCAGCACCCCCACCTAAGGGATACCTTAACATATTAAAGTAAGCACAAGAACGCTATCCTTGACGAATGATTTTTCTCTATATGAAATTAAATAAAAAAGTAATATTGTAATATAAATCACAGTAAGACTCAGTTTTTACAGTTTCTAACTCACAATTCAACAAGAACTGATATTTTGATGACAGAATGGGCACATTATAAGCGAGACGGAACAGTTCAAATTCATAGGCGTTCGGATAGATAGTAAGCTGTTGTGGAAAGCCCATGTTCAGGATCTTGTTCAGAAACTGAATGCTGCTTTATTTACCATTAGAACAGTATCTGAAATATGTGACACTTCAACACGAAAAGTAGTCTACTTCGCATATATTCATACGGTTATGTCGCATGGTATTATTTTTTGGGGTAATTCTTCTGATTCAAAAAGGGTATTTTTGTCTCAAAAACGGGCTGTTCGAGCTATATGTGTTGTAAGTTCGAGAACCTCTTGTCGACCCCTATTCAATAGTCTGGGAATTCTGACATTACCCTCACAGTATATATTTTCTTTAATGTCGTTTCTTGTTAGCAATATTAGCCTATTCCTAAGAGTTAGCAGCTTTCACTCAGTTAATACTAGGCAGAAATCAAATCTGCATGTGGAATGCACTTCCTTGACTCTTGTGCACAAACGAGTGCAGTATTCTGCTGCATCCATTTTCAATAAGCTACCACAAGAACTCAAAAATCTTAGCAGTAGCCCAAACTCTTTTAAGTCTAAACTGAAGAGTTTTCTCATGGCTCACTCCTTCTGTTCTGTAGAGGAGCTCCTGGAAGAGCTAAAAAATTAAGCAAATTCTAGTGTTACATTGTTGATTTTCCTTATTTAAACTTATTCTGGAGGACGACAGTTCAATCCCGTCTTCAGCCATCCTGATTTAGGTTTTCCGTGATTTCCCTAAATCGTTTCAGGCAAATGCCGGGATGGCTCCTTTGAAAGGGCACGGGGGATTTCCTTCCCACTCCTTTCCTATACCGAGCTTGCGCTCCGTCTCTAATGACCTCGTTGTCGACGGGACGTTGAACACTAACCACCACCACCACCACCTTATTTAAACTTACGACTTGTGGCCTAAATATGTTTTTTATATTTCATTTTATCTGTTTCTACTATCGTGTTATAATTTCATGTATTGACTGGCTCCATGACCATGGAGACTTCTCCTTAATTTGGTACCACGGAACAATAAATAGATAAATAAAAATAAATAAATAAGTAACTCCACATTAGTAAAAAAATGGCTCTGAGCACTATGGGACTTAACTTCTGAGGTCATCAGTCCCCTAGAACTTAGAACTACTTAAACCTAACTAACGTAAGGATATCATACACATCCACGCCCGAGGCAGGATTCGAACCTGCGACCGTAGCGGTCGCGCGGTTCCAGACTGTAGCGCCTAGAACCGCTCGGCCACTCCAGCTGGCCCACATTAGTACAGCGTGTGTGTATGCACCTTTTCTTCCTGTAACAGTGAATTCACAGCTCCTCAGTTGACTGCAACAAGTGGTACGATGTACCTTCCGCCATGCACAGTCCGTCAGCTTGTGGGTTTTTTGTTTAGATGTAGGACATTCTTCTATATATCGTTGGTCGTAATACTACGCATCAAGTGCTTCAGCACTTACTGTTTGTAGCGTACTGGACATATGGTACAGCAGCTGAGTTTTGTAGGAAATACACTGACTGCAATTCCATCCACACAGTAATTTAGCTATGTGCTGGATGGTTTCCAATATTCGAACAATTGTTATTCGTGACAATTTTTCTAAATGCTGTACTATGCTTTGATTAAATTAGCGCTACAATATAGGAAATTTATGTACGGCATTTCTCCATTAAAAATCTTTTCTTTTGATACTGAGTAATGTCAAAAGATATGTTTAATTGTTTCATTGTTCGCTAGGAGAATTTTTTCCTGTGGGAGCATAGAGTAGAACAAGAACAGTGCGATGAGTTTGTCACTCCATCATCCCGACACTTCGCCTGAAGATGATGGAGACGCGTTCCATCGAAACGTTGCTACGAGACGACGATGCTACTCGGCTGACAACCCGTGAAGACTTCATATGTATAATTACATGTGTTCTGCCTCAGGTAATGTCTGGACTAGCTGATAATGCAAAGATAGTTCATGGTGATCCTTGGGCTCCAGGCAATGCCATCAAAATGCATGCAAGTTTATTTTATGTTGTTACTCATCTTAATGATCAGGACAATTTTTTTGGCTATTGGTCGGACCGCGTCGATAATGCGATGCCAAGAACAGCGTCTTGGTGTGTTCATGAAATCATACGCCGGCGGCCTGATGCAACTCTTAATGAAAAATGATAGCTCGTGGGTTATGCTCTCTCTCCCTCTTTCTGTCTCTGCCTCTCTCTCTTTCTCTCTTTCTTTCTTTCTTTCTCTCTCTCTCTCTGCATACGACAGATGTCAGTCGGCAAGCACCGTAAGCGCGACCGCCGAGGACAGAGTTTGGATTTGTGTTCGCAAAAAGAGTGCGCCGGCTGTGCGACGCTAGGCTCGCTGAAAAATCACTACGTGTGTGTGTGTGTGTGTGTGTGTGTGTGTGTGTGTGTGGCGAGGCCACGCATGGCGAACGCTTTCGCAAACTAGCGCGCCAGCTGCTTATAGTATTGGTGTGGCGTCATGTCCGCATCTGAAAGCAACATTGGGCAGGGGAGAGGAGGGAGGAGAGGTGGGAGTGGGCTCAGTTCAAATTGGACACCTACCTCTCCGCCCCCTCCCTCTCCTCCCCGACACTCCCCAACCCTTCATTGTAGAGCAGCAGAGCAAAAATGATGACACAACATTGACATACAGCCAAAGGAATGCAATGGAATCTTGACAGAGACCCGCACCACCGTACTAAGCAAGGTCCTCCATAGGCGGTTTGCCGTTGCCTTCCTCCGATCGTAATGGGGATTAATAATGATGATGAAGACGACACAACAACGCCCAGTCATCTCGTGGCAGGTGAACATCCTTACGCCGCCGGGAATCGAACCCTGGATCCCGTGCTCGGGAAGCGAGAACGCTACCGTGAGACCACGAGCTGCGGACTGTGAAAGGACTACAGGACCTGATATCAAACCCGGGAGGATGCCTGATTCTACCTATCTTTGTGACTTTATGGTGATAGACGTAACGCATTGTTGGCAAGACATCAGGCGAGATATAGAAGCTGCTAAGCTTGGCAAGTAAAATGTCGAAACCGACAGTATCAAAGGCACTGCTAAAAATCTAAGAAGTAAATGGTAGTTACTTTATGAAGGCAGATGTTGTGCTGTGGTCTTTACAGAAACCTGGTAGGTATTCATCTAGTAGGTTGTCTGTAGTTAAGTAGTTCCTTAGTCGGTCGTGGACTATATATTCTAAGACACTGAGCAATAAAGGAAGAATGCAAATAGGCTAGTAATCAAAGGGTGCTGCGGCAACTACTGTTTTTAGGTAGTTGATTAACTACTCCATATTTCCAGACCTCAGGGAAAACACATGTGCTTAAGGAGTGGTTATATATATCTGTTATAGTGGGTAGCAATGGGTCAAGCTTCATCTTTCGGACAGTATGTCATTAAGTCCAGTGAATACTGATCTAATACAATTCATGGCTTTTTGACCGTACTGCAAGTAACATGCTTCAGATAGAAATTTTCGTGGTTACCCTCATTTATCCCCATGAAGTAATGAATTAGCCTCTGTGTGGTTTGCAGTTCAGTTGTGGTTGTAGGTAATACGAAATACTGGTACAGTTGTTCGGCTGGAGCAATGTTATCAGTGGCAGCTTTTTTTTTACATATACTATGACCACACAAGTTTTCCATAGGGCAACTGGTCTATGTCTGTTGTCGGTTAATGTAAAGGTGTGCCTGAGTTTAGCATTTCTCACAACTTGTCCGGCTCTGTTCCGCTTCTTCTGGTAACCAATATGATTTTCATGTGTAGAGCGTAGTTTGATGGCTGACTGTGCAGCATCTCTGAGATTCTTAAGCTGATCTAGTTCATCAGTTAGCCAAGGTACATATTTCCTTCTTACTTTTCCGGTACTTAGGAAATTTTTTGTTTATGTCCAGGAAGGAAATAGAAGTCCGTAGGAATGATAGCCGGCCGCTGTGGCCGAGCTGTTCTAGGCGCTTCAGTCTGCAACCTCTCGACCGCTACGGCTCTGAGCACTATGGGACTTAACATTTATGGTCATCAGTTCCCTAGAACGTAGAACTACTTAAACATAATTAACCTAAAGACATCATACAACACCCAGTCATCACGAGGCTCGACAGCTACGGTCGCAGTTTCAAATCCTGCCTCGGGCATGGATGTGTGTGATGCCCTTAGGTTAGTTAGGCTTAAGTAGTTCTAAGTTCTAGGGGACTGATGTTAAGTCCCTGATGTTAAGTCCCATAGTGCTCAAAACCATTTGAACCTTGTCAAAAGAACCATCCAGAAATTTGCCTTAATTGATTTAGAGAAGTTATGGAGAACCTAAATCTGGATGGTCGGACGGGATTTGAACAGACGTCCTTCAGAATACCAGAATACGAGTCCATTGCTGTAGTACTTCGTTGCGTGAGTGCAGCTGCCGACCTCTCTTTCAAAATTATAACTTAGATACCAAAATTAATTGGCCAATTAAATACATAAATTGTAAATTGCCAGAGCAGCTAGTTACCCCACTAAATTGCTCCCTCCTCCCCCCCCCCCCCCACCAATTTCTGCTATTGTTATATGTAGTGTGATATTGACAGCGCATTTAATTGGGTAAATACTAATGTTGTGAAGAAGGGCGGGAAAGGCTGCCTCAGAAATCTCAGGACGATAACGCGAGCCCCAGCTTAGGCCGTTAGGCGGATGGATACGCTACAGTCCCCATAGCTGACATCGGCACTCCGTGGACACGTTGTACCAGCTGTAGAGGATGCCCACCATTGGCTTTTGCTAGAGAAGAGTCGTGGGTGATTCTTTCAGGTCACCCCCGCTTATGTTGGCAGTGGAGCAAGTGTATGAAAAGATGACGAGTCTATGTAAAACCACCAACATCCCGTTGTTATCGCCCACTTTATCTCAGTTTTCCGCACTCTTTAGTTGAGTCACCACCTGTGAGCCGGCCGAAGTGGCCGATCGATTCTCAGCGCTTCAGTCTGGAACCGCGCGACCGCTAAGGTTGCAGGTTCCAATCCTGCCTCGGGCATGGCTGTATGTGATGTCCTTAGGTTAGGTAGGTTTAAGTAGTTCTAAGTTCTAGGGGACTGATGACCTCAGATGTTAAGTCCCATAGTGCTCAGAGCCATTTGAACCACCTGTGATCCGTCTCCGCAGCCTGTGCGGCGATGCGTAAGTTGCTTCCATGAGGTACTCCCACTCGATTTAGGTCTTTCTTAAGGAGATTCGCAAGGTGAGTAGCTGCAGAAAAAGCAGGGTGATTGCCAATAAGTGTACGTGTGTGTGTGTGTGTGTGTGTGTGTGTGTGTGTGTGTGTGTGTGTGTGTGTGTGTGTGTGTGCCAGAGAACCCTCTGCCCACAGTTCGGTGATGAACATGGTTCTCGTAGTCCAACTATGTACTCTTTGCTAAAATCCGCAATAAACTTCTGGCTCTTGTTTTACAATGACAAATTTATTATCTTTTTGTGTTCAAAAGCGGCAGTAGGGAGAGGCTACTTTATTCCTTGCAAGATAGGTCACTAACAGTAAAATTTCTTCTGCAAGCGATAAAAGAAATTCGCATCTCCTGGGCAAGGGATAAATTATTTAAACGTATTAGTTGCGCTTCAGTTACAACGGGCGATCAAAACGTTTCTGTTGAGGACTTCGCTGCGGCGTGTATGCAACGTAGCGCGAACTAAGCTGGTGTATTAGCACCACCACTTAAGCTAGGGATTAGTGTGACATTCGTGTCTTTCCGACGTGCGTGCTGTAAATGCAGAACGTGAACTATGGCGATGTTATTACCAAATGCATCAAAACAGGACCATCGTGATGTTATTCTTTTCTTGGCTGCCAGACTTCCATCGGAAAATAAAGAATGTGTATGGGACAGCATGTCCGTCGGAAACCACCGTTGTAGAAAAGTGCTCAAGTTCCGTGCTGGTAGGGATCCGCCATAACGCACGTCCCCACATGGCAAATCTCATTAACTCTGAATTTACTGCAGTGCAAGTGGGAGACACTCGAGCATCTGCCCTGTAGTCTTGATCTCCCCCCATGCGATTATCACGCCTTCGGTCCCTTCAAAAAGACCTCGAAGGGTCGACGATTCCTGTCGGATGAGGATGTGCAGCAGGTAGTTACGGGTTTCTTCAAGCAGCAGGACAAGGCGTTTTACCAGACGTATGTCTTCAAACATGTGCGCCGATAGGATGATTGCGACTTCGCCTGATTGGCATACCGATTATGGACTGTACGGTCTTCGAACGGAAACATTTTTACTCGCCCCTTATAATTTCGCTTTCCCAACATTTTCACCAGTGCCATCCACATAATCGATTCTTTCTTTCCTCCACTCACACCCTCTCTACTGTTGTGTGCTCATCACTGCGTCACCTCAATCAGTGACAAGCGAACCATGTAAATTTTTATGACATTCGATGTAAAGCTATGTGGACGTGATAGCACTAAGTTTGACTTAAATTCATAATGTATATTTCGAGGTATTTTAGTTTTTCGTAAACTTTAGGACTGCTGAAACATTACCAACAAATACGTTATTTGTAGAGCGTTTACGTTTTAAAATGAAACCGTCGTGTTAAAAGATAATCTAGAAATATGTTATTGTGAAAAGTATGATTTTCTACTATAGGATGGAGAAAAACAAACTAATAATAACGTCACAGCTGGCTCGGACGTCGAATCGAATAATATCTCGTAGTTAACCATAGGTCGCAGTGTGGGGCTACGACAATCAGCGATGAGCGCACGTAAGCTTGTTCGCTAAGAGAACGTATTGGGTTGTGTCTAGCAGTGTAGTTTTGTACGACTGTATTCTAGAGAGCTCGTAAGTCATTTTCGTCAGCTTTGTAGTGATGTTGGAGGCAATAATTTTGAGCATTTGCTGTAAAAGTCGTTATCTGAGAAAAAAGAGTTAAACTTTAATTTTTATTTTCGTTTTCACCATTATCTCATTTCACTCTTCACTATTTATAATAAAAGTTCGCTCATGCTCTCTGTAAATTAGCGAGAATTGAAATATGCGGTCTTTAGATATCATTATTAACGAGTTTACACCACACAGCACCACATGTTGAATTCCTTATTATAGTGCTGTTTCTCCAGTGGAGCTTATTATCTTCACAGATTCACGACTTCACGTACTTTCAGCTTCACACAGTGACCATAATTACAAAATGCACGTCCCCATCAGCCACGAATAGGAATTTATGGTTTTCCTGGTTCTGAAATCATCTTCTTCAGCTAATTTAATTAGTAACCGAGCTATTTAAAATAATTAGCTGTGGTAGGTTAGTTCAAAAGCACAGAATTCCGCAGTGCTCGTCGATGACTGGCTGTCATTTCATGGCCGTGGCTTCACAACGAATTATTTACTGTCTGTAGTTACCGGAAAACTTTAGCTCTATTCGATTATTGTACGACTATTTTCGTTCACCCAGTATAAAACATAAAAACATGGTAGATTTAGAAATGAAATGTAACTTAGAAATTTCTGATATATATTTATAATATATACCAGCTTTGGCAATTTGGGATAGAGCGAATTTTAAACATTCAGCATCGATTTTATTTTGCAACACCCAAAAAGGGAAGTAGGAGTAATCCGCTGAATTACAAGCTCATATCACTAATGTCTATTTGCAGTAGGGTTTTGGAACATATACTGTGTTCGAACATTACGAAGTACCTCGAAGAAAACGTTTTATTGACACATAGCACAGATTCAAAAAATATCGTTCTTGTGAAACACAGCTAGCTCTTTATACTCACGAAGTAATGAGTGCTATCGAAGGGTGTGTCAAATTGATTCCATATTTTTAGATTTCCAGAAGGCTTTCGGCACCGTTCCTCACAAGAGTCTTCTAATGAAACTGCGTGCCTATGGAATATCGCCACAGTTGTGCGACTGGATTCGTGATTTCCTGTCAGAAAGGTCACAGTTCGTGGTAATAGATGGGAAGTCATCGAGTAAAACAGAAGTAATATCCGGCGCTCCCCAATGAAGTGTTATAGACCCTCTGTTGTTCCTGATCTATATTAACGACATAGGAGAAAATCTGAGTAGTCGTCTTAGATTGTTTGCAGGTGATGCTGTCATTTACCGTTTTGTAACGTCATCAGATGACCAAAACGAATTGCAAAATGATTTAGATAAGATATCTGTATGGTGGGAAAAGTGGCAATTGACTCTGAATTAAGAAAAGTGTGAAGTTATTCACATGAGTACTAAAAGAAATCCGCTAAATTTCGATTACGCGATAAGTCACACAAATCTGAAGGCTGTAAATTAAACTAAATACTTAGGGATTACAATTACAAATAACTTAAATTGGAACGATCACTTAGGTAATGTTTTGGGTAGAGCAAACCGAAGACTGCGATTCATTGGCAGAACACTTAGAAGGTGCAACGGGTTTACTAAAGAGACTGCTTACACCGCGCTTGTCCGCCCTATCCAGGAGTATTGCTGTGCGGTGTGGTATCCACATAACGTGTGACTGACGGACGACATCGAAAAAGTTCAATGAAGGGCAGCTCGTTTTGTATTATCGCGAAATAGGAGAAATAGTGCCACAGACGTGATACGTGAATTGAGTGGCAATTATTAAAACAAATGAGTTTTTCGTTGCGACGGGATCTTCTCATGAAATTTAAATCAGCAGTTTTCTCCTCCGATTGCATAAACTTCTGTTGGCACCCACCTACAGAGGGGGAATGATCATCATGATAAAACAAGAGAAATCAGGGCTCGCAGACAAAAATTTAAGTGCTCGTTTTTCTCTGCGCGCCGTTCGAGAATCTAACGGTAACAGACAACTTGAAGATGGTTCACTGAACCCTCTGCCAGGCACTTTATTGTGAAAGCAGAGTAATCACGTAGATGTAGATGTAGCAAAGCTTGCTGAAGGAGAGGGTTGGTACAGGGGCTGACAGAAATAAGGAAACACTGCGAGAAATGCGTGCTTGAACATAAATGCTGGTGGTAGCCTAGTCTGCAGGTTGCGTTGTTGTATTCGACCACGAACGGCACCTACACAATGTCCTCTGTTGTGGTCATAGCAGTGTTCTGCATTAAGGCGGAGCTAAGTGAATTCGAACTTGGGCAAATTGTTGTTGTTCGTATGGTGGGTGCTTCCATAACCAAGGTTGCCGAGCTGATTGTGTTTTTCGAGAGGCACGAGATCAAAGATTTATATGGCATACATGTGAAAGCAGAGAAAAATCATCCGATCAGTCACAAGGCCGAAGAAAATGTGTTACGTAATCGTGACAGACGGTCATGCAAGACGACTGTGACGAAACGTAAGAGGACGACATCTGCAAACGTCACTCCAGAACTGATATCGCTCTCGGGAAGCCCGTCAACAGCGAAACAACACGAAGGGAGATCCATATACAGACCGAGCTGGATACTAAAACCATTCATCAGGGATGCAAATGCACGTAAAACGAAAACGTGGTGCCGAAGCCAAAGAGCCTGGGTTATGGAGGAATGTAAGAGTAGCATTTCGTCGGATGGCTCTTGTTCCACACTGTTCCCTACTTCTGTACCAGTTAGTGTCCCAAAGTGAAACATAACAGGTGTTTGGTGATGATTTCGGAAACCATGTCGTAGTATTCGATGGCCTCCATTGGTTTCAAACTGAACTTCAGAGAGGTGTTCCGTAGAGATACGTCTCTATGAGCGCTGCAGAGACTCGAAGCCGCCTGCTATGCAGTATACGTTTCTCAACTTTTCTCAGTCCCCGTTATACAATACAATAGTCAGGCTGAGAGAGACCCAAGTGTTAGAAAAACATAGCATCGGGAATGAACGTGTTTAAATTTGCGGAGAGACATAATTGAAACGTATCGTAGGAAGAACTGTTTTACCACATGGCGAAGCATTTGTTGAAGAACAATCCGTGTGTGTTGTAGTTAAGGAACCGTGACATAATTACAGTTACTTGCCCTCAAGATATCGGGAGCTTTGCGAGTTTTACTGTGTACAACCTATATTGCATACCGCGAGGCAAGTGGATCTTGCTATCCCCTCTATGGCCATGAAACTTGTACTGAATTTACCTGCCGATAACTTTTCATTAATTATCATAGTCTTTCAGTGTATATTGAAAGAAACTGTTGAGCCAATTTTGTAAGTGGCTTTCTTGACTGTCGAAAATTTAGACGCAATACAGGATTCATTGTCCATGAAAGAGTTTTTTTATTCAGGTAAAATACTGTTAGTTATTTTAAAACAAATTTCAACCCTATTTCTCTTAGAGGTAAAATCACAACTCCTTTTTGAGTATATTATCTAAGGTGTCATCGAGTGAACAGCAGATAGTAGGTAATACGTTTTTGTAGCATTACGTGGTTACCAACCAATATTCAGCTGGCGCATGTTGAATGATGGCAAAGAAGAAATTCCTTACGAATCATGGCCGTTACTGCAATGAGAGCAACAACGTCCAATCCAAACCTCACACGAGACGTCGGTTCACAGTTTGGAGGACTGTTTTGAAAAGAATAACTAGGATCCATTCCATTTCTTGTCTTTAGTTTTAAATGGATGGGCTTAAGACTCACAAGTCCACATAAACATATGTAACAGAAATGGAAGGCACTTGGGATTGTAACATTTTTAACATTCGTATTTGCTCCCCACAGTTCCTTCTGCTGCAAAGGTCTCTTTGGAATGCTGAGGGAGACTCTCACTGCTGGACCACTTTATTTTTATTTCTGTATGAATTTATTTTGGCATGTTAGTGCCTCCAGGTCGTCTGTTACATCCAAGCAGGCATCCTTTTACAAGTTCCTCTGCAGATAAAATTACACCGTAGTTAAAAAAACTGCTTTGATAATATTAGAGGTATAATAAATCTATTGATAATGACAATAAAAATGAACTGTAATAGTGAATATATTCATTAAGAAAATGCCAGTGGTATTCTCTTAGCTGAAATACAATTTGTGACATTCCTGCGTCTTGATTGTACCTTGATTATACAGTAAACCGATCTCCATCATCTTCTCGATTTAAGCACTACGTTTTTGGAACTAACTGCCATGTGACCTGCGTATCATACTAGTATAATATTAATTGAGGATTGTAAGATATTAATAGAAAGCATGACAGCAGTAGGGGAACAATCCGATATAGAAGGAGAGTTAACTGATCTAGAAAAGAGCGAGAAAGAATAGGGAGAAGTCAACAGAAGGAAAATGATGTATAAAGCAATGAGTATAGCTAGCAGAGAAATGCAGGAGCGAAGAAAGCTGACATATGTTAAAATGAAGCAGACAGACTGGTTCCCTGTTGTACAAGAACAAGACAGCTGACATACAGCGAACGGGAAGCTACGCTGACAACAGAAGGAGCGTTAGCCTCCTCTCGAATGTAGTCTGATGATGATGATGATTGTTTGGTTTGCGGGGCGCTCAACTGCGCCGTCATCAGCGCCCGTACAAAGTCCCAGTTTTTACACCGTCCATTTTTTTCACAATCCAGTCTAGTCACTGCCACAAATGATGAAGAAGATGACGATGCAATGATGAGGACAACACAAACAGCCAGTTCCCGGCCAGAGAAAATCCCAAACCCGGTCGGTAATCGAACCCGAGACCCCGTGATCCAGAGACAGCAACACCAGCCACCAGACTCTCGAATGTAGTGTGGTTATGGATCACACGTAGGCTACAGGGAGGTTTATTCTACTGGCTTGGGGTTGCAATGGAGAAGTACCTTAAGATACTTTCAGGTGCTGTCAAAACGCCTATAGAATGATATAAGCATTTTACACCTAACTATAAAGGTTAGGAAGCGTTCTTTATGTACTGATGAAACCAAAACAACTTCCCGGCGGGGTCAGGGATTTTCTCTGCCTCGTGATGGCTGGGTGTTGTGTGATGTCCTTAGGTTAGTTAGGTTTAAGTAGTTCTAAGTTCTAGTGGACTGATGACCATAGCTGTTAATTCCCATAGTGCTCAGAGCCATTTTTTGAACCAAAACAACTAGTGAAAATTACGTCACTTATCCGGTCACCTTCATATCAACAGAACGTAATAAGAACCAACCGAAGGTTACACACATACCTTACTTTAGTATTCACGGTTGTCTCGTGACGTTTGGTTTTGCTGTATGTGGCGCGTTGCGCTATATTGTGATATTAAGGATTCAACAGCATTGTCGATTAGAGTGGTTTCTGTTTACCTTTAGATGGAAATATGAGAATGAGACAGAAGAAAGAGAGAGAGAGAGACATCCTACAGGTTGTGATAAGATGTTAACAGGCCACAACTAACGATTTCTTCGTGTTAACTTTCGCTGATTGGATATCAACAGTGGTTCGAATAAGATGTATCTTTTCAATGGTATCCATAATTATGCTTTACTCAATAACAAAGCACGAACGCAGACTGTTTTCGTACTGTCTATTTTTCATTTGCCTCTCTTTTTGTGTGGACTGCTTTTACTGAAATCTCGTAAGCACGTGCAACACATGTAGCTACTAGCTTCCATTCTTTTTTTTTTTACAGAAATGACATTTATTAATACAGGGAATTAGGCACGTATAGTTTATACATTACCTAGCAACACTGAGCCCATCCGGTTGTCGTGCTGAGACGCGGGTAAGGGCTGATGCTGAGTGCAGAGAACGATCTCCGGCGCTGACGTCACGACGCGACGGGCGCGGCCCTAATGATCCCCCGGCCTTGTTCACACGGTTTCAGGGTCGCTCGCCACTTGCCTTCCAGTTCAGCTACAGACTGGGAACCGTCATGCGCCGGCCTCACCCGCAGTAGAAGCTGCGGTAGATCTTCCCTACATAACTTGTTAACAATTCTGTATCATTGCAAATTTTACGCTATAGACCATTAAAACTGAACATTGTGGAGAAGTCCTGCAATAAACGTAAAACTGTCATGATTTGTTCTAAATACTTGGCCATGTAAATGATTAGGATTTCAGCTCAACCGCAGGAAGTTGATGCGAGTAACGTCAACTACTTTGTGCATATAAGGAAAGTTTAGCAGAGAGTTCTATTGTGACTAGGCGAAATTACTTTCGTACGACCACAGCTGTGGATCCTGTGATTATTGTGGGAGAATATATAAAAAAACTAAAAACGCGCCTCGATTGCGAAAAAAGCACCTAGTGTTAAGTGTTAACCCAGGTTTCAGCGTAGATATCTACACCTTCTTCAGAACAACAATAAAACCCACAAGTGCCTAAGAAGACCTTTGTCAATGATTAAAAGAACACCATAGCTATACATTTATAAACGAAAAAGAAAAGGAAAACACAAACAGTACATATGTGCAAAGTCAAAACCACTACTTAACTTAATGGCGTACGCTCCACCTCACACCGGCCTATGTTCGATGGGCCATGACCCGCCATAAGGCTCTTAAATTCTGGGAGAAGGCTCATCGAACTAGAACACATGAAATATTAGTTCACTTTGTTACATGAATGAATAAAAGATTTACTTAGCTTTAACACACCTCTTTCCGATAGGATTGCTTGACAAGTCACGACTGTTAT
Organism: Schistocerca gregaria; assembly: GCF_023897955.1. Classification (NCBI taxonomy): domain Eukaryota; kingdom Metazoa; phylum Arthropoda; class Insecta; order Orthoptera; family Acrididae; genus Schistocerca; species Schistocerca gregaria. Next base: position 281,274,923 of record NC_064931.1, read on the forward strand.
TGATTAGTGAAGCATCACTTGATGCTCAGATTAACAAACGTTTCTCTTGTAGTACAGTGTTCCATATTTAAATGAACAAGTCCCTCAGATGCTTTAATTATGACATTGGTTGTATATTATGATGCTGACTCCTTCAGATGTGGTCACGTACTGGGCTGAAGTCTTGCGTGCTCAACACAATACGGATCTCAGTACGAGGGCGCTGCTGTTACTGGGAGTGAGACGCGGTCTTGGGGAGACCCTTCCAAACATCATTGTGGACTACAGCGAGCACTCGCTAATGTCCGTGTATCGATAAGCGTTGCCGACTTTGGTGCGACATTACGGTTTCGGGATGATACCACACGTTTCTCATTCAAAAATAGTATTTGAACATCGGTTGTTGGTGGAAAGATCGTGTTATGACTCGTGTAAGCACGAAAAGCGGCTACTAGCACGTGTTGGAAATTGACAGAGGAAATATCGTGGCCTATCGAGAGTACGATTTTTCGTTCCGCGATATTGCTTGCTTTGGCTGGGATTCCGCAACTGTCATGCGAGTGTGGAAACCATGTATTCAGGAGGGTCAAACTCAACGCTAAGGAGGATGTCAATGGGGTCATGAAGTTAGCACGCCGGCCGGAGCGGCCGAGAGGTTCTAGGTGCTACAGTCTGGAGCCGAGCGACCGCTACGGTCGTAGGTACGAATCGTGCCTCGGGCATGGATGTATGTGATGTCCTTAGGTTAGTTATGTTTAAGTAGTTCTAAGTTCTAGGGAACTGATGACAGAAGGTAAGTCCCATAGTGCTCAGAGCCATTTGAAACATTTTTGAAGCTAGCACCTGAGAGGCCAGACTTACTGTTCGCCCTGCCGTTTAAGATCGTACAGCCACGTCACGCACCTGTAATCAGGAAATGGGCTTAATATGAAGGTAAGTAAACACATAGACCGTGCGACGATGTCTGGAGCACCATCGGCTGTCAGCACAGGGACTCTTGTTGTGGTTTCACCATCCTTGAGGTCTCTGTGACGCTGTGTTACAACATGACAAAGCAAGACCGCCTGTGCTGTCCTGAAGTGTCTCAGCACGGAGGGGGTTCGACTGTTGTTCTGGCCTGCACTTTCTCCAGATCTCTTACTCATGAAAATATCTGATGAGTTGTCCAGAGATTGACGTGCCACCACTCGCCAGTCCGTATGAGGAACTCTGGCACAAAGCGGAAGCAGTTTGAATGACATACCCTCACCGGTTATCCCATCTTAGTTCGACTTCATGGCCAGCTCTGTGTACTAATTTCCGCATCCTTTATACCCCCCAAAATCACTTAAAACTTCATTGTGTATTTCTCCTGCTTAGCTGTATAAGCACAATAAGTAAATAAAATAAAATAAGTAAAATTCATCCTGGTGTTGCAATACACATAAGTCGACTCCCTGAACTTGTACTCCATCCAGCCAAAGCGAAATTGGTCAGTTGTAAAAACTGTGTCAAATATTTTTACCTCAAAAACGAAAGCATGGTAGAAATGAGTAAAGCTGTAGATTCAGTGCATCAGATGTGTACAAAATTAAATGCAACCACTGTCCTTAATAGTAAGTCGATCCGATTGGTATTACTTTTGAGATCCACTTTAAAGACCACGCTTTATTATGAAATAATAAGACAGAATTTGAAGACCATCCAAATGAAACTAAATTCTCGGTAGAACCAACAGACACACAGAATGAAATTTTACACACCGCACCAACAGGACGTTCCTTGAATGCCCTGGAAGCACTTGGAATCTATGGATATCATCTGAATGAACCTGCTAAAATTCTTAATCTCCAATTTGATTTCATCAATTTTGTGTACGTCAAGGATTTCGACGACGTCCTCTGACGGCTCTCTCAGTAGCAACTCTCCATGTTTACTACAGCCCCACTTGGTGAAAGGCAGCCTTAGCAGTGCGTCCCACTTGTAGGCAGCGTGGTAAGACAGTCGCCTGCATACTGAACCTCAGGCTCCCTCTGGTGAAAACACCGTGCGTTTAATATATAAGAACAAAGTCTTAATTTAATTATTAATTTTAACAAGTTGTTTCATGTAGAAATACTTTGTACATATATATCCAAACGGGTTATTAGCATTAAACACATTGTAGTTCATGTTGTAGACAATATTTTTGTTGCAGATACGTTTCTCGGGTTTGCCACTGGATAGTATTGTGGAAGTCCCACAATATTTCATCCATGCAACTGTTTGATATCTTCAAATGGTGGCAGTTGTCGATGTCACTGTTGTAAGACACCTCTTGGACTTGTGGGTCTTGGATAATATTATCCGACGGCAAACCCGGGAAGTGTATTTGCAACAGATCCGTAGTGAAAGTATGAAAAGTCGCATTTTAATAGCGTACAATATGATTTGCCTAACCATTCACCCTCCAACTCCTACACCTCCCCCTCTCCCCCTGCCATACTCAGAGAGGGATTAGTAAATGCTCGATACCGCTAAATGGCGTTAAAAGTTTTATAAATTGCTATTCCTCTTATCTTACAGTGTGTGTCTTTTCTTTTAATTCCTTTTTACTTTTCACAACTTCTGATTAATAAGGTATAATCTTACGACGTTTAAATTTTAAATATTTTAAATCTACTTATTAATGTTTAATTTTTAATTGTAGATCTGAAGATGATCATTAAGTGACTGAAACAAGTTATCGTTTATGACAGTTTGTTACTGGGACTGTTACAACAAACATGTTAAAAAATATACACAACTGTGACTTCCCTCATGATGATATGTCATCCATGATCAACAACAATCGTTGTAAACGATAAGATGGCTATTTTTCAGACCAGAGTGTCATTCCAACAGTCGCAAAGAACAAATATCGTCGACAGAGCGTAAGTCGTAGGGTGTATCAAAGGTACTTGTTCGTATCAAAAGACTATCTACCAATGTTCTACCGGTCGTAAAAAATTTCAAAGTCAACTGATGAAAAAGCTGTATTTGGCAAGTTCTGTGGAGAAGCACAAGCGTTTTCTTTTATTTTTCAAGGCGTTTCGACGTCCTCAAGAAAGATTTCCATTGGTATCCGTTTTTCGGCGTTCGTCGGCTTATGAAACTGGATATCGTTGCGTTTCTGTCAAGGTAACTTCTTCGTGGAACTGGGGCGTATTGTCAACCAGTAAGATAAAAATACTAACAGGTAAAAGGGTTACAGTGAAAATAGTAAAATTCCAGCCAAAATTTTTACGAGTGGTCTCTATTCATTTAATTTCGCCTAATATACGACTGTGGTCTATACCCACCTTTGCACATCTCAAGTCACGTTACTGTAGATGTCAATCGGCAATGCTGCATTCATGACGTTTCATACAATTTAGTGCGCCATCTTCTTTCAGTATGGGCACTGCTGCCAGCCTCGCATGTTATAGCTTTAGAATTGCAATTATATACTTAACATATCTCTAAAAAACAGAGCAAGTGAAACAAACACTGTAACAAAATCTATGTTATGCGTTTTATTGAAACTGACCACTCGTTTGACTATCGCAATTTCTTCATTTCTTCAGCTAATCTCTGCTCTGCGTCTGAAATATATTCAACAATCTGGAAATTGAAAGTAGCACGTTCTACTTTAAAATAAAATATTTTTCGACCGATAATTCTAATATATTAGAGGCAAAAAATCACTATTCCTTAACGAAAGTTATTACTCATTTTGCACAAAAGTCTATAGGACCTAGTTACTTGCGAGTATGTGTTGCAAATGACCCGTGTCCTCAGTACCTCTCCTCAGCTACATACCAGCACAACTGCACCAGCAAATCGGACACGTCCACCTTCTTGGCTGATTTGTGGGGATTGATGGCAACTACACGGCAGATTGGATTTTAGCCTTTACAGACGTGCTAGTATGCCGTAAGAGTGATGGGACATTGGGAGAGAACCCACGCACACAGATCTATATCTCATGGAATCTAGCTACCATCACCCCGCACAGACCGCCGGTGCTCTTAGTACCGTAACACATCGGGCGCACTTAATATCGGCCAATGGAAACCTCCGCGCAGAATTAGAACGCTTCAGAAGGTATTTAAACAGAATACCTACACTTCACGCCAAATAAGGAAGGCCATGCACAGCTATAATAACAAGAAGAATCGCACCGAGGACACTGGTACATATAGGTCAGACGACACGAAACGTCCAGTCAGTAATCAAAGAATCGGTGGAAATATGTCTTGCTGATAATCTTATAAATAATTACAACGGCTTTCAAGTAGATAACAATTCGAATCCTATAGTTAAAATTGTTCAGTCACATATGTACTCAGTGATTCGATACTCAATGACTATATCATCTCTCACCACCGAGAGCAGCACTCACAACTTCGTTGTCCCGCGCATGTCATCAACTGACGCATGCGCCGTAAGACGCCAGCACATTTCGCATGGGCGAGATCCGTCATAAATACGGTGAAAGCACATTGGGACATTGGGGGGGTCTTCAGTAGCTGTCTACTCGCCTGAAGATGGCCGGACGTCTAAGGGCCGAAATATCGTGGCAGAACATCACCGGATCCGGCTGCACACCCGGAAATTATTAGAAGAATAAATACGATTGAAAAATTTCAGAAGTTACATTTCACTAACATGTCTTAAATCAGAATATGAAATCCTAACAAAGTGAAAGTTGACTCAGTAACATACTATCAAGAGAAAACTTTACCACGCCGCTGAGTCGGAAACAAAGCCTTATCTTTTGTTTTGCTGAGAAATGGGAATTATTTGCGTAGTAAAGGTGTGTTAAAATATGCTGTGAGAAAGCATTTTATCTTCAAGACTTTTCCGCGGACTACATAAACCAAAGCAACGAAGTAGATTCACCGTCGTTAATGAATTAAAAGGAATTTGTAGTTTTTAGTAAGAAAGGAACCGTCACTGCACAACACGTGACTGTAGACCTCACGACACGTGCACGTGGCCCTCCAGTAGCGGTCCTAGCTATATCGAAATGCTTTGCGACTTAAAATGCTGAAAACGTGGCACAGCAACGTGAGGAATGTGCCTGCAACGTGTTCTCAGAAGCGGCTTATAAAGACGTATCCGCAGGAAGGCGGGGGACGCCGTCGTCAAAGCGGCTTTCCGACCACTTGCAGCGCAGCCGCAGCGGCAGCCACCACCCACTTAACGAGCGGCCGATCCCCCGGCCTCCACCTGCGCAGTTCGCCCTTCCACTTTGCTGCGTCTGCATCTAGGATACCAGTACCCATGCCCGCAAATTCCTCTCATTACATTTCAAAGCCATTAAAAACTCGCAGTACATAACACTTCACCGAAAAATTCTATTATAAAAACGTAACACTCACAGACGTACAAATTCTTGTCTGCTACTTATCTCGTTGTTATAATCACGATGCCTAGTTATGAATTGAAACATGTTAATAATTTCTACAAAACTAACGCATCTTTCTGTGTTTACAGGGCAAGCCACCGTCACAAGAATAACGTGGCCATTAGTTGTAGAAAAAAAAATCGCTTGAGGCAGTGTTTGGTGAAGGTGAAGGTACACATAAATTGGAGCTGACAGCCATTACGTTGTTTGGTTGATACATAAAGTATGATAGCCACACCTATGTTTCAATATATTGTGTTTGTAAGGATGTTATAAGATTGAGATTTTACTGGCTCTAAAATAGTACTCATCAGTTTATACGAGAGGGAGAAGATATACGGTTTTCTGGTCGTTGGTAGTCTACCGTGAATCGGCGTCAACTTTGTTGGGGTCTTTTCTCCTTTGCTGCCGGCCGGAGTGGCCGAGCGGTTCTAGGCGCTACAGCCTACTACTACGGTCGCAGGTTCGAATCCTGCCTCGGACATGGATGTATGTGATGTCCTTAGGTTAGTTAGGTTTAAGTAGTTCTAAGTTCTAGGGGACTGATGACCTCAGAAGTTAAGTCACATAGTGCTCAGAACCATTTGATCCATCTCCTTTGCTGAGTATCGATATGTTACGCTGTCCCAATCTAACGTAGCATTCGTGTTCTGTTATTCTGGTGATAACAGATCTCCTGGTTTGCCAGTATAGACGGCAATGCACTCCTAACATACGTTGTCTACGCGTGCAGTGGTGAGGGCTTTTACAACATCCTTGGAGGGTCCTACCAAATTCTGGGGTTACGACCAGTGCGAAAGATTGGTTTGGTGTCTGCTCGACGAAGCGCCTTGCCTACTATATCGTTAACTGTCTTGACATAAGGTACGCGCGCCATTACTGTCTTGCTTCCTGTTGAACTCTGTAGCCCTTCTTATAGTTCTGCTGTAGCTCTTTCTGCTGAGTCGCCGAGGCAGCAGTGATGTACTGTAAGACAACAAAATTCATGGGATACCTCCTAATATTGCGTCATACCTCCTTACGCCCGGCTTAATGCAGTGACATGGACTCAACAAGTCGCTGGAAGTCCCCTGCAGAAATATTGAGCCATACTGCCTCTGTTGCTGTCCGTAATTGCGAAAGAGTTGCCGGTACAGCATTTTGTGCATGAGCTGATCTCTCGCTTATGTCTCAAAACTGTTCGATGGGATTCATGTTGGGCAATCTGGGTGGTCAAATCATCCGATCGGACTGTTCAGAATGTTCTTCAACCAATCTCGAACAGTTGTGGCCCAGTGACTTGGTGCTCTGTCATCCACAAAAAATCCATCATTCTTTGGGAACATGAAGTCCACGAATGGCTGCAAACAGTCTCCAAGTAGCCGAACATAACCATTTCCAGTCAACGATCGGTTCAGTTGGACCAGAGGACCCATTCCATGAAATCGAGACTCATCTGACCAGGCCACGATTTTCCAGTCGTCTAAGGTCCAACGCATATGGTCACGCGCCCAGGACAGGCGCTGCAGGAGATGTCATGCAGTTAGTAAATGCACTCGCGTCGGTCGTCTGCTGCCATAGCCCATTAATTCCAAATTTCGCCGCATTGTCCTGACGGATACGTTCGTCGTAAGTCCTACATTAATTTCGGCGTTTGTCGTTTGTTTGTTAGCACTGACAATGCTACCCAAACGCCACTGCTTTCGGTCGTTAAGCGAAGGCCGTTGGCCGCAAAGTTGTCCATGGTGAAAGATAATGCCTAAAATTGGATGTTCTTGGCACAGTCTTGACACTGTGGATCTCGGAATATAGATTTCCCTAACGATTTCCGAAATGGAATGTCCCAAGCGTGTAGTTCCAATTACCATTCCGCGTGTAAAGCTTATTAATTCCACCGACCATAATCAGCTCGGAAAAGTTTTCACATTAATTACCGGAGTATAAGTCATAGCTCCGCCAATGCACTGCCCTTTTATACCTTGTGTAAGCGATACTACCCCCATCTTCGTATGTGTGTATCGCAGTCCCATGACTTTTGCCACTTACTGTACTTAGGTGTTGATGTGACAAGTATGATATCGCGGCATTATGAGCAATGTAATGGACTTGAGTAGCTTTTCTGTATTCTTCTTACGGTCCGCTAACTGTTGTTCTGTTCTCCTGTCATGATTAGATTAGACTAGATTAGATTAATTATTCATTCGATAGACCCATAAAAGAGGGAATCCTACTGGGTGTGGAACATGTCAGATAAACACATTACAAAAGTGTAATTAGAAAACTTGAGTTTCATTAATTTTAATGATCCTCAGTCAATAAACAGTAAAATTATATACATGAATTAAATTTAAACTTCCAAAATTGACAGGTTTAATACTTACATCTGCTTTCATTAAATCCATCATTCAGACATTTGCTAGTTTCTTGGCTATTACAACCAAATATTGTCAAAAATTAGAGTAAATTATTCATTTCAGTGATCCTCAGTTAAAACAAGTCAGATTATGTACAAGATTTAAAATTAAACTTCCACTTTTTACAGACTTAAGACTTACATCTGCTTTCCATACATCCATCATTCACACAGTAGGTAGTTACTTGGCTGTTACAACCAAGCATTGTCAAAAATTAAAGTATAATAAATCTTCATTAAAATGGTCTACTGCTCTTGTTGAGAAACTCATGGATGGAATAGAAGGAGTTGGCCACCAAAAATTCTTTTAAATTATGTTTAAATTGTGCGTTGTCTGAAACTAAAATCTTAATGGTTGCTGGTAACTTATTGAAAACATGCGTTGCTGAATATTGGACTCCTTTCTGGGCAAGAGTAAGTGATTTTAAATCTTTATGTATATTGTTCTTATTCCTAGTATTGATACTGTGTACTAACCAGTTAGTTGTAAAAAGAGATGTATTATTTACAACAAACTTCATTAAGGAACTGAGAAGCAGTGGTTAATATGCCCAATTCTTTGAATAGGTTTCGACATGATGTTCTTGGATTTACACTACTCATTACTCTTATTATACGCTTCTGTACACTAATTTTTTTTTCTCTGTTTGTGGAGTTACCCCAAAATATGATACCACGTGACACAATGGAGTGAAATAACCAAAATATTCCAGTTTTTTTATATTTATAGCTCTTATGTCTGACATCATTTGTATTGCAAGCACAGACTAGTTTAGGCGCAATAGCAGTTTGTTAGTATGTTGCTCCCAACTAAGTTTATTATCAAGTTGTAATCCCAAGAATTTTACACTCTCAACATCTCCTGTTTCCATATCATCATATTTTGTTCACACACCAGAAGGAAATCTCTTGGAAGTTCTGAACTGCATATAGTGTGTCTTTTCAAAGTTTAATGACAGTGAATTGGCTATGAACAACTTATTAATGTCAGTAAACATTTGATTAGCTGCCCTGTCTAAATTTATATTTGATTTACTATTTATTGCAATGTTTGTATCATCTGCAAATAAGACAAACTTGGCATCCGGTAATTTAACAGATTACAGGTCATTAATATAAACAAAAACAGTAGTGAACCTAGTATGGAACCTTGGGGAACACGACATGTAATTTCTTCCCAGTCAGATGATGTTTGATTGCCTACTGCTGAAATGTTACCTAATGACCCCCTTTGTTTTCTATTAGTAAGATATGACTGAAACCACTTTGCAGCACTTCAAGTGACGCCCTAATACTTTAATTTACTTAAAAGAATGCTGTGATTCACCCAGTCAAATGCCTTTGACAGGTCACAGAATAGGCCAGTTGCCTCTAATTTGTTGTCCAATGAATTAAGGAAATTTTCGCTGTAAGTGTAAATAGCTTTCTCAATATCAGAACCCTTAAGAGACCCAAACTGTAACTTTCACAGAATGTAATTTTCACTAAGGTGATTAAGTAAACGCTTGAGCATAACCTTTTCAAAGATTTTTGAAAAGCTGGCAAAAGTGACATCGGTCAGTAATTTGACCGCATTTCTTTGTCCCCTTTCTTGTGGAGAGGTATAACTTCAGCATATTTAAGCCAGTCCGGGAATGTTCCTGTGACAAGTGATTGATTACACAAATAGCTTAAGATATGACTAAGCTCATATGAACACTCATTTATTAACTTTTCACCTTTCGGTGTCTGAAGGATTCAGTTTGCAATTTTTTGTCTGTTCATGCCTGCTTGTCTATGAATTTGTTTAGTCGAGAAAGTTATGCGTTTGCGGAACAATACGCGGCTGATAATGGGAGAGATTTTTAATTGTTCTATCTGCTGTCACATTGTTAACTTATTCTGAAATGTGCAAGTACTGCTTAGCCTGTGATACTTCTACCAGCACCAGATTACAGTTGTTGCCGGTGGCTGGCAGCTCATACACTCCTGGAAATGGAAAAAAGAACACATTGACACCGGTGTGTCAGACCCACCATACTTGCTCCGGACACTGCGAGAGGGCTGTACAAGCAATGATCACACGCACGGCACAGCGGACACACCAGGAACCGCGGTGTTGGCCGTCGAATGGCGCTAGCTGCGCAGCATTTGTGCACCGCCGCCGTCAGTGTCAGCCAGTTTGCTGTGGCATACGGAGCTCCATCGCAGTCTTTAACACTGGTAATATGCCGCGACAGCGTGGACGTGAACCGTATGTGCAGTTGACGGACTTTGAGCGAGGGCGTATAGTGGGCATGCGGGAGGCCGGGTGGACGTACCGCCGAATTGCTCAACACGTGGGGCGTGAGGTCTCCACAGTACATCGATGTTTTCGCCAGTGGTCGGCGGAAGGTGCACGTGCCCGTCGACCTGGGACCGGACCGCAGCGACGCACGGATGCACGCCAAGACCGTAGGATCCTACGCAGTGCCGTAGGGGACCGCACCGCCACTTCCCAGCAAATTAGGGACACTGTTGCTCCTTGGGTATCGGCGAGGACCATTCGCTACCGTCTCCATGAAGCTGGGCTACGGTCCCGCACACCGTTAGGCCGTCTTCCGCTCACGCCCCAACATCGTGCAGCCCGCCTCCAGTGGTGTCGCGACAGGCGTGAATGGAGGGACGAATGGAGACGTGTCGTCTTGAGAAATGAGAGTCGCTTCTGCCTTGGTGCCAATGATGGTCGTATGCGTGTTTGGCGCCGTGCAGGTGAGCGCCACAATCAGGACTGCATACGACCGAGGCACACAGGGCCAACACCTGGCATCATGGTGTGGGTAGCGATCTCCTACACTGGCCGTACACCTCTGGTGATCGTCGAGGGGACACTGAATAGTGCACGGTACATCCAAACCGTCATCGAAGCCATAGTTCTACCATTCCTAGACCGGCAAGGGAACTTGCTGTTCCAACAGGACAATGCACATCCGCAAGTATCCCGTGCCACCCAGCGTGCTCTAGAAGGTGTAAGTCAACTACAAGATCTCCGGATCTGTCCCCCATTGAGCATGTTTGGGACTGGATGAAGCGTCGTCTCACGCGGTCTGCACGTCCAGCACGAACGCTGGTCCAACTGAGGCGCCAGGTGGAAATGGCATGGCAAGCCGTTCCACAGGACTACATCCAGCATCTCTACGATAGTCTCCATGGGAGAATAGCAGCCTGCATTGCTGCGAAAGGTGGATATACACTGTACTAGTGCCGACATTGTGCATGCTCTGTTGCCTGTGTCTATGTGCCTGTGGTTCTGTCAGTGTGATCATGTGATGTATCTGACCCCAGGAATGTGTCAATAAAGTTTCCCCTTCCTGGGACAATGAATTCACGGTGTTCTTATTTCAATTTCCTGGATTGTATGTTACTGTCCGTGTGCTTTTGTAGGGAGAGTAAGAAGCATATGTGTTACTAGTCTATTTTGTGTCGTGTATTCGGGAATGGGATGTTGCTCCATGGGGCGTGGTTCTGCGGTGACGTGCGATCGGGAATTAGGTACACATATGTCAATTGGTAGTCCAATTTTTAGAATTCTTCCTGCGGTCGGTATCCACAAGCCGGTTGGTAGAACGTGTATGTGTGGGGACATCGCGATCGGGAATCGGTTGTAGCTCCACTGCAAGTAACTCCACTGTGACGTGTTATAGGTAATGAGGCACACATGTGTCGTGTGCGTTTGCTAGTTCAGTCACGCTAAAGATAGAGGCGTATAATTTGGAAATTTGTGGTATGTTCCTATGGGAAAAGACTGCTGAGATCATCGGTTCCTAGGCTTACACGCTACTTAATATAACTGAAACTAACTTACGCTAAGGACAACACACACACCCGAGGGGCGACTCGAACCTCCGACGGTGGCAAGGTCCCCTAGACAGCTTGGCTACCCCCGTGGCGCATAATTTGGCCGTCGGTTGTGTTGTATTAGCTTGTGTTCAGACCGTATACCTACTATTTGAAATCTGGTTGATTCGCTGTCTTAGTGGTATGACAGGAATACTGTTTACTGACGAGGATATATTTTCCCGTTTTCGAGAGGACGACCGGAAAGTATCGCGTGTGTGCACTGTGCGCAATACCAGTCACTAACCTGAGACTGGAAGTACCACTGTTCGTTAGATATCCACTTAATGGCGTGATGTGTGGACAAGTTTTTTGTGAGAACTGTGTTTAACATTGTGTTATATTTGCGTGGTTGGAAGTTTGTTTGCAATGATCTTGTTCCTGCTTGTACGTGTGTCTGCGTGTTTAATGGTTCAAATGCTCTAAGCACCATGGGACTTAACATCTGAGGTCATCAGTCCCGGAGACTTAGAACTAATTAAACCTAACTAACCTAAGGCCATCACACTCATCCATACCCGAAGCAGGATTCGAACCTGCGACCGTAGCAGCAGCGCGGTTCCGGACTGAAGCGCCTAGAACGCTCGGCCACACCGGCCGGCTGCGTGTTTAATGGTCTCGCCGTTGTGTTTCCTTGTATTGTTTTCGTTTATTCTCGTTGTAATTTGGGATGACGTCTAAGTGATGGACGTCTGGTTTCTGAACTGATAGTGTGCATTTTGATTGCTTTTAAAAATTCGAGGGCCTTATGCTTCGTGGTATGAACATGTTTTGTGCTTGTCCATGCTGTTTATGCTATGGGCGTCTCCATACTTATTTAATTGACCTGGTGTAGTACTAAAGGAGCAACGGACGTTTGTTTGTTGTCGTCGCCGTCCACTTGTCTCATTGGCAGTCCTTATGTTTCTTTTGTAAGAGTCGTTTTCAGTTTATGGTGACTGAGCAGCCTAAGGCACACTTTACTATTATAGTGCGTTTGATTTTAAGTTACAGCTAGTGTCTGCTCAGTTATAAAGGGGTTAGGTCTCCGCCTTAAACTGAAGTCCTGGTTTAAGTTCGGCTAGTGCCTATAAGAGCAGTCATAGTTTATTCTAAGGGCCTATTGAAGACTAAGCTAATTAAGACACTAATTGTGAGTTCACTAGCTTGAGTAACCTTGGATGTGGCTTAGAGCGTCCGCTGTTTGCTTGTTATGTGTACTAATTTGGGTTACTGTCCGCCTGCTCAGCTGGGTGGTCTACATCTACATGACTACTCTGCAATTCACATTTAAGTGCTTGGCAGAGGGTTCATCGAACCACAATCATACTATCTCTCTACTATTCCACTCCCGAACAGCGAGCGGGAAAAACGAACACCTAAACCTTTCTGTTCTAGCTCTGATTTCTCTAATGATCATTCCTACCTATGTAGGTTGGGCTCAACAAAATATTTTCGCATTCGGAAGAGAAAGTTGGTGACTGAAATTTCGTAAAAAGGTCTCGCCGCGACGAAAAACGTCTATGCTGTAATGACTTCCATCCCAACTCGTGTATCATATCTGCCACACTCTCTCCCCTATAACGCGATAATACAAAACGAGCTGCCCTTTTTTGCACCCTTTCGATGTCCTCCGTCAATCCCACCTGGTAAGGATCCCACACCGCGCAGCAATATTCTAACAGAGGACGAACGAGTGTAGTGTAAGCTGTCTCTTTAGTGGACTTGATGCATCTTCTAAGTGTCCTGCCAATGAAACGCAACCTTTGGCTCGCCTTCCCGACAATATTATCTATGTGGTCTTTCCAACTGAAGTTGTTCGTAATTTTAACACCCAGGTACTTAGTTGAATTGACAGCCTTGAGAATTGTACTATTTATCGAGTAATCGAATTCCAACGGAGTTCTTTTGGAACTCGTGTGGATCATCTCACACTTTTCGTTATTTAGCGTCAACTGCCACCTGACACACCATACAGCAATCTTTTCTAAATCGCTTTGCAGCTGATACTGGTCTTCGGATGACCTTACTAGACGGTAAATTACAGCATCATCTGCGAACAGTCTAAGAGAACTGCTCAGATTGTCACCCAGGTCGTTTATATAGATCAGGAACAGTAGAGGTCCCAGGACGCTTCCCTCGGGAACACCTGATATCACTTCAGTTTTACTCGATGATTTGCCGTCTATTACTACGAACTGCGACCTTCCTGACAGGAAATCACGAATCCAGTCGCACAACTGAGACGATACCCCATAGCTCCGCAGCTTGATTAGAAGTCGCTTGTGAGGAACGGTGTCAAAAGCTTTCCGGAAATCTAGAAATACAGAATCAACTTGAGATCCCCTGTCGATAGCTGCCATTACTTCGTGCGAATAAAGAGCTAGCTGCGTTGCACAAGAGCGATGTTTTCTGAAGCCATGCTGATTACGTGTCAATAGATCGTTCCCTTCGAGGTGATTCATAATGTTTGAATACAGTATATGCTCCAAAACCCTACTGCAAACCGACGTCAATGATATAGGTCTGTAGTTAAATGGATTACTCCTACTACCCTTCTTGAACACTGGTGCGACCTGCGCAATTTTCCAATCTGTAGGTACAGATCTATCGGTGAGCGAGCGGTTGTATATGAGTGCTAAGTAGGGAGCTATAGTATCAGCGTAATCTGAAAGGAACCTAATCGGTATACAATCTGGACCTGAAGACTTGCCCGTATCAAGCGATTTGAGTTGCTTCGCAACCCCTAAGGTATCTACTTCTAAGAAACTCATGCTAGCAGATGTTCGTGTTTCAAATTCTGGAATATTCCATTCGTCTTCCCTGGTGAAGGAATTTCGGAAAACTGCGTTCAATAACTCCGCTTTAGCGGCACAGTCGTCGATAACAGTACCATCGGCACTGCGCAGCGAAGGTATTGACTGCGTCTTGCCGCTTGTGTACTTTACATACGACCAGAATTTCTTCGGATTTTCTACCAAATTTCGAGACAATGTTTCGTTGTGGAACCTATTAAAGGCATCTCGCATCGAAGTACGTGCCAAATTTCGCGCGTCTGTAAATTTTAGCCCATCTTCAGGATTTCGCGTTCTTCTGAACTTCGCACGCTTTTTCCGTTGCCTCTGCAACAGCGTTCGGACCTTTTTTGTGTACCACGGGGGATCCGTTCCATCTCTTACCAATTTATGAGGTATGAATATCTCAATTGCTGTTGCTACTATATCTTTGAATTTGAGCCACATCTCGTCTACATTCGCATAGTCAGTTCGGAAGGAATGGAAATTGTCTTTTAGGAAGGCTTCTAGTGGCACTTTATCCGCTTTTTTAAATAAAATTATTTTGCGTTTGTTTCTGATGGATTTGGAAGAAATGGTATTGAGCCTAGCTACAATGACCTTGTGATCACTAATCCCTGTATCAGTCATGATGCTCTCTATCAGCTCTGGATTGTTTGTGGCCAAGAGGTCAAGTGTGTTTTCGCAACCATTTACAATTCGCGTGGGTTCGTGGACTAACTGCTCGAAATAATTTTCGGAGAATGCATTTAGGACAATCTCGGAAGACGTTTTCTGCCTACCACCGGTTTTGAACAAGTATTTTTGTCAACATACCGAGGGTAGGTTGAAGTCCCCACCAACTATAACCGTATGAGTCGGGTATTTATTTGTTACGAGACTCAAACTTTCTCTGAACTGTTCCGCAACTGTATCATCGGAGTCTGGGGGTCGGTAGAAGGAGCCAATTATTAACTTAATTCGGCTGTTAAGTATAACCTCCACCCACACCAATTCGCACGGAGTATCTACTTCGACTTCACTACAAGATAAACCACTACTGACAGACACAAACACTCCACCACCAATTCTGCCTAATCTATCTTTCCTGAACACCGTCTGAGACTTCGTAAAAATTTCTGCAGAACTTATTTCAGGATTTAGCCAGCTTTCTGTACCTATAACGATATCAGCTTCTGTGCTTTCTATTAGCGCTTGAAGCTCAGGGACTTTTCCAGCGCAACTACAACAATTTACAACTATAATTCCGACTGTTCCTTGATCCAAGCACGTCCTGTAATTGCCAAGCACCCTTTGACATTGCAGTCCATCCCGCACTTTTCCGAGGCCTTCTAACCTAAAAAACCGCCCAGTCCACGCCACACAGCCTCCGCTACCCGTGTAGCCGCCAGCTGAGTGTAGTGAACTCCTGACCTATCCAGCGGAACCCGAAACCCCACCACCCTATGGCGCAAGTCAAGGAATCTGCAGCCAATACGGTCGCAAAACCGTCTGAGCCTCTGATTCAGACCCTCCACCCGGCTCTGCACCAAAGGTCCGCAGTCGGTTCTGTCAACGATGCTGCAGATGGTGAGCTCTGCCTTCATCTCGTAAGCAAGACCGGCAGCCTTCACCAAATCAGATAGCCGCTGGAATCCAGAGAGAATTTCCTCAGATCCAAAGCGACACACGTCATTAGTGCCGACATGTGCCACCACCTGCAGCTGGCTGCACCCTGTGCTCTTCATGGCATCCGGAAGGACCCTTTCCACATCAGGAATGACTCCTCCCGGAATGCACACGGAGTGCACACTGGATTTCTTCCCCTCCTTAGCCGCCGTATCCCTAAGGGGCCCCATTACGCGCCTAACATTGGAGCTCCCAACTACCAGTAAGCCCACCCTCTGCGATTGCCCGGACCTTGAAGGCTGAGAATGATCCTCTGAAACAGGGCAGGCAGCTGCATCTGGCTCAGTCAGAGACAGTGCCTGAAACCGGTTTGTCAGATGCACCGGGAAGGCTTTCTGATCAGCCTCCGGGGACGCCTTTCGCTGCCTGCCACGCTGGTAACGTGCTCGCCTCCCATGCAAGCGGGCCCGGGTTCGATTCCTGGCCACGTTGGAGATATTCTCCGTTCGTGGACTGGTTGTTGTGTTGACGTCATCAACATTTCATCCTGATCAGCGGCTCACAAGTCACCCCATGTGGCGTCGAGTGGAATAAGACTTGCACTTGGCAGCCGAACTTCCCCTCATGGGGTCTCCCTGCCAACGATGCCATACGCAGATTTCCATTTTGGGTTACTAACTGGGCACGTAGAAAAATGTTAGCTATATTTGATGGTGAATGCTCGCTTGCGTACATTCTGTGTGTGTGTGTGCCTGTGTGTGTGTGTGTGTGTGTGTGTGTGTGTGTGTGTGTGTGTTTGTCTTTTTTTTAATATTAAAAATTTACTGTGACCAGATTTTCATTAATGAATTTCCGGTTTACTTTTATGACAAAGTGCAACGGAATGCTCAATAAAAAATGTAAAGTCAGAACTTGTTCAGACTTTATGGCATTGCTTAAGTAATGTTTTGCTCTTTGGCTCTGCCTTTCTTTTTTAATGTCATTGGACAGTGGTGTTGTGCTTTGCAGTGTAACCCAGTCACAGATTCAGTTCTCCGTTACAGAGCAAGAGAGTTCCGTTTTCCCTGCGTCTTGCTATTTCGGCAGGGAGCCGGTGGGGAGCGTGCCATCGTTGCCACCTGTGCCGCGCCGATATCGTCGAGAGGGGTTCTTGCTTCCGGCACCTGGGTCACTGAAGGGACAGAGAACGTATAAATGGGCGGCGTATCAAGCTAACTGTTGATGTGCTTTTAGAGAAGAGATAAAAAATGAAAATAAATTAAAATCAAAGATTTGTGTCTGACCGAGGCATTTTGCTCTGATTGTTGCCAGCATCATATTTAAAGTACCATGGGAGCAGGTTGCTAGCCTTACTCAACAGATTGCAGTGCAATAAAGCAGCTGGGGTGGATGAAATTAAGTCAGAACTCATCAAATACAGTGGAATGGCAGGTCTTAAATGGCTACACAGGATAATTGAAATGGGCTGGGAGTCGGGACAGGTTCCATCAGAAACATGGAAACAGAAAAGATTGTAACAATTACAGAGGTATCTCTTTAATCAGCATTGTGGGTAAAATCTTCTCAGGTATTGTTGAAAGGAAAGTGCGAGTATTAGTTGAGGACCAATTGGATGAAAATCAGTGTGGGTTTAGGCCTCTTAGAGGTTGTCAGGACCAGATCTTTAGCTTACGGCAAATAATGGAGAAGTGTTATGAGTGGAACAGGGAATTGTATCTATGCTTTATAGATCTAGAAAAGCCATATGACCGGGTTCCTAGGAGGAAGTTATTGTCTGTTCTACGAGATTATGGAATAGGAGGGAAACTTTTGCAAGCAATTATATGTGTTTACATGGATAGTCAGCCAGCAGTTAGAGTTGACGGTAAATTGAGTTCATGGTTCAGAGTAGTTTCAGGGGTAAGACAAGGCTGCAACCTGTCTCCACTATTGTTAATAATATTATTTATGGATCATATGTTGAAAACAATAGACTGGCTGGGTGAGATTAAGATATGTGAACACAAAATAAGCAGTCTTGGATATGCGGATGACTTAGTTGTGATGGCAAATTCGATTGAAAGTTTGCAAAGTAATATTTCAGAGCTAGATCAGAAATGTAAGGACTATGGTATGAAGATTAGCATCTCCAAAACGAAAGTAATGTCAGTTGGAAATAAATATAAACGGATTGCGTGCCAAATAGGAGGAACAAAGTTAGAACAGGTGGACGGTTTCATTTACTTAGGATGCATATTCTCACAGGATGGCAACATAGTGAAAGAAAGCTACGATCTACTCTCTTCTGCAAGAAGGAAGTCAGTACCAAGACTAAGTTATCTGTGCACCGTTCAATCTTTCGACCAACTTTGTTGTATGGGAGCGAAAGCTGGGTGGATTCAGGTTACCTTATCAACAAGGTTGAGGTTACGGATATAAAAGTAGCTAGGATGATTGCAGGTACTAGTAGATGGGAACAATGGCAGGAGGGTGTCCACAATGAGGAAATCAAAGAAAAACTGGGAATGAACTCCATAGATGTAGCAGTCAGGGCGAACATGCTTAGATGGTGGGGTCATGTTACACGTATGGGAGAAGCAAGGTTACCCAAGAGACTCATGGGTTCAGCAGTAGAGGGTAGGAGGAGTCGGGGCAGACCAAGGAGAAGGTACCTGGATTCGGTTAAGAATGATTTTGAAGTAATAGGTTTAACATCAGAAGAGGCAGCACTGAATAGGGGAACATGGAGGAATTTTATAAGGGGGCTATGCTCCAGACTGAACGCTGAAAAGCATAATCAGTCTTAAATGATGATCATGATGATGATTTGTGTCTGACGTAAACACACTAAGCCGCATACACCCAGTTCTTTACGCCCCCCCCCCCCCCCCCCCCACTCACGTTCGCTGCTCGTTTCAGATCTGGCTATGATCGACACAGGCTGTGTGTCATCAGACGGGCCAGCTTAACGACTTGCTGACGGGCTGGTCCTGGTAGTTTAAATCCCGTTTCCAAGTGCTGACAGTCAAGGAAGGCCTCCTGTATCGAGGCTGCGTCGAAACATCTAAAAAATGGTTCAAATGGCTCTGAGCACTATGGGACTCAACTGCTGTGGTCATTAGTCCCCTAGAACTTAGAACTACTTAAACCTAACTAACCTAAGGACATCACACACATCCATGCCCGAGGCAGGATTCGAACCTGCGACCGTAGCAGTCGCACGCTTCCGGACTGCGCGCCTAGAACCGCGAGACCACTGCGACCGGCTCGAAACATCTGACGTGGGATCGATGGCCTGATGTGATATAGTAAGTAGGTCGGTCAATTGTTCGATGGGAGTGCTCGTGATGACCCTCACATGGAAACACCAGCTGCGGAAGCCGTGTCTGCTGACGCTGCTGACAGGAGACCGTACGAAATTCCCCTCGCCGGTTCGATTCATATTGGCACGGTGTTTAGGGGGCGACTAGTTCTTCAACATATGTAAATGGGAAGAGGTAACTCTCCACCGTTTAAGAGAAATCGAGTTTGAAAATCGTAGATGTGCTTATAGACTTTGAAGGGTCGCTAGTATCGAAGAGTCCTCAGCCGTGCGAATAAGCGCTTAGTTTCGTAAGTGCGAGGTCGCTGGATCGAATCTTACCGCCGGTATTAGCTTTTTGAGAGCTGTCTGAACCAATATTCGGTAATATGCTTCGATATGCGAGGTACGCCGCAAAATTATGGGGCAGCAGAGAACCGATTATGAATATAAACCAAGTTCGTTTTGAAATAGACACGTTAAGAAAACCCTTGTATGCGGGAAACTTCGGCTTTCATTACATTTTTTGTATATCGCAATAATTATTGTTTTCCATATTTCTACGATCAGCATCATCCTGATTTGTGTTTTGCTTCGTAAGTTATACACTACGTGATCAAAAACATCCGGCCACCCCCAAAATCATACGTTTTTCACATTAAGTGCATTGTAGTGCCACCTACTGCCAGGTACTCCATATTCAGCTACCTCAGTAGTCATTAGACTTCGTCAGAGAGCAGAACGGGGCGCTCCGCGGAACTCACGGACCTTGAACGTGGTCAGGCGATTGGGTGCCATTTGTGTCATACGTCTGTACGCGTCATTTCCATACTCTTAAACATCCCTAGGTCCACTCTTTCCGATGTGTTAGTGAAATGGAAACGGGAAGGGACACGTACAGTACAAAAGCGTACAGGCTGTCCTCGTCTGTTGACTTACAGAAACCGGCGATAGTTGAAGAGTGTCATAATGTGTAATAGGCAGACGTCTATCCAGAGAATCACACAGGAATTCCAAACTGTATCAGGATCCACTGCAAGTACTATGACAGTTAAGCGGGAGGTGAGAAAACGTGGATTTCATGGTCGAGCGGCTGCTCATAAACCACACATCACGCCGGTAAATGCCAAACGACGCCTTGCTTGGTGCAAAGATCGTAAACATTGCACTATTGAACAGTGGAAAATCGTTGTGTTGAGTGGCGAATCACGGTACACAATGCGGCGATCCGATGGCAGGGTATGAGTATGGCGAATGCCCGGTGAATGTTGTCTGCCAACGTGTGTAGTGCAAACAGTAAAATTCGGTGGCGAAAGGTGCTAAATTAAGGAAATGGGACCTCGATAGACTGAAAGAAACCAGAGGCTGTAGAGAGTTTCAGGGAGAGCATAAGGGAACAATTGACGTGTGTAGTGCCAACAGTAAAATTCGGTGGCGAAAGGTGCTAAATTAAGGAGATGGGACCTGGATAGACTGAAAGAAACCAGAGGTTGTAGAGAGTTTCAGGGAGAGCATAAGGGAACAATTGACAGGAATGGGGGAAAGAAATACAGTAGAAGAAGAATGGGTAGCTTTGAGGGATGAAGTAGTGAAGGCAGCAGACGATCAAGTAGGTAAGAAGACGAGGGCTAATAGAAATCCTTGGGTAACAGACGAGATATTGAATTTAATTGATGAAAGGAGAAAATATAAAAACGCAGTAAACGAAGCAGGCAAAAAGGAATACAAACGTCTCAAAAATGAGATCGACAGGAAGTGAAAAATGGCTAAGCTGGGATGGCTAGAGGACAAATGTAAGGATGTAGAGGCTTATCTCACTAGGGGTAAGATAGATACTGCCTACAGGAAAATTAAAGATACCTTTGGAGAGAAGAGAACCACCTGTATGAATATCAAGAGCTCAGATGGAAACCCAGTTTTAAGCAAAGAAGGGAAAGCAGAAAGGTGGAAGGAGTATATAGAGGGTTTATATATGGGCGATGTACTTGAGGACAATATTATGGAAATGGAAGAGGATGTAGATGAAGACGAAATGGGAGATAAGATACTGCGTGAAGAGTTTGACCGGGCACTGAAAGACCTGAGTCGAAACAAGGCCCCGGCAGTAGACAACATTCCATTAGAACTACTGACGGCCTTGGGAGAGCCAATCATGACAAAACTCTACCATCTGGTGAGCAAGATGTATGAGACAGGCGAAATATCCTCACACTTCAGGAAGAATATAATAATTCCAATACCAAAGAAAGCAGGTGTTGACAGATGTGAAAATTACCGAACTATCAGTTTAATAAATCACAGCTGCAAAATACTAACGCGAATTCTTTACAGACGAATGGAAAAACTGGTAGAAGCCAACCTCGGGAAAGATCAGTTTGGATTCCGTAGAAATGTTGGAACACGTGAGGCAATACTGACCCTACGACTTACCTTAGAAGAAAGATTAAGAAAAGGCAAACCTACGTTTCTAGCATTTGTAGACTTAGAGAAAGCTTTTGACAATGTTAATTGGAATACTCTCTTTCAAATTCTGAAGATGGCAGGGGTAAAATAGAGGGAGGGTAAGGCTATTTACAATTTGTACAGAAACCAGATGGCAGTTATAAGAGTCGAGGGGCATGAAAGGGAAGCAGTGGTTGGGAAGGGAGTGAGACAGGGTTGTAGCCTCTCCCCGATGTTATTCAATCTGTATATTGAACAAGCAGTAAAGGAAACAAAAGAAAAATTCGGAGTAGGTATTAAAATTCATGGAGAAGAAATAAAAACTTTGAGGTTCGCCGATGACATTGTAATTCTGTCAGAGACAGCAAAGGACTTGGAAGAGCAGTTGATCGGAATGGACAGTGTCTTGAAAGGAGGATATAAGATGAACATCAACAAAAGCAAAACGAGGATAATGGAATGCAGTCAAATAAATGGGTTGATGCTGAGGGAATTAGATTAGGAAATGAGACACTTAAAGTAGTAAAGGAGTTTTGCAATTTAGGGAGTAAAATAACTGATGATGGTCGAAATAGAGAGGATATAAAATGTAGACTGGCAATGACAAGAAAGTCGTTTCTGAAGAAGAGAAATTTGTTAACATCGAGTATAGATTTAAGTGTCAGGAAGTCGTTTCTGAAAGTATTTGTATCGAGTGTAGCCACGTATGGAAGTGAAACATGGACGATAACTAGTTTGGACAAGAAGAGAATAGAAGTTTTCGAAATGTGGTGCTACATAAGAATGCTGAAGATTAGATGGGTAGATCACATAACTAATGATGATGTATTGCATAGAATTGGAGAGAAGAGGAGTTTGTGGCACAACTTGACAAAAAGAAGGGACCGGTTGGTAGGACATGTTTTGAGGCATCAAGAGATCACAAATTTAGCATTGGAGGACAGCGTGGAGGGTAAAAATCGTAGAGGGAGACGAAGAGATGAATACACTAAGCAGATTCAGAAGGATGTAGGTTGCAGTAAGTACTGGGAGATGAAGAAGCTTGCAGAGGGTAGAGTAGCATGGAGAGGTGCATCAAACCAGTCTCAGGACTGAAGACCACAACAACAACGGACCACAACAACATGGTGTTATAGTGTGGTCGTATTTTTCATGGAGGGGGCTTGCACCTCTTGTTGCTTTGAATTGCACTACCATAGCACAGGCTATCACAGCACAGGTCTACATTGATGTTTTAAGCACCTTCTTGCTCCTCACTGTTGAAGAGCAATTCAGGGATGGAATTGCATCTTTCGACACGGTCGAGCACCTGTTCATAATACACGACCTGTAGCGGAGTGGATACACAACAATAACATCCCCGTAATGGACTGGCCTGCACAGAGTCCTGACCTGAGTTCTACAGAACACCTTTCGGATGTTTTGGAACGTCGACTTCCTCCCAGGCCTCCCCGACCGACATCGATACCTCTCCTCAGTGCAGTACTCCATGAAGAATGGGCTGCCATTCTCCAAGAAACCTTCCAGCACCTGATTGGACGTATGCCTTCGAGAGTGGAAGCTGTCATCAAGGCTAAGAGTGGGCAACCACCATACTAAATTCCAGCATTACCGATGAAGGGCACCACGAACTTTTAAGTCGTTTTCAAGTAGGTGTCCGGATACTTTTGATCACATTTTGTATGTTATACTTGTCGCAAACCTAGATAATAATACATGTATGCATACATACGGTATGCATGCGACAGCCATGCGTGCATACACGGGCTGGGAACCATATGTATGTCGAATAGAAGGGTCGTCTTAGTGTTACTATCCTACAGTACAGGATCAAAGTATGAATATTACACACTGCCAGGCGCCGGGGTGGAGCAGAGTTTGTACCTCTTTAATTCAGACGAATCTTGCATGAGAATGAGATATGCACTCGACCCCCTCCTTATCTACCAGGTAATTAATTATGTGCACAACGGTAACGGAAGGAAATGATGGTGGACCCTGCTAGTTGGTGAAATAAGAAGTGCACACTCACAATAATTTAATAAAAATCGTAATCTACTCAAAAAAGAGAACTTTATCATAATAAACAACAGGAAATGGGATTCTGCCTATATCTACGAAATTATATGCGGATTAAATATCACTATGAGATTTATTGTATATCAGAACATAAATGGACATGATTGTCGACACATACAGTAGGTTAAAGGATAGTGTATACTGAAATATTATGAGAGTAAGAGTTGTCCCGAGAACAAGGGGCTCCTACTCTCTGTGATGCAATAGATTGACGATAATGACTGGAGGTCCTAATCAATCAAATATTTATCTCCCGACTATATAGCAGTATTGCAATTAGTAGTGAGAGCTCAAATGGGATCACATGGAGAAATAAGCAAGGTGAACTTGTAGCAAAGCGAACGCGCGTGCTGCTGAGGGACTCAGTATAAAACTGATAAGGTCCTACAGTGCCGGAGCCGCAAAATACTGCACCAATACTGAAATCTGCAGCACGTCGTCGGTAGGCAGTGTCCTGATGATGTAGGGGCCGACTTCTGCCATGCAGCAATTCTGTGTCAACCCCTGGCCGCGAAGGCTGTCCGAGAATTCTAAGTTCTTCCGAAAACGAGCGACCATGTCACAAGACCATCCGACTCCGAGGAAGATCAGATCCCGACTCCCTGCCCGCGCAACGCAAGAGCAAAGCCAACAGTGCTTTACTCCCTACACTCCTCGAAAAACCGCGAATCAACATTCAGTTCTGATTCTAAAATTCACCCACACTGTCTCAGAACATAATTCGCGCCAACAGCGACCGTTCCCTCCAATTTCGAGCAGGGTTTTATGACGTCAACTATCCTCAGTTTAAGTTGACCAATCATGCCTCTGATATTCCGCTGAGGGCACTGAACCTGCCGTTTGACCGGCTACGAAAACATCCTGCCTAGACCACCGCCCACGCGGTGCCAGACAGTCGCACAGTCCACAAGTTTTCTCCGAATCAAGAGGACAACGCAGTCTGTCGGTGCCAGGAACCTTCGTTCCGCACGCGCCGGAACGGTAAACACATAAACAGACGTCTCGCAGATCGTTTCGCGCTGCATACAGTAGGCGAAACTCGACCGACGTCAGTCATTCCGCCAGGCGCTTAAGCCTATTGCATGAACCCTCAGAATTCAGGGAATTGCAGCCTTCAACCGGAAACACAGTGTGCCTCGTCCTCCGATGCTCGCCTCGCACAAGCCACCCAGGGAAGTAAAACAACATGTTTAGGAATCGAGTGAAAAGTATTTTTTGAGCTCTCAGTACAAATACTCTCATTACAATAACCTTATTCGGTCTGTTACTACAGTGCAATGACATAGAACATTAATAAAATTGATGAAAATGAGAAGCGACATGCAAAAGAGCGCATGGAACCTCTCAACACTTCCTCGCGCTTGGCCAAATGGAACAAATCGGTTGATTCTATTTACATTTGATGTGGTCTGCGGTGGGCTTGATGGGACTTACGGAAGCACCATTATTTCATGGACGATTCCTCTGAAAACACCCATAAATGGCTTTTTACTATATTTTCGCCGTTACCAGACGACATAAACCTAGCTGAGGATTCCAAGACGGCTATGCACAGCAAATGACTGAAGCTTTTACGATATATTCCAGAGATCCCGATCTCGAACAACCTTGAAAATTTTCTTGGTATCTTTATCCGTTTCCAGCATACAGAGGTTCAAAGTTATCCTATTTCTGCACATTAAGTCTGGTATAAGGCGAAATCTAAATAATAAAGGACGGCAGGAAATTACTCCGATTTTAACAAAATATTCTTTAGACGTTTACCTAGAAGAGGCAGGCCGCGGTGGTCTCGCGGTTAAGGCGCTCAGTACGGAACCGCGTGACTGCTACGGTCGCAGGTTCGAATCCTGCCTCGGGCTTGGATTTGTGTAATGTCCTTAGGACAGTTAGGTTTAAGTAGTTCTAAGTTGTAGGGGACTGATGACCACAGATTTTAAGTCCCATAATGCTCAGAGCCATTTGAACCAGCCATTTTACCTAGAAGAGCTATGTCCTAGTTTTCAAAAATCTTTATCCTTTATCGAGAAACACCCTCAAAACTTGTTTTTTGACTACCAAAACCCGGTCAAGTATTCGGAGACGGCTATGGACACCAAATGGCTTTAAATTTTATGACTTATTTCTAACATCCCTTTCTTTAACAGGCTTGATACTTTTCGTCATATCTGCATCCGTTCTTGAGATACAGAGGTTCAAAGTTACCCTACTTGTACACGAAAAATACACACGTAAAATCCGTCGTGAGACGGAAACATAATTAGTAGCACGCAGAAATATGCTGTAAAGTGTCTCCCTTATCATCTGGAAATCCCATGTTCTGCTGAAGCACATGCAAAATTTGTTTGCACTGGAAATCCGACCTGAGCTGTGAAATTAGTTTTGCGTTATTTCAGTTTCACATAAGTAAACTACCTAAATTTTACAAAGCAATATATTTCTTTTCATATGAGTTAGGGTTAAGTTGCGTTAGTCGTACCACAGCCTAAGTATTGCTCCAGTAATATCTGGTCCCACGAGTATAAAATGCGACAATAAGTGGTTTAAAACTGAACTAAATAGCTGTGCAAGTAAGCAAAAACAAGTGAGGGGACTGCTAACTGTAGTGCCAGAAAAATAATTGTCAAATAAATTTATTTGACTTTTTATTATATTCTCACTCTTATTTTTAAGGTATTTCAGAGAATAATAAAGCAATATTGTTTAGGCTGTGCCTGCAGTTAAAGCTCTCACTGCCTAAGTCGTACCTGTGAAGAATACGCTAATTGTACGACTGTGGCGTTGATGGATATTACATACCAACTAACAATCGTTTGTTTCAGCTGATCAATATGACGAGGAGGGCGTACAATAAGTGGAAGCAGGAGGATATGGACGGAGATTTACTGAAACATTAGAATGACAAACTGAATTTAATGAAGCGTGTTGAAGGCGTACACTGAAGCGCCAAGGAAACTGGTGTATCATGCGTATTCTAGTACAGAGATGTGTAAACAGGCAGGATACAGCCCTACGGTAGGCAACGCCTATATAAGACAACAATTGTCTGGTGCAGTTGTTAGATCGGTTACTGCTGCTACAATGGCAGGTTTTCAAGATTTAAGTGCATCTGAACGTGGTGTCATAGTCAGCGCACGAAAGGTGGGACACAACATCTCCGAGTTAGTGATGAAGTGGGGATTTTCCCCTTCGACCATTTCACGGATGTATCGTGAATATCAGGAATTCGGTAAAACATCAAATCCCCGACATCGCTGCTGCCGGAAAAAGATCCTGCAAGAACGAGACCAACGACAACTGAAGAGAATCGTTCAACGTGACAGAAGTGCTACCCTTCCGCAGATTGCTGCAGATTTCAGTGCTGGGCCATCAACAAGTGTCAGTGCGTGAACCATTCACCGAAACATCATCGATACGGGCTTTCGGAGCCAAAGGCCCACTCGTGTACCTTTGATGAGTGCACGACACAAAGCTTTATGCCTCGCCTGGGCACGTGTACGAGTTTTGAAACAACCGCATGAGTCCATGGACCCTGCATGTGAGCAGGGGAATGTTCAAGCTGGTTGGAGGCTCTGTAATGGTGTGGGGCGTATGCAGTTGGAGTGATATAGGGCCCCTGATAGGCCTAGATAGACTCTAACAGGTGACATGTACGTAAGCATCCTGTCTGACCACCTGCATCCTTTCGTGTCAGTTGTGCATCCCGACGGACTTGGCCAATTCCAGCAGGACAATGCGACACCCCACACTTCCAGGATTGCTACAGAGCGGCTCCAGGAACACTCTTCTGAGTTTAAACACTTCCGCTGGCCACCAAACTTCCCAAACATGAACATTATCTGGCATGCCTTGCAACGTGCTGTTCAGAAGAGATCTCCATCGCCTCGTATCCTACGGATTTAGTGACAGCCTTGCTGGAGTCATGGTGTCAATGTCCTTGAGCACTGCTTCAGACAAGAGTCCATGCTACGTCGTGTTGCGGCACTTTGGCGTGCTCGCGGGGGCCCTACATGATATTAGGCAGCGGTACCAGTTTCTTTCGCTGTTCAGTGTAATATGCCAACTGCGTTGCCATTTGAAGGGTTTTAATGAAACATCAAAATTTGGAAGATAATGATATGACAGCAGAAATAAGAAATCAGTTTTCACAGCATGTAATTAATTTAGATCCAGTTTCTTCAGAGTAACTGTTGCTGAATCAAGGAAACTTGCATACCAACTTGCCGAGAAACATCTATTGCATAGATAAAGAAACAGAAAGATAGCCACTAACATATGGTATTAAATGTTTATGAAAGATGTTACCAATTTATCCTTGCGAGTTCCTGAAGCAGTATAGATGGCAGGAAGGAAGGCGTTTAATAAAGATCGTTCAAAAATGGTTCAAATGGCTCTGAGCACTATGGGACTCAACTGCTGTGGTCATTATTCCCCTAGAACTTAGAACTACTTAAACCTAACTAACCTAAGGACATCACACACATCCATGCCCGAGGCAGGATTCGAACCTGCGACCGTAGCAGTCGCACGGCTCCGGACTGCGCGCCTAGAACCGCGAGACCACCGCGGCCGGCAAAGATCGTCTTAATGAGTTTTTTTAGATAAATATGAGGAAATACTAGTTGAACGTAAGTACTGCAGATAAAATATATAACGTGGATGAAATTGCATTACCCACAGTTCACAAACCGTCTAAAGTAATTGCCCGGAAAGGCAGACATCAAGTGGGCGCAGTCACAAACGGGGAAATGGGTATAACGACATATGTATATGCAATGAACGAAGCAGGGGATTTCATACGCAGCAGAATGAGTAAAATCTTAAAAAGGAGAGGAGCTCCAACAAACAGAGCATTTGGATGCTCAACAGAGGGCTGGATAACACCATAACTGTTTCTACGATGGGTAGAACATTTCGTAAAATGTGCGGAAGTTTTACTGGATGGATATAGCACACACGCCAAAAATTTAGGGGCAATTCAGCTGGCTCGTGATGATGGTATAATCATGCTATCATTTCCCGCTCACACGATTCATCACCTGCAGTCATCGGAAAGATCGTGCTTTAAAACAAGAAAAATCAACTACAATCAAGCGGCATCTGTGTCCAGGCAGTGTCATAAAACGATCTAATGCAGACCTAAGATCGGTTTCTATGGACATAGCACTGAATGGTTTTAAGGCGACAGGCTTGTGGCCATATAACAGAAATGTCGTCAAATAAGAAGACTGTGTAGCTACTACTGTACATATTGCTGATCAACCAGAACATGAATCGGCTCATGGAGCTGGAGCAACAACGTGAAAATCTGGAAGGCCGCCTAGCGTTGCATCACCACTCAATGATTAGTCTGGAACTTCTACAATGCCCGTAATAAGATCTTCTGCTCGATCTTCCGTACACAGTTGATATAACCAATTCACTTTGTTCTTTAGTTTTTTATTGTTGTTAAAGTTTTCATCTTCCTGTCTCTTTATTACAGGTTTTGTGCACAGGTTTCTTCTTTTCGTTTGCCTTTTCTTTCGCTTATATTTTCTTTTTTAAGGACTTTGTGTTAAATACATTGTTGATTTAGGCCGTTTAGTGAATTGGTTATGTCAGTTGTGTAGGGAAGATAGAGCAGAAGATCTTATTAAGTGTATGAAATGTAAAGTTTAGGAACATGACCTACCCGCTGGCGTGGGAAATAAAATTAAGAGATATTTATGTGATATTTGTGTTCAAACCAACTGATTTTCGATATGCCAGTCGAAGCAATTTCTTAAGAATGTATATTTCGATTCCTATGTGCAGATTCATTACGAGAAAATATGGTAGTAATCTAACGTTTATTATTTTCAATTTGTTATTGTGACGTTCTGAGAAATTATTTCATGGATTTAGTATATCTTCGCTGACGTCTTGTCCTTAGTGCGACTTAGGCTGTAGGGTGTACAAATTAGAAAACAAGGCCCTTAATCGTACCAAAGGTACAAATTTGGAAAAAAGATTGAAAACTCATTGTGAGAAAACATTTTTGTGAGAAAATTTTGAAGGTGCTCAGGAAGGTAGAATGAGGCAGCTGGTATCCAAATTTTCGGTCATCGTCTTTTGAATAAAATGGAACATATTTACATTTCTTGTGCTTCGATAGGAGCAGTTTTCAGCTGGTGACTATACTGATTTGGAAGTCCTAGCGTATCCGTTTCTTATTTCCAGCTCAGTTAAAAAAAAGAAATTTCTGCTTTATTTCAGGGTGAAGATTAGGAAAATAATAAATGGATCACTAAATATTGATAATTTGCACAGCCATAAAAAATCTATTGTTATAACTACGTGGGATTAAAAATCGAAACAGTGGGCCGAGATTCTATCCCGTGATCTTGCACTTAAGAAACTAAGTGTTTACTCGGTCGGATGCGGACTTCTTGATTACAAGCGACCCTTCAAACTACTGTATAGAAGCAGGCCTAAAATTATCACACTCGTTTTTCTCGAAAACGGCTGAGAGTTGCGTCTTCCTGTTTACATATATTGAAGTCCTAGTCGTGCCCTGCACACCCTGTCAATATAAATCATATCGGTGAGGGGAAATTATTAGAGTGACCTTGTGGGCTAGCAGGGAATTGGCGTCTGGTTTTGGTTGCTGGGCTGCGGTCCCGGCTGTCGGTATTAGAGCCATTAAACACCAAAACGAATAAAATGACATCCGCAGTACTAAATTCTATTTTTCGAAACTACATAACCGATGATGGTTCAAATGGCTCGAGCACTATGGGACATAACTTCTGAGGTCATCAGTCCCCTAGAACATAGAGCTACTTAGACCTAACTAACCTAAGGACATCACACACATCCATGCCCGAGGCAGGATTCGAACCTGCGACCGTAGCAGTCGCGCGGTTCCAGACTGAAACGCTTACAGCCGCTTGGCCACAGCGACCAGCACATCACCTAAGAAAATCACAGCATAGTTTCTAAGTAAGATCGTCGAACTGATATGAAAATGACAGATACGGAAATACGGCATTTTTTCTTTGACCGTCGTCCTGCGTTAATGAATTTGACGAACAGTTGTTAAATAACTTACACATCGCTGCAGAAATTATTTTTCGATCTCCTCACATTTACTGACATTGAGTTCCGTTTCTATGATCAAGCTTTGTAAAAGGCAGGAATCTCAACATTCAAACACAGATCAATAAGCTTCTTCATTTAACAAAAGTTTCCAAAAAAATGGTTCAAATGGCTCTGAGCACTATGGGACTTAACATCTCAGGTCATCAGTCCCCTAGAACTTAGAACTACTTAAACCTAACTAACCTAAGGACATCACACATCCATGCCCAAGGCAGGATTTGAACCTGCTACCGTAGCGGTCGCGCGGTTCCAGACTGAAGCGCCTAGAACCGCTCGGGCACCAGAAAAGTTTCACAAAGCTCACTACTGGTGTAAATCAACTAACTTTCTGACTACAAGCTCGTCCACATCAGTTTTGTAACTACACTCCTGGAAATTGAAATAAGAACACCGTGAATTCATTGTCCCAGGAAGGGGAAACTTTATTGACACATTCCTGGGGTCAGATACATCACATGATCACACTGACAGAACCACAGGCACATAGACACAGGCAACAGAGCATGCACAATGTCAGCACTAGTACAGTGTATATCCACCTTTCGCAGCAATGCAGGCTGCTATTCTCCCATGGAGACGATCGTAGAGATGCTGGATGTAGTCCTGTGGAACGGCTTGCCATGCCATTTCCACCTGGCGCCTCAGTTGGACCAGCGTTCGTGCTGGACGTGCAGACCGCGTAAGACGACGCTTCATCCAGTCCCAAACATGCTCAATGGGGGACAGATCCGGAGATCTTGTAGTTGACTTACACCTTCTAGAGCACGTTGGGTGGCACGGGATACTTGCGGATGTGCATTGTCCTGTTGGAACAGCAAGTTCCCTTGCCGGTCTAGGAATGGTAGAACGATGGGTTCCATGACGGTTTGGATGTACCGTGCACTATTCAGTGTCCCCTCGACGATCACCAGAGGTGTACGGCCAGTGTAGGAGATCGCTCCCCACACCATGATGCCGGGTGTTGGCCCTGTGTGCCTCGGTCGTATGCAGTCCTGATTGTGGCGCTCACCTGCACGGCGCCAAACACGTATACGACCATCATTGGCACCAAGACAGAAGCGACTCTCATCGCTGAAGACGACACGTCTCCATTCGTCCCTCCATTCACGCCTGTCGCGACACCACTGGAGGCGGGCTGCACGATGTTGGGGCGTGAGCGGAAGACGGCCTAACGGTGTGCGGGACCGTAGCCCAGCTTCATGGAGACGGTAGCGAATGGTCCTCGCCGATACCCCAGGAGCAACAGTGTCCCTAATTTGCTGGGAAGTGGCGGTGCGGTCCCCTACGGCACTGCGTAGGATCCTACGGTCTTGGCGTGCATCCGTGCGTCGCTGCGGTCCGGTCCCAGGTCGACGGGCACGTGCACTTTCCGCCGACCACTGGCGACAACATCGATGTACTGTGGAGACCTCACGCCCCACGTGTTGAGCAATTCGGCGGTACGTCCACCCGGCCTCCCGCATGCCCACTATACGCCCTCGCTCAAAGTCCGTCAACTGCACATACGGTTCACGTCCACGCTGTCGCGGCATGCTACCAGTGTTAAAGACTGCGATGGAGCTCCGTATGCCACGGCAAACTGGCTGACACTGACGGCGGCGGTGCACAAATGCTGCGCAGCTAGCGCCATTCGACGGCCAACACCGCGGTTCCTGGTGTGTCCGCTGTGCCGTGCGTGTGATCATTGCTTGTACAGCCCTCTCGCAGTGTCCGGAGCAAGTATGGTGGGTCTGACACACCGGTGTCAATGTGTTCTTTTTTCCATTTCCAGGAGAGTATATACTGAGTGCTCATTACAGAGTAAATAAAACGAAAAAAATAATGTCTGAAGTGTTTGAACGCTTGACACTACTATCTTAGAAGTTAACTTTTGACTGCATGGCGCTGACTGATTCAGAATTTGTGAGTAACAACTATTTATCCATGCGCGTATTACAGAAATCATAAACTAATAAAATATGGGTTTATTTTATTTTAACACAAAGATAAATAGGCAAAGGAATGTTTTAAATGACTGACTCTACTGTTTCCTTTCCTATCTTCGACCTCTGCTGCCACTGATCCCTGACGTTGGTGTCCATGGGTTGCTACTCAATTCTTAATCCTTATGAAGTAGCCCACCTACCCTGGAAGTCTGGCGCAACATTTCTGGGACACCCGGTATACGTTACAAGACTTTACTGTCTTTGGTGAGTTAAGGCGTTTTGTTTAAAGCTAAGTTGTTGAGAGCATTATGTGCCAACATGACATGTTCAAGGAAGAGATTTATGTTTGAAAATGTGTATTTGCTGCTGGCTTACTGCTTCTCAAGATGCCTAATGGCATATTTATTTTAAGGTATATTTAACTACATGACTATATACACTGACGGAAAAAATAGCAACACTCAAAAGTAATTTGTAGAGTAATGACAGCACGGAACCGCGCTGCTGCTGCGGTCGCAGGTTCGAATCCTGCCTCGAGCATGGATGTGTGTGATGTCCTTAGGTTGGTTACGTTTAAGTAGTTCTAAGTCTAGGGGACTGATGACCTCAGACGTTAAGTCCCATAGTGCTTACAGCCATTTGAACCATTTTTGGTATATTAATAAGTGGTGTAACCGTCAGAATGTGAATGCAAGCATGCAATGTGTTGCACAGGTGTCAGGCATCAGTTTGTTGGATGGAGTTCCACGCCTGTTGCAGACAGTCCGCCAATACAAGGATGATTAATGCTGGTTGTGGATGACGCTGGAGTCGTCGTCCGATGATGTATGATATGCGCCCGATTGGAGACAGATCTGGTAATCGCGTATGGACGAGCGTTATCCTGTTGGAAAACACCCTCTGGAATGCTGATCATGAATGGCAGCACAACAGCTCGATTCGCCAGGTTAATGCACAAATTAACAGCCACGACAGTGCTCCTGCTGTCATACAAACCATAACTTCAGGTGCGTCTAGCATGTGGACAGTTTGGTTGCAGGCCCTCAACTGGCCTCCTCCTAGCCGACACACAGCCGTCACTAGCACCGACACAGAACCAGCATTCATCAGAAAACACAACAGACCTCCACCCTGGCCTCCAACGAGCTCTAGCTTGACACCAGCGAAGACACAAATAGCGGCGGTTTGGACCAGTGGAATGCACGCTTTAGCGTGTCTGAGTCGGAGCTGTGCTTGAAATAACCGATTGGTAACAGTTCGTTATCTCACTATGGTGCCACCTGCTGCTCAAACTACTGAAGCAGTTGGAGTACGATGCCCCAGAGCCCCACAAGTTAACGAAGGTCGTCCCTATCGGTAGTGCCACGTGGCCATCCGGAGGCGCGTCTTCTTGCGACTGTACATTATCGTGGCCACCTCTCCCAGCAATCATGTACAGTGGCTACATTCCTACCAAGTCTTTCTGCAGTATCGGGAAAGGAACACCCGGATTCTCGTAGACCCACTACACGACCTCCTTCAAACCCAGAGAGGTGTTGATAATGGCGTCTTTGTCGCCTTAAAGGCATTCCTGACTAACATCACTAATCAAATCTCAAAGGTAATTAACGCTCATGACGGCTACAGCGTATATTTAAAGCAAACATGATTCGCATCCTCATAGTGGTGCTACTAGGCGCCACTCTTATACACCTTGAGCAGACATCACTTTTCAGATGTAGAAACACGCCTACTAACTTTCGTTTATGTCATGCAACTCCTTCTTGGTGTTGAGATTTTTTTCCATTAGTGTAGATATTTACGTGGCTGTCAGTTTGCGTAGTACTGTGGTATAGTGATCCGTGTTTCCTTGTTTTATAGCACTTAATTATGAGATAACGTAGTCCCAAACATGTTATAAATATATCACACATTCAACAGCTGGTGAGCAATTTTCTCAGTACTGAGTATGACCACCTGCTTTATAGTATGTTGGTCCACGTTTGGAACGTAATACAGTTACGAATATGGGCAACAATAACTCGACGAGTCGTTGGTAGGTTACCGGAGGTATGTACCACCAGATACGTGCGTAAGGGTCACGGAAGTCTCGTAAATTATGGTCGTTGGTTGTGAGCACGGAGCTGGCACCAGGTAACTCCCAGATCCGTGCCACTGGGTTCAGATTAACTGTCATCTTCAAAGTCTAGTAACTCGACCTAAATGAGTGCTATTTGCAAGTAGTTTACAGCTAGTTTTGGGTTCAAAATGTTTCAAATCGTTCTGAGCACTATGAGACTTAACTTCTAAGGTCATCAATCCCCTAGTACTTAGAACTAATTAAACCTAACTAGCCTATGGACATCACACACATCCATGCCCAAGGCAGGATTCGAACCTGCGACCGTAGCGGTCGCGCGGTCCAGACTGTAGCGCCTGGAACCGCTTGGCCACCACGGCCGGCCAAGTTTTGGGGCATGCCCGTGTAACCATGTGTCTGACTATTATACCGGAGAGACAAAAAAAGTGAAGCACCCATGAGATATGGTGGGATGTCAGTGGAACTTCGTACACGAAATCACCATCAGCGGGTATGTAAATGATTAGAGTAGCAATTCTCGGTAATACATAGGTAGAACGGGCACCTGAGTATATAGGTGTTGTTCGCGTTTAGTGTTGTTACCAGGTGTAAAGAATATAAGGGGGGTGAACAGCGTCAGGTGTTGAGTGATCACTGCCGAGAACGCAGAATTGCCTCGAAGTCGTATGAGACAGCGTTATCAGCGTAAGGGCAAGCATGTACATAGTCAAGGTTTAGGTCGACCACACCTGACCACGACAAGGGAGGACCGCCATACTGTGCACCAAGCACATTCTAACCCTTTCACAACTGTGCCTACCATCCGACAAAAAGTAATGGATTCCCTGCAGCATTCCGTGTCATTCCACACCATTGGTCGGAGACTAGCCCCAGTCGGGCTAAGGAATTACCAACTCATGCATAGGCTGCCATTAATACCACACCACAAACGGCTATGTTTGCAACGCTGCTGTGACGGGGAAGTATAGACTCCTGGCATCGCGTTGTGTTCAGCGTTGGATCGCTAGTCTGCACTATCTCAGATGACCACGGTCGGCGAGCATGACGACGACTAGGTTGGAAGTTACATTCTCCCAAAGTTTTGGAGAGGTACAGCAGATTTATTCCTGGCTTTATAGTGCGGGCAACCATCAGGTATGACTTCAGGTTACGGCTGGTAGTGACTGAGGGAACTGACGCACAACGGTGCGTCATACACATCTTGCGCCCTCATGTGTTACCTCTCATACGAGAGTGCCGTGCTGCCAGCCATTTCTCGAATGTTCTTCCATACATGACACGCGCCTCTATGACCGGTTTGCTTGATTTTGACGTACTCCCGTGGCAAGTTGGAGCCCCGATTCTGTCCCCGACAGAACATGTGTGGGACCAGCAAGGATGTCAACTCTGCCCCATCGCCAATACCCAGGATGTAATGGACCAGTTACAACAATTGTGGGCCACCTTGCCTCAGGAGAGGATACAATGGTGTTATGACACCTTTCCCAACCGAATCAGTGCATGCATTCACACCAGAGGGGGGTCTCAGCGTCGTATTGGTAAATGGGCTCATACATAACGTTCTTTGTAAATTTGACTCGACTTTATAATCAATGCAACCCTTGAAGTATCATTTCATTTCCTCCTCTCCGTCTGGGTGCTTAACTTTTCTTGTGGAATAGTGTATTTATGAGGCAACAACGGTTAACCTTGACGAGCAATACGGAAAATAGACTCTCGAATATCAGAAGAAAACGATTTCACTGTAAGAATAATTATTGTTCCCATGAAAAAGGTAAGTACTCCATGGAGTGCTCAGATTACGGAGTCTTCGTGTAATGAAGATCTGTTAATAGGAAGCTGTTCGTGCCACGTACATGTTAGTGTAGTAGATATAATCTGTAACAACTCTGAACGTTACTTAAGTGACAATTTCTGAATACTAAACGAAATTTACCCGAGCATTTGGTGGAAATCGATGTCTAATGAATGCTGACTGTG
This sequence comes from Schistocerca gregaria, assembly GCF_023897955.1. NCBI lineage: Eukaryota > Metazoa > Arthropoda > Insecta > Orthoptera > Acrididae > Schistocerca > Schistocerca gregaria. The sequence goes on from NC_064931.1 coordinate 281,311,822, forward strand.
CTGCTGCCTCTACAGTCAGTCTCCTATACGATAATTTACCCAAAAATGTTGAAAACTAGACGATATGTAATAATACTTGTAACGTTGGGGGATATGTGAGGTATGTGTCGGTAGTGGTACAGTTAAACAGGGCATGGGATCACAGTATGGTGTGCTGCAGAATGTGGTCTGACATAGGCTCGTGACTGAGGAGAAAACATAGGAAGTAACGGAAAAAAACCTATGTAGATACCAAGTTTACTAATAACTTGACAACTAACTCTACTACATAAACTGCTGATTTACAGAGTAAGCAGATGTATGGTGAAGGTTACTGATCAACATCGTAAATAACGGAGTCAAAAAGTGACTGAATTTTTACTTAGTGAGAGGAGCGTTTGATATCTAGTATGAACATGGATGACAATACGATGCATGGGTCTCCTGGTCGATGTTGGTACGCGACTCAAAGCATTCACAAAGAACTGAGTTCTGTTTTCGATCAACAGGTTAAGGAAAAGTGAAAGGTGTACTATGCATAGGCGTAACATTGGAAAAGTAAGTCCATTCCAGATGAAATCAGCCAGTACTGTATTTGCAGTGCACTGCTTAAGCCAAAAACATGTAGCGATCTTATAGACAGATTTGCAACAATAAAAAGTGAACAAAGCGCGGTGGTGGGAAGAGGAAGACACTTCGAATTCCAGTCCGAAAGTCGCTGTTATCAGCAGTGATTGGTGCCAGTGTTCCAGAAATTGAATTGATGTCAGCACTTTCTTGTGACAGCGTTCCAGGAATCGCATTGACTTCAGCATATTCGAGTGTCAGCATTTTCAATGCTGAGGCAATTACACTCGTTATATTCAAGGTCACTGATCTCCCTTCCCCCATTTTGCTCTCAGCCAACTGTGAAACTTCGATGTCAGTACGCTCTCGGCCTAACACTTCGGTTCTGCACCATTCTCAGTGAGTTTGTTCTCCGTTCTAGATATGTGCTCTGTATTGAGAGAATCAGGGTGTGGTTATTTGTTATAGAAACGAAGTAAGTTTATTATTATTAGTCCAAGGACATTGGTACCAAAGTTATCCTACCAGTAAATATCTCTCGGGAGAGGAAAGATAATCTACTGAATAAAATTACTGACACAGGTAAAAAAAAGCTCGGAATTTTGAGTCCCCATATTATCACAAGGAAATTCGCTTGACCAGCCTCCGTACTGATCAGATGTAGCGGCGAATAAGCAGATTAGACTGATCGTGTCTAATAAATATCAGCACGGAATTACTGCCCCATCAGATTTTAAAGAAATGTTTATGTCATGTATTAAAACTTGCTTGTAAGCTGTCGATGTCGTCGACAAGTAAGTGAGTTTAGATTTTTAATGGCGCTGCCAATACGGATTGTCAGCGACATAGTACCTGCACTACCGAAAGCAGTGAGTGAGTGATGTGTTTAAGCGGGAGATGTTAGCCCTACACTAAAAATACTCCTCAGCTAGAAGAATTTATATCCATTGCGGAATCGTCTTTTCGTACGGTGTTTCTATAGAGCGGGACGTTTCGTAGAAGCCACTAGCATTGCAGAGTACTCTATGCAATACAGATGAAGGCTCTAGCATGTTATTCACACGTAGCATTCCAACACAGAAAATCACTTAGACGAAGCATCCAAATACCATCCTACATCATTATCCTGCAGGCTCTAGCACAACTCATATGGGAATTGAACCCTTTTCTCTATGATCCGAGTACGTCTACAGCAGCAGTTACACGTGTGCATTAGAATATGCACAAATACTTTCAAGTAGGGTTATATTTTTCTATTACCTGTGTATTTATTTATTCGGTTCATATTTTTTCCCGCTATTTCTCTTTCAGGCGTCAGGTAAGTATTTAACATATACCGCTGCTCTTGAAGGACTGGGGAAATAAGCTTAGAAACTTCGTCAAATCGACACTGAAATCAGAGGTGGACCACAACAGCCTGCTGCCACGTTCCAATGTGGGCTTCCCCGTATACTGTAAAAAGCCAGTCGTCCAATACATGAATCGATGCACACATCTCATTTGGAAGTGAACTCTTTTTTTCCGTAATCCGCATTGACTAACCCGAGAGCACGCGTGTGTGACGTGCCCAGTGCGGTCGCCGATGAGCAACTGCAGCCGCAGACGCTTTGCCACGCGAAGCTGCCTGCATTGCAAAAATGCATGAGCAGGCATTGTGCCACGATCGACGTCCGGAAAACCGCAGGCATGCGTACAACTAGCAATAGTGCTCAAAAGAGGACCACCGAGTTCCTGAAAATTGCACATATGCGCACCGACTGCTTTCCTACTTTTTTCTTTGCAGGAGCTGTTAAAATGATGAAATATGCAGTATCCACAAATTGACTGAAGAACACTGGTGGTGTGATCTGAGTCCTGCAAATTATAAATATTCAGGGTGGCTGCTTTCATACCACGACAAATATGGCAACTATTTGGGTAAGCGTCATTTAATGATTGGTGCCGATGTACCGTCAGTACTCTTTGATGGACAAAATATAGCTTTCCTCCAGGAATGTAAGTATAAACGTTTATATGTTTTCTTTAAAAACACTGCGGATAGTATTTATAATATGCTCTTTTTCTAGGTGATCTGGATTCCCTCATACATAAATGTGAAAGGGACGGTACATGGCATCGCTACAGCAGGAGGGATCATGACTCTTGAACTTTAGTATCAATGTGTTGTGTTTTTTCCACTTCTATTACCACGTCGAAGTCACAAACGGTTCAAATGGCACTGAGCATTATGGGATTTAACATCTGAGGTCATCAGACTCTAGAACTTGGAACTACTTAAAACTGACTAACCTAAGGACATGACACACATCCATGCCCGAGGCAGCAGCCGAACCTGCGACCGTAGCGGTCGTGCGGTTCCAGACTGAAGCGCCTAGAACCGCTCCGCCACATCGGCCGGCTCGAAGTCACAGTCCGGTTACAGACCCACATTAGATCCACTTGTAGTCACGTTATAAGTGTTGATGAAAATCAGTCTGTTGTGACGCTTGTCTGCGTTTGTGACATTGAATAGTTGAATGACACTTGCTTCTAAAAGTCGAGAAGATGACACTTATGGACAGTGACTGCTGCCGCTGTACTTCAGGTAGGAACTTCTGCGTGTCCTCGTCTGTAACAATGAAAACAAAAATCCAAAGTATGAATGTCATTAAGTTATGAGAATAGGCCAGATCGTCTGTAAAACACACATGCATGGAAGCAGTATAACGTTAGTGCCACGTCGGAGTGCTTAGACATGTGCTCGCAATATTGATGAGTTTTTACTAATAATAACCTTTATGTTATAGCAAAGGAATTGGTAAATGCCTGCTGATAGTCTTCATCTTCCCAGCTGATTCTTGATGCTGGGGAGTGCTTCATACTGGGTGGACGTACAGGCGGTAAGTAACAGCACTCACGCAATCAAGCAATAAAAATTAAAATTGCTCGAGGGGCAGGAGAGGGGGAGGGGGGGAGGGGAGCGAGCCATTGGCGCCTTCGCGATATAACACCAATGGTCACAAGGGGGAAGGGGAAGGCCGGAGGTAATTCCGGCAATAATGTCACTGACGAAGCACCGGATGCTGGCGTCGGTGATTGGGGGAAAAGAGCTGATGCTACTATCTTCAGTTCCAGGAGTGCTGATGTTGATGTCAGCGATTCTAGCCAGAACCGGCCGTGATGCTCTAATCTGGTGCTTATGTTGGCTACCTCCATCTGCATAAAAGGGGAATAAATTACAAAATAAAATGGAATTCTACTATTTAATTCGATGGCGTTACACATCGATATTGTACATTATAACACTATTATCGATATTAACTATAATGGTCTTATCTATACAAATTCTTCCAATCCATTTGTGGCATACAGCAAACCAGTGCTTAACAGTATTGGTTAAAAACAGTCTTCGTTGCAATATTAGTTTTTTTTATTTTTCAACGACGCGTTTCATCTTACTGTGTTACTCACTCCTGTGAACGGGAGCGCGTTGTGCAGATAAACGCGTCGTAAAATTTCAACCAAGAACCAAGACTGTTTTTAACCAATATGGTCTTATTTAATTAATTTGCCTTTTTTTTTTTACTCGACGTGGCTTACGTATCACCAAGCTCTTTAATGTAAGATCTATGTAAATGTTTTATTCATTATTTATGTTATTGTAATTAATCTATGGATGTAATTTCAAAAGTAGTATACTGTAAGAGAATGAAAACGTTATAACCTTATTTGAAATACTGGTTCATGCATAGGGAAAATGGGTTTGTAACCGTGTAAAACTTGAAGGGAAGTTCCTCCGCAACTGAACTGGAAAGGCGGGAAGAGAAAAAGGTGACCTGGCGGTCGATCTGCAAGCCTTCTGTGTTGAGTGAATCAGTTACGGCTAGCATGCAAAGAGCGCACATCTGGTGAATTCAAAGAGGCCAGAAGAAATGCAAGCTTATTTAACATAGCCTCAGATTGGAGGTAATTTGGATTATTATTCATGGCTGTGTGCTACGATAATCTGATGCGAAGAGGAGAATTTTCAAATATAGTTACACAGCAATAGCCATGGATAGCTTTGTCAACTTCTTTTGAATAGCGCAGGAGACCGAGACTGCCACCACCTTCATCTCAAATAATCTGTATAATTCCATGTACGAGGTATGTGGTTTCTCTATCAGTAAGAAATTCGTGTTTTGTAAACTGTGTGTCGAGTCACCGTATTTTATCCTTAGTCGTTTACCTAGACAGGGTCCCCTCCTATTTTACTGAACTGAAAAGAAATTACATTTCTTAACAAAAGTTAATGAACTTTGAGGTATTGTAAACTACATAATTACTCAACGAGCGTAAGTTTTAAAATAATCCACTTAATTTTCATAAGAGGATAGTTAAAGTTTCATCAAAGTACAGTTACTAAGAGAAGATTTAAAGTATTCAGTTTAATGATTCTCCTTAAGGAATTAACAGTGTTCATGTGTTATGTAGTTAACAGTGTTTCTAATATTGTGTTGTGACTAAAATGTTCAGCTTAGATGGTAGTTTACTGATAGACTAGTTTCTGGGTCTTCATGCTAATAGTTGAGCCAGATGTAAGTTTTAAAAATGGTTCAAATTGCTCTGAGCACTATGCGACTAATTAAACCTAAGTAACCTAAGGACATCACACACATCCATGCCCGAGGCAGGGTTCGAACCTGCGACCGTAGCAGTCGCGCGGTTCCGGACTGAGCGCCTAGAACCGCGAGACCACCGCGGCGGGCTATGTAAGTTTTAAATTATGGTAACAGTACTCAAGAACTACAACTTTCATTCTTACAACGTGTGTGTACTATTGTAAGCAAATAACTAATAATATTAAAACTATAATTGATTCAGGTATCACATGTCCCATCTGAGTTAAATGATATAAGGAAGTGAATGCCCCTTGAGAATACAAATAATAACCAGTGCAAATGATGCAATTACTCGAAAACTATTTCAGCGGTAGTAATTTACAATAATTTAACTGACAAAATAACCCCTTGTCCAAGTTAGTAGTTCTCCACCCTTAGTTATCATTTACCTGTAATGATAATTAGTTTCCTGCTGTAATGTACAGATAGTATGTGTTATTGAGAGCCGGTTGTTGCCTAAACGTATTAATACTCCTCGTATGTAGTTCGTGTCAAACTACTGGTACATTACTTGCTAAATTGCGCTACTGCACTGTATCTTGTCAGGACCGAATTTCAGTGTCGAGTAAATTCTGTTCCACTAATTAGCTCTCTGTATGAACCTTGCTAGTACTTGGTGCAACTTTGTCTAATTAGGTTGGCAACCGTTTCCTTTTACGTAATTACAACTTACTTGATTATTAATAGAACCTTGGTTTGATTCCTGCTTGTTTTGCTAACTGGTAGCGTCAGGTGTGAGAGCGAATAAATTCTCGTCGGGACAGAGCGAAAAGGTGGAATCGACTTTCTGAAAGCACCTACATAAGTGTGTAACGTTCGGTTCTGGTTTCAGAACTTTAGCTGATCGCTCTGGCGGACCCTCTGCGAAAAATACACGCAAAATAATTTCTTGTGCTACAGAAAATCCTCGAAAATGTCATAGGTACTGCCATAGTCTTGCTGTACACAGTACTAACTTTACGAATCAGTTTGAATGCACCGCCAACAGGGAGAAGAAAGACCACGCCCCATTAGTTGTGGACACAGTGACACGTACGCGGACACAGCCGATTATTCATTCCGAATCTACAGTGCAGTGCGGGAAACTACCGGAAAGTTACATTCATTGAACGACGTCCTTACAAAGAAAGAAGATAAGCCCAGTCACTAGCAAGTACAAATATCAGAAAAGCTCTCGAGAGGGGAACAGTGCACTTGGAAGTTATGAGAACAAGTGTCAATAATTTTTAAAAAATGAAAAAGAATACTTTTCGAAAATTAATTTGTTTATTTGTTTTATGATAATAAAGGTAACTCACTCTTTGGAATCTTATATGTAGTAGAGCGATGTCTATGTTGATATGTACCCGAAGGAATGTACCGCACATAAAACGCCTGAAAATATCTGTTTATACTTTACAGTTTACCTACAAGCACCATTTTGGTCATTTGAAGCCACTGTGCGCAGTACATACAAAACACTGAATTGATAATTGTGCGTGAACTGTATAAGATAAACAAGTTCTACCCCGGTGTTTTACGTACATATTTTTGAGATCTGCATTGTAGAATTGCAGCATTTAGATGTAACGGTTAGAGTTTAGCTTGCATACTGCAAAATACTGCACAGGCCGCAAAATTTTCTCCGAATTCATATATTAACTTGACATAGATTATTCATTGTGGTCCCTTAGGTACTAAATTATATACCAAATTCTAGATCTCAAAGAGAATTACTTAACAGTCTACGTGACCCACCTTGCCTGTAACGCGTGTGTCGCAAAAGCGTTAAAATCTTGAAATTTTACACACACACACACACACACACACACACACACACACAAAAGAAGTTTCAATTCAAAAAGCGACCAAAGCTCTACTATCGCAAACTGCAAGTCACGGGCTCAGTTCCAGTGGCGTGAAAATTTTTTTTAATCAACTTAGTCGAAATGACTGTGATCCTTATTTTTATCTGTATAACTAGTTTGGTATCCGCCGTTGCCTGGGTATGTATTTTTTCCAATCTTCTATTGGTACCTCTCCTCCTTCTCCCTCTCTCTGTCCATTTCCTCCATCCCCTCATTCTGTCCCTCTCCAACTACATCTCCATCTGCCCAGTTGATCATCCTTACTGTCTCTGTCCATCTACCCCTTCCCCATCTGTCCATTTCGTACTCCCTATTTAATTACATATCCTCCTCCCAATCTCTCTATCCATCTCCTTTGACCCCCTATCTCCACTCATCTCCTCCTCCCCTCTCTTTCTGTCAATATTTTCCTCCCCTCTCTCTCTAACCATCTCCCCCATCCCTCTCTCGCTGTTCATCTCCTTCTCTGTTCTGTCTATACCCACCTCCTCTTTTATTTCTCTGTTCATCTCCTTCCCTCCCCTCTCTCCGTCCGTCACCTTGTCTTCCCGTTCTATGCCGTTTTCTCCTGCCCTCCTTCTGTCCGTCTCCTCTCCCCCTCTCTCTGCTTATCTCTACTTCTCCTGTCTCTGTCCATCTCCTCCTCTTTCCTTTCTCTGTCCATCTCCTCCTCTCCCTATCTTTCCAGAGTCCCCCTTTCTCTCTCTCTGCTGTCCATCTTCTCCTCCCCCTTCTCTCTCCACTTTCTCACCAACACTCCAGTAGGAGGATGGTGGTTCTTACCCCCACAGTATGGTATTTCTTTCCAGATCGTGACTAAAATGCAAAACGAATTTGGTTGAAATCGTCCCAGGGGTTTAGTATAGGAATTTTAAGCGTGGCTTTGCCCACTTACACACATTTCAAATACATTTCGCATATATTTAACATGTATTTGTGCACATATTTCGCCTGTATCTCTAGCGAATTTCGGTCTGTAGTTTCATTTTTACACAGAGCAAAGTTTATGACGTCGTATCGCAACTATGTGTCGTGCAATGATATAACATGGCAGGTAAATCCATATGTGGCTGCTGTCTGCGAAATGTCTTGTGAATACGTTTAGATGTAAAGACGTAATGAAGTAAAAAATTATGCATGATGTGACAGTTTTTCCACATTTCAGTGTTTATGGCGTCATATGTCTTGCACTATGTGTCGTACAATGAGATTTTTATTGGTACATTCAGCAGCACACTTAATCCTGTTCGAGAAATGTGTTGCGAATACAGTTAGCAGCTAAGAAGTAATTAATTTAAACGCCACGCCCAATGTTTCAGTTTGACACATCTCAGTGCTTAGATGTCATATCTCTTGAACTATCTGTCATACAGTGATACAATTTTGTTGGTGCATTCAGTGTGATATACGAATACTGTCTGCAAAATACGTTGTGAAACCAATACGTAGTAAGGAAATAATAAATTAAAACGTCAAAATTCACGCTGCAGTTTTACCTAATGAACTGCGGAAATGTAGTAACCGATAAAATTTTTTCCTTTCATGATTTTGTGGGGGTTGGCAGCGAGAAAAAGTTTCGTAAAGGCTTGAAGTAATGTGTTAAGTTTGTTGCAAGTCACTAAGTGCTCTTATTCTCAAATACCGGGTGAATAAAAATTGGGTATTCGCGTGGCGTGGCGTACAGTACTTTTTCACCACTGGTTTGTCAGGTAGGTGGTTCTTAACCGCACAGTAATTCTTTTCAGACCGTAAGAGACTGGTTGAAATCGGTAAAATTTTTTAGGAGGAGATGTGGAACACACATACAGTGTATAGGGTATCTCTCCTCAGAGTTGTTGGGCGAATTTTTTCTGGTGTTTCGGCAGATAGTTGCAGTTTCGTTTTTGCAATGTGTAGCTGGAGGCAGCCCAAACGAATACTGCCCATTGTCGACGGACGAGTAGGTTTGTTTCCTATTACGAAAAAAATGTTTTTTAAAACGGAATTTCACGAGCCCAATCCATACAATGGTGCCAAATTAGTCCAGTGCGATATTAATATTATCCGTTTTGTCAGTACGTGTTAACAGGATCATCAAAACAAGAAGAATATCCACTACTTCTGGAGCGACTAAGCAGCGCTGTTACATGGCATTAGCCATCAGCACGGGCCAGGGCGCTGCTGTTGCTGTGGGCGTACATATTTTTAAGATAAGTATGAATTTGTTTTTAAATATAATTATTTTTTATTTCATTTTGAATCCTTGCCCACGGCATTTTAATCATTGTATGGTGTTTTTTATTTTGCTCAACATTTCTTTCCTGTTAATCTTCTTTTGTTTGAAATCTTTGCTTATGTCATTATCATTACGGTATTTTTACTAACCTGTCGTAACACTTAAATTTTTAAAAATTACCAGCCTGTCATTTAAACATGGCTGACGGAAGATTATAATTATAGTAAACCTTGCTCAAAAGGGTACACGGGGATTGGAAAAGGAGTACATAAACTTCTGTGAGGTGATAAGCGCTGCCGGGGGAAGGGGGGGGGGGATATGTTTGGAAGCTGTTACGTTAAGGCAAACAACATATGTTTCACGATGACCATCTGCTCTATGATAGGAATGTCACACGGAAGTTACTAAGTTTCGTAAAAGCTTATTAGAAAGAAGCCCATGTACAAATGTGGTACTTGTTTGCGGTAGTAAATGTGAAGTTAAAGTGAGCGTGTCTGCAATTAATCTACGCAATGACTAGCACCAGTGAGAAGTGACATAACATCTATCGAATTCTCCCGAGTTCTACCGAATGGAACCAGGGCAGCTACGCTTACCAAAACTTTTAAAGACTGTACATTTGTCATGCATTAGTCCCAGAACGTTATGCACATTTTCTTGCATGGTTATCCACATTCAAAAATTTAAAACATAAATTATCTTGGCACGATGAGGAAATATAAACGCAATCATATTTTTTATACAAATTCACTTCGTTAAATTTGTGCAAAACAATAAAGTTGTTACTATGACTGAAATGAAGCATTGAAGGTTCAGAAATTAAATTTCAGAAACCGTTATGCTACAGAGCTACTGCGTAAGCTCAGCTTGTTTTTAATGGTTTAGTGGTCTTCTCTGTACGGGATTGTTTCAAAAATCAGTGCCACCCCTGGTATCTCAATAGCAAAAAAAGCTTTAGTGTATTCTGATGTGCATAAAAAATAACGACAGATTTTTACTGTCATGTCAGACACTGATAACTGATAACTATATTGCTGTATACTCTTCACATAGAACATACTTTTTTAACTAGGTACGCCACACACCAAAGACCCGTACGCCACACACTAAAGACTAACTGCAGAGCCGCACAAGGATCTGTAAACTTGGAAGAGCTTTCTCTCCACGAATTGTGGGTAACGCATTTTAAAACATTTAGAACTCCTTAGTATCCCTTATGTATGACAGCCATTTAAGCCTGAAATCAAGTGTGAGGTCTAGTAACTCCACCGCTGCTTTAAAGTTTTAAAAAAGGAATTTTCCCTTATCTGCAGTATGAACGGCACCTGAATAGAAATTGACGAGTGAGAGAGAGGCTTGTAGTTCAGTGCATCTATCCTGTGACCATTTATAGAGTGTATATCGAACCGAACACACTTGCAATCACACGAGTCGCACCGCTTGTTTCAGCGACTCATGATAAACTGTTTCCAGTTCTTTCGCGTATTCCAAAATCTTTGAACTTATCAGTGTCAGTCAACAAGGTTTTGATTTCTGCGCAGCAAATAATTGCATCAATGGAGAAATAACGGAATTAAAGGAAAAGGGAAATGTTTGAAATATTCACTTCCATGACAGAAACAAATCGAAAGAGGAAACAAGAGTGAAACATAATTAAGGCTCTTTGAACTGAGAAAAACTTAGTCTAGAGTCTCGGTGACTTCGAGAACATTGGATACAGAGTACTAACCAGAGGAAAATGTTGTACGCAATAGGTCGTGGACTTCTGAAAGGACTCGTCCACGTGAAGTGATTTTTTTTTTAAAAAGTATCTAAAACATGCAGCATAACTACCGGACGAAGATACTAATTTAGCTGCTACCAAATACAAGCCCTTTCACATTTTACAGTACTAAGATGGGGAAGAGCTGTGGTAAATGAACAAAGGATGCACCATATCTTTAAAAAATGGTTCAAATGGCTCTGAGCACTATGGGACTTAACATCTGTGGTAATCAGTCCCCTAGAACTTAGAACTACTTAAACCTAACTAACATAAGGACATCACACACATCCATGCCCGAGCCAGGATTCGAACCTGCTACAGTAGCGGTTGCGCGGTTCCAGACTGAAGCGCCTAGAACCGCTCGGCCACCCCGGCCGGCCCAGATCTTTACCGTCGGGAAGCAGACGAAGCCGTGATGGCAGACACCCTCTCGCAGAACACGATTTGAGTGAAGCTGTAAAGGGAAAATATCCTGAAGGGTAGGGGATCATATTTGTTGAATAGCAAGACCACGTTCCGACAATAACTTTCAGATAAGCGAGGCAGGGCCGTTGGGCGCATTGAAGGAAGGCTATAAATCTGGAGTAAGGCAGAGGGCAGGAGGAGAGAGATTTACAAAACGCGGCTTGACATATCGCTAAGCAAGAGAGAATTTCATTGCTCAGACTATAATGCGAGCTACAGACTCAGTGAAGGCGAAGCATGGACAACCTGTGAACCAATCTGGCGAGAAGAACGATCACTCGGCTGAGCACTTCATTTTGATTTTGGATGCCGAGAAACCACAACTGCAAAGCACGGGAACAAGCCTTTTGTTCTTGCCCATACAGTAAACATATAATCCAAACAAAAAGAGGTTAACAAGAAAAATCTTGTACACGCTACTTTAATAAAGTGTTACCCAGTTTTAAAACATTGTACCTGAACGTTTATAACTGAGATATTTAGAAATATTTTGCTTAGAATTTACATTTGCTTCAAATGTTACTCTAAATTTATAGCCTCAGATGTATTTGGTTGATGAACCTAATTGTTTTCATTCTTGTATCAGGCCTGTCGTACAAACCAAATTCTGTCTGTAGTCAGATATGGTAGTACAGAATACACCTGTCTACCCTAAGAATATAGAATGATCTAAGATGATAAATTAAATTTATTCGCAGTTGCGAATAGGAAGCACTGTCAGCAGGATAAGGGAATGACAACAATAAAAGCTTGTGCAGAACAGCGACTCAAACTCACATTTCCCGCTTCAAGCGAATGGTCGCTTGAACAGCTTTGGCTATGGCTGCACGATCTACGGCCAGACCTAAACTTCCATATGTCGTCGTTCCTACGTCACAGCCTGTACTCGTACACACATTATGTAATTCCTGTACGGGAGAAGTCATTTTAATTGAAAGTCGCTGCCTAGTATCGCTGGCTAAATACGATATTGCAGTGCCTGTGTTGTTAAGAAGAACGATGCGATGTTCCTTCGGACATGCATGCGTGTCCATAGGAACACTGCGTCGTTCTTCTTAACAATACAGGCACTGCGATATCATAATCATATTAACGTAATTTTACCAGAGACCAAAGTTTCCACAAGTATCTTCCCTAATTTTCACAGTTACCTATGATACAAAAAACACTTCGCCGAATCTTTGAGTGCTTAACTTTATAAAAAATGCCGTGCATAGTTTACACCAAATATGGTATGCCTACAGTGTGCTTGATTGCATTAGGAGTGTAAAGACGTAGCGGTCTATTTTACATTTGCATTCACACCCATTCTCCGAAAACCAGTGTGAAGTGCGTGGCAGAAGCTACATACCATGCTGCCACATGTTAGGTTTTATCCCAGTTCCAGTCGCGTATGGACTGCGGAAAGAAAGACTGCTTAAATGCCTCTGAGCGTCCTTTAATTACTCTCATCTTGTTTTCACAATCCCTACCCGAGCTATAAACAGGGGTTGAGTCTCCACTTCCTACTGGTTCAAAATGGTTCAAATGCCTCTAAGCACTATGAGACTTAATATCTCAGGTCATCAGTCCCCTAGACTTGTCCACAGCGGCCGGCTTTCATACTGGTTTTTGAAACATTGTAAGTAGACTTTTGAGGGATAATTGGCGTCTATATGTAAGTGTCTGCCATTTAAAGTTTGTCGCCCTTCATGGCACTCGCCCGTGAATCAAACAACGCTGTAACGATTTGTACCGCCCTTCTTTGTACAAGTTCAATGTCACCTGTTAGTTCTATTTAGTACGGAACCCACACAATTCAACAGTATTCAGAGATAAGACGCTCTGTGCTTTGTAACTTTTCTACTTTGTAGACTTATTTCATTACCCTGATAATGAACCAAGGCCGCCACCTGCCTCAGATACGACTTAGCCTATGTAATAATTCCGTTTCTTTGCTCTGAAAATCGTTACAGCTAGTTATTAGTCTGAAGTGAGTGATTACATTTGAGACTAACTGATATTGTAGTGATACGATACTACATATTTTCTTTTAGCGAAGAGCGCAATTTTACATTTCAGTTTATTTAAAACAAGCTGCCACTATTAGCCCAACTTTGAAATCTTATCAATATTTAACTGAATATTTATGCAGATTTTTCAGACAGTTCATTTATTTTTAGATAACTGCGCCATCTCCGAAAAGAATGAGGTTGCTATTAACATTGTCTGGCAGGTCGTTAATCAACAACAACAGTCCCAATATACACTATCTGATCACAAATGTGCCAACACGCATATGTATCTACATCTACATCCATACTCCGAAAGCCACCTGACGGTATGTGGCGGAGGGTACCTTGAGTATCTGTATCGGTTCTTCCTTCTATTCCTGTCTCGTACTGTTCGTGGAAAGAAAGAGTGTCGGTATGCCTCTGTGTGGGCTCTAATCTCTCTGATTTTATCCTGATGGTATCTTCGCGAGATATATTCCTAGGAGAGACCAATATGCTGCTTCACTCCTCGGTGAAGGTATGTTCTCGAAACTTCAACAAAAGCCCGTACCGAGCTACTGAGCGTTTCTCTTGCAGAGTCTTCCACTGGAGTTTATCTATCATCTCCGTAACTCTTTCGCGGTTACTAAATGATCCTGCAACGAAGCGCGCTGCTCTCCGTTGGATCTTCTCTCTCTCTTCTATCAAGCCTATCTGGTACGGACCCCACGCCGGAGAGCTGTATTCAAGCAGTGGGCGAACAAGTGTACTGTAAACTACTTCATTTGTTTTCGTACTGCATTTCCTTAGGATTCTTCCAATGAATCTCAGCCTCGCATCTGCTTTACCGCGAAATTGACTACTAGATGTCACGGGAGGAGAGCCGCCAGTGTAAGAGGGGGCGAGGAGTCTTGTGTTGTCAGTAGAGAAGCAGTAGCAGCAGAGAGGTCGGTTAGCAGAGCTCATTGACTTCAACTCTTGATCCGTCATTGGATTCCACCTAAGAAACAAATTTGTCAGGGTCATTTGAAACGTTCTAAGGCTGCCCAAGTTGACTGTTGGTGATATGATTGTAAAGTGGAAACGCGAAGCAACAACCACGGCTAAACCGAGACCAGACAGAGTTCATGTACTGGCGGACAGCGACCGCCGAGCACTGCGGAGACTGGAGAGTGCCTTTTTTTTTTTTTTAGTAAATAGCATGAAACCAGCGGAGGGAATCACCCTTGAGTTCCAAAATACTATCACCAGTCCAGACAGCACAACGAGTGTGCGCAGGGAGTAAAAAACAATGGGGTGCGATGGTCTGGCAGCTCTGCATAAACCTGACATTTCTGTAGGTTGTGCAAAGTGACGCTAGGAGAGGCGCGAAGAGCGGCGCCACTGCACAATAGATGACTGAAAACTAGTGATTTGGTCAGATGAATCAAGCTATAAACTGTGGGAATCCGATGGTAGGGTCTGGGTTTGGGGAGTGCCAGGAGAAAATTACCTGCCTGTGTAGTGCCAATTGTGAAGTACAGAGAATTCGATCCTGCGACCGTAGCAGCAGCTTGGTTCCGGACTTAAGAGCCTAGAACCGCTCGACCACAGCGGCCGGCAAGTAATATATACAGCAACACTGACAGCACGGTACGATAACGTTGCACTACGGAATGTACGCATCATGACACTAATGTTGGCTCACTTCCATTGGTTTTCGTGTAGAATGCTGATTAAACTGCGTCTTCTATCTGCGGACATATTTCTTTGATACGTATTCCATTGATAGTAGTCGGAATGGTAGAATGTTTGAGTGGTAAGGTACCAGGTGAAGAAAAATGAAGAGAAATAATACCCGCATCGGTGGAGCGCATAGAAACATAATGGAAGCGACTTAACTGTTCACACTGGGACGACAGCGACACGATACCGACACGTATCCCTGTCGTATCGCCCAGTGCAGCAGTATAACTGACCGTGTCTCGGAGCCAGAACCGTGCAACAGTGGTTTGAGAAACGTTATAGTGAACTCATGTTGATGTTCGGCGACCAAATTTGCTTGATATAAATCCTATGCAGCCCATCAGGGTCGCTATCGGGCGCCATTACCGCGTAAACAGATCAGCGTCCCGTTATTTAAGCTAATTACACGACCTGTTCGTAGACATCTCACGCCACGTACATCGTCAAACCTACGAACTGTCGGATTCCCGATACGCAGAATCAGTGAAGTATTTCGTTCCAAGGACGGAGAAACAAGCTATTAAGCCGGTGGTCGTATTGTTTTGGCTCATCAGTGTTTACTCTTCACTGGAGAAAGTATCATATTATATGGTCTTACTAAAAATACGCTTTTCATGGTGGCATTTTAGTGCCGTTCATATACTTTCACCAACTTTAATTAGTGTAATGAGGAGCCTCCTAGCAGGAGAAATGGTAAGTTAATAATTTTTGTCCTGCTCTGTCAGAGTGGTTTATACTGGTCGTTCCAAAAAGCGGAGACTGTTTGGACTCATTTTGCAGAATTCGTGGAATTTGTGTTCATCTCGAGAGAGCTTTGATATTAATAGCATTGTACGGGTACACCTAGTACTTCTTTTTCTTTTTCAGTTGTTCGAGCTTTCGATATTGATAAGCCACAATAACGTCCTGTTGAGAAGTGCTCATTATTGCTGCTGAGCCAGAAACATGATTCGTGCTGGCTTGCTTTTTGTCGTAATGCAGGTCGCACCGTCTATCGTATCGCATATCGTATCACCTATATGACGGCTTCAACTCTACTGGAGGCTCTTTGAATACTGTGTCTGAATATCTGTTGAGGAATGGCAACCCAGTCTTCCTCCAGAGCCAAAACTAAAGAAGACAGTGATGCTGGGCGCTCCAATCTTCTGCAGAACCGTAACCAGAAAAGATAGCGAAGGTTTGGAGAGGAGTCAAGGTGTTCCAGTGGGTTCAGGTCGGGTCTCTGGGCAGGCCAGACCATTTCATTTTATTTTCCCAAACCATCGTTTATGTTAGGGTGCACTGCCACGCTGATACAAGCATAGTCCGTTAACTATTTCTGTACTCTACATCGTACACAATGTTGTACAATGTGTACATATCCTCCTGCAATTAGTGTTACCTCAAGCGCAATAAGGGGACCACGACGTAACAACGAAAAACCACTTCCATACGGAAACAGCACGCAATAAATATTATTGCTGCGGATTTCGCGTGATGTCTGTTCTTTCGTACATGTCCAAAAGAACAGACACAACGCATTCATACAATTTAGATGTATTAGCTACATTTCCTTCTCAGCAATACCCGTTGTAAAATGCACCAAACATAAACTGGTCAGCGACAATATTTTTCACTGCAAACTTTTCAAAATATGCCCGATGCTGTGCCTTACTTTGAAGTGTCACTATAACTACGGGCAATAACGAAGAGAAAACCGGTTAAATGTCAAGCTGTGATTTGTAGCTATAAGATGAGGAAAAATATTTTTTTTACAGAATAGTTTCCTCAAAATCGGATGAGAAGGACTGCGTAGCAGAGAACATGCATAGATCCCAAAACAGTGGTTTTCATTTTTTACACATAAAGTAAAAGCTTTAGTGAGAAACTAACAGACGGATATAGTTTTGCTTCATCTACATAAAACAATTACTAAGGGAAACTTTCACTCCCCGCGTACCGTACGATACAACTTGCGTGGATCGACCAGCACTTTGTTTTGCACTGGGCGATACGACAGGGATACGTGTCGGTGTCGTATTGCTGTCGTTCCAGTGTGAACAGTTAAGTCGCTTCCATTATCAGAATGATATTTTCACTCTGCAGCGGAGTGTGCGCTGATATGAAACTTCCTGGCAGATTAAAACTGTGTGCCCGACCGAGACTCGAACTCGGGACATTTGCCTTTCGCGGGCAAGTGCTCAACCATCTGAGCTACCGAAGCAGGACTGACGCCCCGTACTCTTAGCTGTACTTGTGCCAGTATCTCGTCTCCTACCTTCCAAACTTTACTGAAGCTCTCCTGCGAACCTTGCAGAACTAGCACTCCTGAAAGAAAGGATACTGCGGAGACGGCTTAGCCACAGCCTGGAGGACGTTTCCAGAATGATATTTTCACTCTGCAGCGGAGTGTGCGCTGATGATGCGGGTTGCTTCTGCATCGTATCACGTATTGTATCGTATATCATATGCATATCGTATCGTCTCTTCGTGAACCGCGCCTAAGCAGAAGCCTCTGGTCTGTATTATTCCTCGTCATCTTTCTTTGACTTGTACCTTGCCGTTCAAAAATTCAACCATTACGTTTACTATCAATGGAATACGTGTCAAAGAAATATATCAGCAGATAGAAGACGCAGTTTACATCAGCATTCCACACGAAAACCAATGGAAGTGATCCAACGTTAGTGTTCCGATGCGTAGATTCCGTAGTTCAACGTTATCGTATCGTGCTGTCAGTGTTGTTGTATTTATTACTTGCCGGCTGCTGTGGTCGAGCGGTTCTAGACGCTTCAGTCCGGAACCACATGGCTGCTACGGTCGCAGGTTCGAATCCTGCCTCAGGATGGGAGTGTGTGATGTGCTTAGGTTAGTTAGGTTTATGTAGTTCTAAGTCTAGGGGACTGATGACCTCAGATGTTAAGTCCCATAGTTCTTAGAGCCATTTGAACCATTTATTACTTCGCCATTCAATATAATTATAATCACAATAGTTATGTTTATTTAGTAACCACAAAATCACAATGGGCTACAGCAAAATAATCGTAATACTATAATATAAAATCTCACATTTCACACCTTTTTAGATGGAAAGACCAGTGCGTTTGAATAGAGTTGTCAGTGCTAACAGACAAGCAACACGGCGTGGAATAACCGCAGAGATCGATGTGGGACGTATGACGAACGTATGCGTTATGATACTGCTGCGAAATGTGGCGTTAATGGGCTATAGCAGAAGGCGACCGACACGACTGCCTTTACTAACAGCACATCACCTACTGTGCCTCACCTGGGATCGTGACCATGTCTGCTGGATCCTAGACGACTGGAAAACCGTGACC